>NW_028227270.1:26768919-26868919 GCF_978045245.1 Mus caroli
TTTCCAGAAACCACATGGTGGCTCACAACCATCTATAATGGAATCTGATGCCCTCTTCTGGTGTGTCTGAAGACAGCTACAGTATATCCATATAAATAAAGTCTTTTTATTTTTTAAGTGTTTGGTTTAAAAAAAAAAGAAAGAAAGAAAGAAAGAAAGAAAACAACAACAACAAAACCCTTTAATCTTTAAAAATGCCCTAAACATCTCCAAGGCATGTTGTCTCTCACTCACCCTGCCATTCCCCTCCCCCAAATATCCCCATCAAGTCTCCCTCCCAGCTTTATGTCCCCATTTTATAATTATTTATTTGTTTAATATTTTTTGACACGTTGAGTCCCAATAGCGCCGCCCCTGTGCATGCAGCTCTGCCACTGGAGGTGAGGCCCTGGGAGCACCCTTCCCCGACCTATGCTGGAGGTTTGGACTGGCTTGACCTTGGGTAGATCCTGTATAGGCAAACAGAGCATCGGTGAGCTCATGTGTGCAGCAGCCATGTTGTGTCAGAGGACAGCATTTCACTCACAACACCTCTCCCCACAGTCTGGCTTTTACATTCTTTCTCCCCACCCTTCTTCAGTATCCCATGAGCTTCACAGAAGAGGCTGAGGTAGATTATCTACCGCTGAGCAATCACAGTTCCTTAGGTACTTGAGTAGTCTCTTATAGGAACCACTACCCACTGTAGCAAGAAGTTTCTCTGACCAAGGTCGGGAGCGGCACAACTGTGAGACATAACCATAAATACTTAACAGACAGCAACAGTTAGAAAGACAACATCAGTTGCCCTTGCTGTCAGTGGGGGCGATCATTTCCATAGCTACCGGTTTCAACCGTATTTGTGTAACCAGAGGTTAAGTCCCCTCCAGTGGGGCATGAGTCAGTTGTAATCAGGAGAGCAGTTGGTTTCTCCAGTCTTATCACTATTTCACGAGTGGGCACATCTTGTCTGGTGTGTCTGTTTTGGGGCATGCAGGGGCCAGTGCTGGGGGAGTCCACAAGATGCCTTTCTCTTCCAGCAGCCTGCACAGGTTGAGTGAGCCGGCAGGTGAGTTTCCTGGTCGTCTCTCAACTGATTTCTGTGTGTTCTGTTTCTGAAGTGTGTGGGGTCTTCAGTAAAAGGGTCTTACCCTCTGGTCATGGTTGGCACCCAGGAGTAATGGATAATAGCCTAAATTATTTTGGGTGCCTCATGGATCTCTCTGACAAGTGTCTTAGAGGGAGGTAACCCAGCATCTTGCAGGCAACTCAACTCCAAATAGATCAAGGACCTCAACCTAAGACCTGACACTCTGAAACTGTTAGAAGAAAAAGAAGGGCCTTCACTCCAAGTTATAGGCACATGGAAGGGCTTTCTAGATAAGATTCCAGTAGCCCAGGGACTGATACTAACAGCTGACAAATGGAATCTCATGGAACCCAAAAGCTTCTGTATGACCAAGGAAGTGGCCAATCAAGTGTTATAGAATCAGAACACTTTTTCCAGCTATGTATCTAACAGAGAGCTTGTGTCCAGAACACACAAAGAACTCAAAACACTAAACACCAGGAAAATGAACAACCCAACTGAACTGTGTAACTGAGCAGAAAGTCCTCCATGGAAGCCATACAAATGGCTGGTGAACACTTTAAAAAGTGTTCAACATCCTTAGCTCTCCAGGCAAGTGAAGATGAAAAGTTCACTAAGATTTCTTCTCACCCCAGTCAGAGAGGCCAAATAGAATTCTGTTCACTGTGGGGAATATCAACAACTAAACAGGTTGGAAGGAAGTTCAAGGTCATCTCAGCTACATACTGAGTTGATACCATCCTGGGCTATGTGAAAATGCAGTGGTGGGAGAGGAAGGGAGGGAGGGAGGGAGGGAGGGAGGGAGGGAGGGAGGGGGGAGGAGCCACTCTGCATTATTATCATCATTATTATTGTTATTATCATTATTATTACTACTATTCTGGAGTATTACTATTTTGAATCCTAGAATCACTCAGTAATACATGCTAGGAAGGAGTCCAAAGGCTAAGGAGAATTTCTCATCATGCATACCATAGTGAGGCTCAGAAATTGCATTGCATGACAATAGCTAATTCTTACGCATAGACAAGAGGGGAGAACCATTAGTTGGTCATCGCTGTTCCAAGAAGGGATGTTGCAGATGAAGTGAATTTGCAGAGCAGTGGGGAAGAGAGCTTTGCTAGATCCTCAGGGTTCAAGAGGGATACCTCTGGCTGGGAAGTGTGTGACCCCTAGTCTGTGTAAGCAACCAACCCCGAGGCTACCTTGGCAGTCTGAGACTGGATGGGACATATTTTGAAGCAGACGAAATCCATTAAGATTTGTTTAGGACTGTGAGCACAAGAAAATACAAATGCTTGAAAGAGCTTGCTTACAGGAATGGTTGGTTACTCAAAATGGAAAAGATAAGAAATAGGACCCATGTGGGAACAAGGGTGGGGAGGAGAAAGAAGGGAGTGAGCAAAAACCTAAACTGAAGCCATTCCAGTTAGATCCCCATAATTATTGATACCCTAAGACACTGGCACCACCTTCAGCTCTATGTCTATGAGGAAGCTCACTGGAGCAGCCGTGTGGCACAAATTGGAGGCGGCACTAAGAAAATTATGCTTAAAAGATTGGCTTAAATTGCCAATCCTGGAAGATCCCTACTGCCAATGTGGTCAACTCTCGAGGTTGGGTGGGAGGCTGAAGAAGTCCTGAGGGAATGTCGGCTGTTAATCTGGGCACATCCACGCCAAGCACCCAATGCCGCAGACCCATAGGACTTCCCAAAGCCTTCCTGTAGTCTGGGTGGGAGTACAAAGGATTGGCCAAGTGGTGCAAAAACTTGCAACTGTAGCTTCCTCCTCCCAGAGAGAGACCTCCCACAGAGACTTGACTTCTCACACGGGAAGTAATAAAAGTTCAAAGGTTCTCAGTTGCTTACATAGTTGCTGCTGGTCCATCAGTGAGCACATACCACTGACCCCAGCTTTTCTGTACACATGTCTGTGTGTCTGTCCTTTTACATTCCCTTATTTCCCCAGGACCAACTATGCTAGAGGAGACGGTTGGGGTCGGAGGTCTGACATCATCCTATCCAAGCCTCTGCCAGAGCAGATAGGAAAACTGAGCAGAGAACAAAAGACGGGCTAGCTCTGCCTATTTCTACGGCTCTGTGTGCCATCTTAATGAAAGATGTATAATTGCATAATAAGTGGTATTGTGGTCTGTAGTAGTATTTCTTTTGCCATGGTAATAAGTCATCAGGAATTGAAACGTTCTGGGTTTGTGATCAATCTTCTCTTTGGTGTGGACAGCAGGACTAAGCGTACCATCCAGCAGTCAGAAGAAAACATTTGGGAACTCCATCTCTCTGCGTTGTATTCTTCTTTTTAAAAAAAGATTTATTTATTATTAAATATAAGTACACTGTAGCTGTGTTCAGACACACCAGAAGAGGACATCAGATCTCATTACGGATGGGTGTGAGCCACCATGTGGTTGCTGGGATTTGAACTCAGTACCTTCAGAAGAGCAGTCAGTGCTCTTAACCACTGAGCCATCTCTCCAGCCCCTGAGTTGTATTCTTCAGGAGCAGCTGACCAGGGCACAGGGTATCCTGGAATGCTGACGTCACTGCAGACCTTTCCAGGGATGGCAACCCAAGCCATTTAGAACTGAGAAGACTTGGTCGTGCTACAAAGTATGATGTTGGCTTTCAGGAGGAACCTTGGACTTTGGACAAAACCAAAGCCAGGCATGATGGTCCACACTTATAATCCCAGTGCTGGAGGCACAATGTGGGTGTCTCTCAAGGAACAATACCCTAGACTGACCTTGCCCTCTACTTGTGCACATGAGCTCTCTCTCTCTCTCTCTCTCTCTCTCTCTCTGTCTCTCTCTCTCCTCTCTCTCTCTCCCCTCTCCTCTCTCTCTCTCTCTCTCTCTCTCTCTCTCTCTCTCTCTCTCTCTCTTAAAACTAAACAACCAAAGGAAAAACCCAAAACCAAGAAGAGAGAGAAAAGAGCATCATGTTTTGTGACTTGACTGTTCCCATCCTAAGTACATTGCTAAGTGAAGTCAGGTTTGCCTCGCTCTGTCTTACCAGGAATTGTTGCACACATTAATGCTAGAGAATCCTGCATGTGTTTTCATCAAGCATGCAAGCAACTTCAGCCTGGGGCAATCTACTTTAGCAGCTGATGTATAGCCACTTACTGCTTGGTGACAGAAGTCTGTGTGATAATGTATGTGTCCTGAGGTTGACATTTTATATCATGAGAAATGTGCCAGGCTAGCTTCTGAGGCCATCTTGCTTTAGGGTCATTCCTTCTTGCCCATTTTTCCAGTCTCTGCCCTTCCCTTATTACAGGAATATCCCGTTCTCTGTCCAAGGAGAGGTCAGGAGCGAGTCACACCCTCTTCCTGCTGTTGAAAAGCCCCAGGTCTCTCTCTTCACCTTCTCCTGACTTCCTAAGTGAGAGATAAATCTTGGGATCTTACAGTGTTGTTTTATAGTGCTCATACATATGTTCTTAAACAGACATAATATCATACAATGAATTACCTTGGACTATGAAAGTAAGACAGTCATTGTTCTGTGTAAGACAATTAAACTCTAATAACTTCTTGCTTCTAAAGGAGAGATGTTCTATTTCATAAGGTTGTTGTGAACTATAAAGGCACTTGGCAAAGACTAGATACCCAGTAAAAGGCAGCCTCCTAACAGGCCTACCTACAGCGAGAGATTCTATGGAATTGCCGACAGAAGAAGATAGCAGCACACAGTGTTTAAATCAGACATTAGCTGAGGCTTCTGGACTGTGGAGAAACACCAGTCCCAGCAGGATCTTATTCTCCAGGGGTACTGGCCCTGGGTGGAAGGACAGACAGAGAAGTTGACATGAGGAGGTCATGTCACAAACTATCTCAGCACATTTAGCCCAATACCCATCTAAATCAAAGATGGGGGGTGTGTGTGTGGGTGGGTGGGTGGGGGTCCTCTCTACCTTTCTCCTCTAGCACTTCACCCACACACACCATATAAAACTGCTGTAAACCAGGGATTGGTCTGGCCTGGGCCAGCAGCTCAGGGACTGGTTGGTCCTCACCCTTCCCATGGTACAAGTGTCTCATAGTGTGTAACTTGGATGCTGAATTGCTGAGACTATGTTCTCCCACTACCAGTGTGTAAGGTCAGCAAATATACCAACTTATGCCAATCACTCAAGGCTGTGCCCAAACCCCTTTGTTGCTTCTTTTAGTTCAGTTGCATGTATCTAGAGCAAACCTACACTAATACCTAATCCTACATATAGAAAAGACATATAGAAAACTCACCTCACAACTCTGGCCCAATCGTTATGTACTATGTGCATGCGGTAAAATCTGTGCCAAGTAAAATAGGCACAGACATTGCATATAAATTAGATATGAATAGATATTTTTAAAGAAAATGGAAAAATTAACCATGTGATGAAAAAAAAAAACCTGAACAAAAACTAGAAGCCATGGAAAGGAACACAGGGGGAAAAAAAAACAAAAATTACTTTATTCATAGAATATGGTAATAGGAAATTTCTGTCTCTTAAACACTGTCTTAATTGTGGTATAATCTTTTTAGGATTAACTGAACACCAACATTGAGAGTGGCTAGCACCAATCTTCCCAAAGACTGGAAATGTAGAAAGAACATACAAACATAAAAACATGAACCTCATAATATTTTAAGGATTACTGCCATTCTTATTCATAGCTCTAATGTTTGGTGCTATGAATGGCCAGGGAGCTGTGTGATGGCATATGCCAGGACAGTCAACAGATAGATACAGGACAGTCAACAGATAGATACAAACAATGTTACACATGCCAGGACAGTCAATAGATAGATACGTACAATGTTACACATGCCAGGATACCAACAGATACATACAATGCTACACATGCCAGGATAGTCAACAGATACATACAGTGTTACACATGCCAGGATGGTCAACATATGCATACAATGTTACACCTGACAAAAGAAACCACACAGCTTTTCTTACAAATTAATTTGTAACGTTTCAAATAATCAACATCCATCTTCTGGTGTGGAGATAACATACAAATTCAAAGGTGTATTTAGCATCGTATGTATACACAGGCCAGTAAAGGTAAGCTCAACTCCAACAAGGCCTGCAACAAGCATACATGTAGGGTAGTATTGCTATGAAGAGACCCATGACCGCAGCAACTTTCATAAAAGACATCTGAGTGGGACTGGCTTACAGTTAAGAGATTTGGTCCATTATCATCATGGAGGAAACATGATGTCATGCAGGCAGACTCGACACTGGAGAAGGAGATGAGGGTTCCACATCTAGATCCACAGACAGCAGGAAGAGAGAGACACTGGGCCTGGCTCCAGCTTCTGAAACCTCAAACCCACCCTCAGTGACACACTTCCTTCAACAAGACCACACCTTCTAAAAGTGTCTCTCCCTATGGGCCCATGGGGGCCATTTTCATTCTAACCACCACAGCTCTATACTAGATTTTATTAAAAAAAAAAAAAAAAAAAAGCCTGAACTCTGGAGTCAGATAGCTTAAGAAGAAGCAGGGTATCTCTGGGTTCTCATTGACACAGCTTCAGGAGCAGTGAACTGCCAAAGTGACAGAATGAGGAAGGTGACCAACAGTGCCCTCCCATGAGTAGAGTATTCAGAACTCAGAGGAAATGTGGTTACACGGAGGCCTCCTGTACCCCCTCTACCTCCACCGTAACCAGAGTTCATAACCGGGAGCACGTGGATTCTGTGCAGCATCCAGGAATGGCTTTCCAAGGGCCTGTAGACCCTCTAGCTGTAAAATATTTAGTTTCCTACAGGAATTTTTACAAACTCAGTGCTCAGGGCTGGAGAGAGAGCTCAATAGTTAAGAGAAGACACAGGTTCGATTCCCAGAACTATGTATAGGCTCACAGCTGCCTCCTCCTCCCCTTCCACAGAATTCAATGCCTGTTTCTGGTGTCCACAGGCACTGTGTGTGAGCAGTGCACATGCATGCACACACACATACATACATACAGGCATACATACAGGCAAAATTCGCATACACATAAAATAAAAATCTAAAACTCAGTGTTCCTGGGTGTCTAAGAGGTTTTCAATCCCAAAGACACAATTTATTGATGCTCAAAAAATTATCTGGGCCACATGACATTTTTGGCTGTCATTCTGCTATTTACTTAGCAAAAAGATGGCTTTCAGGGTTATTTTTCATGTAACCAAAAGTACTTTTATACACTTTTAATGTATAGAATTTTCCAGGAACACACCGTCTGCATACCTTGCTTCACTGGGAGAGAGTTACTCTCCATTTCAGAAAAGCATGTTTTTGTCAGTAAGGCTATTTATCTCCTGGAATTTGAGGGTGTCCCACCACACACTCCCAACCACACAACCAGTCAGTGTGAAAGCAAAACTGTCACACCTGGGTAACTATAATTTGAGTAAATATAATCCTCAGCTGAAAGGTGAATTCTGAAGAAAGAGCACCAACTACAGACAACAGAGTAGTATTCCTGTAAATTAAAAATGTATTATAAAAATTGCTAGCCGGGCAGTGGTGGTGCACGCCTTTAATCCCAGCACTTGGGAGGCAGAGGCAGGTGGATTTCTGAGTTCGAGGCCAGCCTGGTCTACAGAGTTAGTTCCAGGATAGCCAGGGCTACACAGAGAAACTCTGTCTCAAAAAAAGGGGGGGGGGGAGAAAGGAAAAGAAACAAATTGCTGCAGCATATGGACATTGCACAGTGGTGATGATAGGGAATGTAACCATTAAAAGTCATCATATGTTAGTGTTTTCCTTTATAAATATATCCACTTTTAATATTTTGATTGAATTTCTTCCTCTCTTCCCCTCCCTTTCTTCCGTTACGTGTTTGGGTGGGGTGTGTGATCGAAGCTCTTTAGAATATAGCGGGAGAGGTGCTATAGAATGTTTGTTATGACTAGGGCACCGCTGGCATTTCAGAGAAGCACTGTGTGACTATGGGGGAAGAGGGACTGGGGGGGGGGGCGCAAAGTCTCCAGGGACCCCGCTCTCCCTAGAATATCTAGGATTAAGGTTTGTGCACAGTAGTTGAGCACCTCGGAGACCAGCTGTAACAAGCACAGCCTCACTAGCCCACGCATCCTCTTCTGCGAAAACAAGAGTAACACTGTTCCCCTAATCTCAAGGACAACAGCCACCACCGGGGCCCAGCTGTCCCTAGCCTTCTGCTCTAACCCGCTGACTCCACCAGAGCCAGTCTGGCCACGACACCCTGTCCGGACCACTGTGGTCCCCAGCATCAGGGCCGCCGTGGTCTCTCACTTTCTCTTATTAATGTTTTTTTTTTTTTTTAATTGTAAACCATTACCCTGCTCCACTCAGGCACCAAGCACACTGTGTTTAATAAATTAGCTTAATCTACCCCGCAAGTGGTTTGTGAGTGCCCTGTTTCCTCTGGTTAAGGAAAGCATTTGTACCTGCCGGGCTGGGAGCAGCTGCCCAGGGCCTCGTGGATCGAGCTGCAGCCTGGAGCCTGGGGCACTCTGTGGCCCCTATGGCCTCTTTGTCCCTGGCAGGCACTGCGAACCACCAGCAGGCCCTGCAAACCACCAGCTTCCAGGCTGCCCAGGCCCGGCACATTCCACTCTTCCAACGGGGCCTCTTTAATGGCTCCCCGTGAAATAATAACTCATTATGTCACCAGGAAGGAAGGAAGGGAGTTAAGTGTCTTGATGGGATTAGAGGAAACCCCCGCAGAGATGATTTAGGGGCCGTGATAATTCATTTAATAGGGGCCTGGGGCAAATTGCTAGACAGGGAACAGGAACTGAAGCGACTAGAAAGGGCGCCTGGCAGGCTGTGTGGGAGAGCTGGCTTCATTAGCAATATTTAAGAGATTTCATTTAGGACGGAGTCATAAACTGCAGTACTATTTTATCCACCTGGTTTGGTGGTCTTTAGCTTTCCCCAGCATGAATATTAAATTTGAAATGGCCCTACAGCAACACATTGTGGAAAGTGCTCTTCGGGCTGTTATTTGTATGGTTGGTTTAGCTTCTCGTTTGTTAACCTTTTAAAATGAATATCATTGAGAATGGATGGTTGTGCAACCAGAACTCGCAGAGACCAGGGGGAGAGCACCGCGTCAGGATAGGTTGTTACGAAAGTGGGTAAAAGATTGGAGTTTTTATTGATGGAAATACAATCGGCACAGACAGGGAGTTAGTAAGTGGCAAACGACTTTGACAGTCCCCAATCTCCTGCACCTTTTGTAAAGCTGCCCCATTCAAAGCCACCTACCCCAGCCTGGAGGAGCCCACAGAGCACAGATGGTACCTGCTCCTGACAGACACTGAGGGGTCACGTAGGTGTCAGGAAGTGTTGCTGGGACAGAATAGCCCACTCTCAGTGAGTTGAAGGGAATCTCCCTTGGACTGGAAAACCATTTCGTTCAAACGTGCACTTCTACAAATGGGGATGCTGCACAGAGCTTCACAAACCCCCAAAGTTTAGAATTATTCTCACAACAACTCAAATGCAAACAATATCTGATTGCTTTGGATATGTGTCCCTGCCAGATGTGGATGGTGGCTGATCCGCACATCACCTGCCACCAATAAGGAAGGTCCTTCTGGGAAGTGTTCCATGAGGACAAAGCCATGTCCCACACATTTACCTGCCCTGGCACTCACCCAAAAACCCCTATATTTGAAAATTAAATATCTGATTCTGATTTCCTCCTTTTTTGAAAAGAAAAACTATCCCAGTTGTGTCTTCACAAACAAAAACAAAAACCTCACAGCTGCACTCTGTCAGCCCAGCACAACTGGCTAGTCTCTGTTCACACAGCTGCTTCAGCCACGTAGAGTACATAAGATGCATAATTAATATGTTCTTTAAATGACTTCCTTAATCAAAAAAGACACTAACTATATGTAAAATTATTCACTTACAGATATTAGTTTGTGCAATTTTTCGCAATGACAATAAAGTTGGTAGCTAACTGTATTTTCTAATGTAGCAAAACTTAGCAGCTGTCTTTTGTACGGCATACAATAGCCAATAGCCACACTGGGATTCCTATTTCTAGCTCACCAAGTCCAGGAAAGATGTGGTATTTTATGCAGAGCTGTGAACAGAGTTGAAATATGGTAAGATCTACTTGAAATAAAATAAAAGTTACTTTTGTTCTTTGGAATTAGTTTTTATAATTAGTTTCTGGATTCAGGTCAGATATTTAAGGCGGGCTTGCTCCCTTCGCACTCCGTCCAGTCTTAGGTCCTCAGGCTTTTCTTGGGACTTGACTTCAGGGTGGTGGTGGGGAACAATCTGAATTGGTCATTAACAGCTGAGCCTCCTTCTGAACAGGGATGACTTTATGTGTAAAGCTTTGATTCCCTGCTTCCTGTCAAAGGTATCCTGAGCCCACTGCAGGAACCCAAGGAGAGATGCGTGCTTGTGCTTCCTGCTTTTGCTTTGAAGAAATAGTATCTCATTGCTAATGCAAAAGCCAGAAACCCAAGACCCCAGAACCATCACCTCAGATGGTCAAAGCCGCATACTGGCAGGAAATGGAAGCCTGGCTTTGCATTGGAGTAAAAGGAGAGGGTCTGCCCTTCTCTCTTCTTCTCCTTACCCAGTTCTCAAAGTTCACAGACTCACCCTAGGAAGCCCTAACTAACTCCTAACAGACACACCGTGGATTTAAACACAAGTACAGTGAATAGAACATCATAAGTCAACCAGAGCCCAGAGTGTGTGCGATGCATGACCAGGAAGGAGAAGCCACAAATACAGGGATTAAGAAAAGAACTTCCCCAGCCTTGAGAGAACCCAGCTTCTGCAACACCATCAACAAGCCAGACCCACATCCTTTGCCAGTAGAGGCAGGCGCATAGCATGATGTACTGGATAGAATATGTGAGCTGGCAGAGATGGTCAGTAAAGTGGAGATGTCCCCTAATAGTCTCCACCCAGAGGCTCATTCTCATTACCAAAACCAGAGCGCACACTGGATGCCATTTGCTGAATAGCTCCTCATTTAAAAAGAGCTGGCCATTCATGTCAAGCAAACACTGTAAGTTGGGCTCAGCTTTGTGGAAAGGGCTTTGGTCATACATAGCTGCAGTGGTCGTTCACTGATTTCAGGAAGTCCAACTCTCCGACCAGCTCCTGGAGAGACTTAAGAGGAAGCTTGTGAACAAGAAATGACACGAATCTCCAGCTAACAGGAAACAGTAGTTTGGGCCTCACGATGGAGCGTACAGCAAGCCTATGTTTAACTTCGCACAGTGTGAATGTGAATCTCTGAATACTGACTTATTGTTTCCTCCAGAGTTTGCTCTTTTCTATAATGAGAATATATTATTTTTATAACCAGGAAAAAGATGTATTTATATATTTTACATAATATATCTCCATATTATGTATTATAATATTATGTGCTATGTATGGTAAATACGTTGATTTCTTTGGTATCTGTAATATAATAAGCTGGTAGGCAAGCCAGGAGTCTCAGTATCAAAATAAAGCCTAAATCAGATCATGTTTTCTTTAAATGTCCATATAAAATAATTAGCATATGTTTCTTCCTTCCTGTCAAACATCGCCTAGTTTCTTACCTCCTCCAGACAACTGCTAAGTGCCATTTTTTTTTGGTACAATGGTGCCTTTCTTTTGTGAGCCTCGATACTTTTAAATGCTGTGTGTTTTGGTTAGGAAACTCCCACTGCCAGGTGAGGATCCCATGTTCCATCTCGGTAGTCTGTACACTTAGCACGGAAACACACATATTTATTTTACTGACCTGAGCACTCTCAAGAGAAAACACACATGTATGAAATCCAGTGCTGCTCCCAGGTCATGGCTTTATCTGCAAAATCCTGTTTGTGGCAGTAGACTATGTATAAATTTGACCCGTTAATTCTTTTCTTTTTTTTCAAAACTAGGTCAAGTGTCTGTCCCTGTAGCACCATCAGTATATTCAATAAAAATCAAGGATATCTTGTATTTGAAACATACATGATAAATAGATATATAGACAGAGCAGATATTGAGAAAAGAAATGGTAAAGATTATGAATATTAAGATTTATATTAATCTATAAGCCTATTAAAGTACAGTAAAACCTGTCCTTCAGACCACCTTTTTAAAGATATCACCTCCCTGATGGGACCACTAAATTTCGGGCCAAATTATTTTCCCATAAAGAACAATGAAAAGAAAATGATTATATTAAGACTTGTTCTACTATGGTTTCTTTTCATTGTTCCGCTAAAAACGATTCCAAACAGTAAAATAACATTGATTTTGACCTTGTTAATGAACCTGAAGAACTTCGTGGAATACTCAAACACTGATTTCCAATTTTAACGGGGAAAGAAATGGACCCTCTGCCTCCCATTCTTGACAGCAGAGCTGCAGGTGGGGACCTGTTCATTGGTATTCTGCAGATGTGCTCACCCTCGCATTGCTAATGCTCCGTAAGTCTCGTCCGTCCCGTGGATTTTCCTTTGTGCCAAGAGCTGGAGATGATGATGTGATTTGTAAAGTACCAGAGAAGCCTTCAAGCCGAGAAACTGATTACGTTTCTTTTTGGTTACAAGGATTCTCATATTCAACATTACTGGAGTGATTTTTCAGTTTTCCAAAATGCCATTCTCTCCAAGGGAACAACTCTCTCTCCTTTGGCCTTTTGAGGGTTTCCTGTGGCTTTGACTGGCTGTCCTCCCAAACAAAACTAGCATGTGATTCCCGCTCCTGTCTCTCCTTGAAGTAGTCTTTACCTTCCAGCTTATTCATTTTGTTCAGAAATAGCTCAAAGCCTAGCCATCCTTCCACCCTACCTCAAAGGCAGGTCCCCAGACCCATCCTTAAAGTCTTCCTACCATTGCAGCCTCCCAAGAACACAGTGCGATGGTTTATTCTACCCTTCACCCCCAGCCCCACCGGAGCCACTCATCTGATTACAGAACCCAGACTCTGCATTACAACCACCTTCCGTGCCAGAGGTGCCCATTCAGTGTCTGTCTATTAGATGTGGCTTTCTTTCTCCCAGATCACAGAAGGCTCATGAGTCAGCTGTAACTCTTGAAGTTACTCCTTCTACAAGGAACACACTCCAGAATGCATCAGTAACAGCCATGTGAACAGTAAAAGCCCATTCAGACCCTGTAGGGAAAAGCCTCAGAATCTACACTCCTCAGAACTATGACCTGTGTGTTCATGGGCCCAGCTCAGAGCCCAGTGACAGCCATGGTTGGATCCTAGTGACCCATGATGGACCTGAACCCAATTGCCAGTCTTGTGCCATTCTTGCTCTGCCTCACTGCAGGTCACCTGCTTGCAGTCAGAGGCTCTTAGAGCTAAGGGGATCTTAAGGCTCTGGTCCACCTCTCTCATCTTAGAGACAGGGCTACTGAGTTCTGGAGAGTGGCCCAGGTAGAGTCAATACACATGGCCATGAACCGCACGAGTGTTTATTCCTGTGCCTACAACGAGGCTTATGAAATAAAAAGAGGTCCACTGTAGCTCATCACCTAGGGTAGGAGACTGTAAGCAGCTCAGTTGTGGTCTGAGCTCAAAGTAAACAATAAACATTCACAATGCAATCTTTGGAACACTGGAGTGTCATAACAATGAAATTTCCTTTGTAAGCAGGAGATATATAGGCATAGACCTATATATTTTTGTTGTTGTTGTTGTTAGTTTGAGATAAAGATGCCAAGGCTCGCAGAACAGGGACTGAGATGTGGCATCTAGTATCCACGTCTGAACTCCAGCTCCACAGTGTTCTATCTATGTGATCTTCGGGAGCTACTTAACCTCCTTGGACCCCAGTCTCCTCCTGTAGAAAATGGGGCTCATAATGCCAATGGCTTCCGTGAGCTACCTGAGAGCAAAGGTGTTAGGGCTGTGTGCCAGTTCACTGCAACTGACAAAAAGAAATCACCTGCTGGAAGGGCATTCACAGCTATGAGCACCTCCATACAGGGTCCAGCACACAGGCGAAGGGGTGGGGGTGGGGCCGAGGAGGAGGAGGAGGAGGAGGATACAGGAAGAGGAGGAGCCTGCGTTCCCTGCCTCTTGCGTTGTGTTGTGAGATTGTGATGACACACAGATCCCTGTTGACAGCCCAGGCAGGGTGCCCCACCAATCCTGCCCTTCCCCACAGTCACCTTACTCCTTTCCCCACTTTCTTCCCTCTGTGGGTCTGGGATTAGATTTGGCTTTCTAGATTTCCCCCCAGCTGCCATCTTCCCGCTCTCTGCTCAAAGCACTGAGGAAGCTCTCGTCTGAAAACCAGCAAGAGTCTGAAATCTAAGAACCGAGTGTGCAGCATTGATAGTTTTGGTAGTCATTGATAGTCATTTCGGACCGGGGAGTGCCAGGGTGTTAAGGCTCTTCCCTCAGAGACTTTCTAGTCTCTCCTTCCTGAGATCTGTAGAAACACTTCCTTAGAGCTCATTGCCTGTTTTGTTGTTGTTTGTTTTGTTTTAAAGACTATTTCCATTTCAGTGTGTATGTGCATGCCTGGTGCCTATGGAGTCCAAACGGAGAAGGTCAGGTCCCCTGGAACTGTAGCTACAGATAGTTGTGAGGTACCACGTGGATGCTGGGAACGGAACCGAGGTCCTCTGTGAGAGTCACTAATGCTCTTAGCCTCTGAGTCATCTCTTCAGTCATGTTCTTACTTCTGTCAAGTTTGTTTATTTTTTTTCCCCACAAGCTACAAGTCAAATGGCCTCAGCTTTTGCTTCAAACCCACAGAGAAAGGAAGAGGGAGCAACATTCTTTCTGCCCCATTCTGGGACCGCTCTTACACAGTTAACTGTTAAGGCAAACAGCACCAGGCTGTAAAGAGCTCCTACCCTGGCCTTTTCTCTGATGCTTAAAGACATTTCATTTTCATGCATTCACTCAACTAACATTTATTGAGGGGTTATTATGTGCTAACCAATATGCCAGGTATTAAAGAAATGAGCAGTGAATCTAGACAGCCAGCTCAGTTGCCTTACAAGTCTAGGGTCTCTATTCAACCCAAGAATGCATGTAAACAAAGCCAGGCCTAGCGGCTCATGCCTGCAACCCCTTCACTGGGGAGGCAGAGACCCCGAAGCTCACGGGCCTTCCAGCCTAGTCTATTTGATGAGTTCCAGGCCCACGAGAAACAAAAGTGGACATTGGCTGAAGAATGACACCTGGGATTGTTCTTCCCACATACATACACACCACAACGCACCCCATCAGAGGGAAAGCCCACACTCTGAAGACATCCCCAAAGGACTGTCCCGAGTCACGGCTGACCACTTCTCCGGCCTCAATAAATAATTGAGAACGCAAATCTTAGAACCCCTGAATGGACCGGACCACCATGTCTAATCTTTCCGTTGAACCAACCAGGAAATGGAGACTTAAAGAAGTGGATTGTCTGAAGCCATCCAGAGTGGCCGATCACATTTGTCCTGTGTCTTTTCTGGTGTCCTGTTTGCACTGGGTATTGGAAACAGATTGGAAGATGGTGGTGACCTGGCCAACCACTCCTCTGAAGAGTTTGAAGTCTGGGGCAATGTGAGTGACTGGAACCCTGCGGCTGGACCCATGTGACTAGACACGTGCAGCCGGACCTGTGCAGCCGGACCCATGCGGCTGGACCCGTGCAGCTGGACTGGTGCTGACGCAGTGTTTGCCTGAGCTATCTCCGTCAGCTTCACACTTGCTCACTGCTTTGTTAAGTGCTTTGGGAGTTCCCAGGTATAAAAGGTGCCGACTAAAATCAATCACAGGAACTCTGCAGCTGGCAGCTCAGAGCAGCTACAGTAAGTAGCGCCCACTCAATCAATAGTCCCTCACTGAGAGGGGAGAAAGGATACCATTAAAAAGACAGGCTCTTAGAAAAACTTCCCTGAGGGTCATGTCAGGGGAGGATCCTGACTTACAAAGAAGACAGCTCCCAATATGATATCTCTCTCCACCCAGGTTAATTAGCAATATTTTAAGACCCCAAATTGATCTACAATGTGTCTGGTGCGTGTTTCTTTCTAATACAAACAAAACAAAACAAAAACCAAACAAACAAAAAACCCATTGGCCTTAAAATCCAGTCATAAAGGAAAATGAAATTAGCTCTATGGTGCTGGGGTAGCAAAAAAGAAAAAAAGAAGTTATATCTACAAATTTCTTGCCAAAGCAAAAATGTGCATGCTTGGAATGAAGTCTACCTTGTATGTCTTTAATTATGGTTAAGTCTAAGAAAATATGTAGATGCACATCTTTCCTAATGCCAATGAACAGGCTTCCAGCTTATTCCTACGGGAATTCTGATTTGAGATAGTTTTGGTTTTCATTTTATTTCAGCAGTGGAAAGTGTAATAAATCAGTAGAGTCGCCTTACTTTATATGTGAGCTCCTGATACTTCTTAGAAACACATCATAGAACTTTCAACAAGTAAGCTGGGCTGCCCGGGGCATAGTATAGCATCTTGACAGAGTATTTCTGTCAATGATGGAAAAGTGATGTGGTTTTGCCTATGTGGAGACAAACAATGTCAGTCTCTGAAGTTCTTCAGTAGAGTAGAAAACTTGAGAAGAAAGCCCTTGAATGGTTTCTCGAGTGAAGTATTCCAATGGGCTGAAGAAATATCTTAAAGCAGTCATCACTACCTCTTCAAGTTTCCCCTACAAACTCTTCTATTAAGACTTCAAATTGTGCTAGACATGGCGTGGCACCTGCGTTTAGTCCCAGCACCCAGGAGGCAGAGGCAGGTGGACCTCTTTGGCTTTGAGTTCAGCTTGGTCTACAGAGTGAGTTTCATGATAGCCAGGGCTACACAAAGAGATCAAATTAATAAACAACAACAGAAGAGTTCAAATTTATAAAAGAAAAAATATCTAAGTGATTGCAAAACTCCCATTTATAGCAAAATGCATAGGTCCCTCCATTCCTGTTTTCAACTCCTGAGCACATTAGGAAGCCCAGGAGAGGCTGCTGGATGCTGATGTCCATGCCTCGTGGACATCCTCTTAAGGGACCATGCACAATCATCCCTCGGTTGCCTAGAGGAAACAATGTTACGGGTGTTTGACTGTATCCTGCTCAAGGTCACCCCAGAAGGCAGTTCCAATGGCCCAACCATAACCCATATATCCCTGCATGGTGACAGCCATCTCCTCCACTCTCTACCCAGTCCTCTACACAACACATGTCCAGGTATCCACCAAATATGTCCACAAATAACTGTACTGTTCATGGAGACCACCCCCAAGCGCTTTCCCCTCTTTCTTGGCTTCCTTCCCCTCTGAAGAGTCACTGGGATCAGGCTACATCTGTTTTGTTCCCCCTGAAACTGCTCTGTTATTTTGATGAAGTAATTACCATGATGATGTGGTTGTAAAACCCTCAAGAACTTGGGGGTGGGGGCAGAGAGAAGGAAACAGACCTGGTCCTTGGGCACTGGAGCTCAGACTCCTGCTTTCCAGGACCTGGGGAACCCACATTTAGATTTAGAAATTTCCCTGGAAGGTCTATCCTCTCCAGGGCTACCAGTCACCACAGAGGCTGGCCAGAAATTTCAGGTTAGGTCTTGGTTCAAACAGTCGCACTCAAAATTCTAGGAGTGGGTGGGGGTCATCAACTGAGTTTTTTTAAAGGTTAACTTAATTGATTTCAGTCCACTCAGCTACACTCATAGGCAGATGTGTACTAATTTAAGTATACCAGGAACGGTATCCTCCAGAGGTGGACTTGGGAATGCCACGAGTGACTCATGTATAGATAAGTCTGTAACTTTTTTTTGGGGGGGGGGGGTTCGAGACAGGGTTTCTCTGTGTAGCCCTGGATGTCCTCGAACTCACTTTGTAGACCAGAAATCAGAAATCCGCCTGCCTCTGCCTCTCAAGTGCTGGGATTAAAGGTGTGCTCCACCATGCCTGGCTTATGCAGACTTCTTTACAAATGTATCAAATGTTATCTTTCTTTCTACAAGCTAGGTTCCTTCCTTGGCTACAAATTGTATTGAGAGCCAGGACACAGTGTGAGAATCAAACTCCATTTTATCTGGTAATTCTTTCCTGTTTTCTCCATGAAATATTTTATCAGGCAATGACAGAATCCAGTGCTCTGGGCCCTGATTTTCTCCCTGTTCAGTCCAGAGGTTAGAGGCTAACCCAGCAGAGAGGAAAGAAGAAAGGATCAGGAATGACAAGCCCAACCTCCAGCAGCCAACAACCTGCCAACACTTCAAAGCCTGAAACGTTTACATTTAATTCTGTTGCAGAGTTTCTAGACATAGAACTAAGGAATAACACCCTCTTACATTAGTATTTCTTAGAGCAATAATTTAAAAGCCAGACTTTGGCTGGGATATAACTCTGAGGCAGATTGCTTGCTTAGCATGTTCAAGGTCATGGGTTTGATTCCCAACACCAATAAATAAATCAATAGGGTTTATGTAACAAGCTTTTTCAGTGTTGTAGATCAAATCCAGGGCCTTGTGCATACTAGACAAGTGCTCTGTCTGTGCCAGAAAAACTATTAATGCTTATAACTGACTGAATAATTATTATTGACAAGGTAGAACCATAAAAATCCACATCTATTTCTTGTATATTTTAAGCAACTGTAATCTAATTGATAAAGCTATGTGTATAAGAAGTACATGTGGTCGGGCAGTGGTGGCGTGTGCCTTTAATCCCAGCACTTGGGAGGCAGAGGCAGGCGAATTTCTGAGTTCGAGGCCAGCCTCTGTGTGTGTGTGTGTGTGTGTGTGTGTGTTCTTTGAGAAGAACTGTAACAATCCTGGGCCTCAGTTTCTTCATCTGTTAGTAGGATGGTGGGAGAGTTTAGCACTTTCTATAATTCCTCCAAGTTATAGAAGTTCACAACTATAACAGAATTTAAAAAAAATGCTTCAGCCCAAATTCTAACCCTTGCCGTAACAATATATTAGCTTTTCAGAAAACTTAAAATCCACAACCCACTTGTAATATTTTGATAAAGTATCATTCTCACATAGAACCTTAACTCAAACTGGTTGCTCTAGTCAAGCAGCTTGGACGAGCTTAGGATTTGTTATGTTTGTGATGTACTTCACGACTCTAGCAGGTTCTTAGTAACATATTGGGGGTTCCCTTACATCTCAGGACCAGCTGCACAAAGGATACTAGCCACTCACCCACACTTAAGGTGATGTATGGGCTTCTGGAGGCCACTTATTAAAATTCTCAACATAGAAATTTATTTTATCCTGTTAACCAAATATATAGAATACCACATTCTGAAAATATATTAAACGGGATGACACAGAAGCCTAAATATGGCAAGGGGGTACGGATTTGAGGTTACAGTCAGGTCACAACCCTTTCCTAGCCTCACCATAAAGCGCTTCCAGGGATGCAGGAGAGATAAGTGGCTGCTGTGGCCACTACATCATAGTGAGGCACACAAAGCATCCATCACGTGTATGTGAAAATCATAAACCCGAGCTTTAGAGAGAGTTGTGCAATTGACAATCAAATGGAGCTTAAAGGGAATTACGAGGTTTTCAACTAAAGTCCTGAAATAAAGAAAGCAATATTTTACGGTAAAAAAAAATTGCAAATGTCAAGTTTAAATCATACCCCTTTGCACCATTGAGCTACTAGCTAGTTGTATAGGCTTCTTCAGTCCTTAACACAGAGAAAGACCAACTTTCATGCTCAATAAAACTTAAGAACTTTAGAAATACATTTAGGAACATAACTCATGTATTTGTGGCTTTCCTCCTTCCTATGTGGCTAATTGCAGCGAAAAATGAGCAAGCTCAAGAACTGCTTGCCTCTTCCTCATCTTTGCTTATGAGTTCCAGTGCTTTTTGTTTGTCTGTTTTTGTTTTTAATAGAGCTACTAACACTACTTCAGTCATTAAAACAACAACAATAAGAAAAGCCTTGGAAATACCGGGGTCTGCCTTCCCTGTTGCAGGCATGCATTAGTCAGTTCTAGCTGGGCTTTGGGAAACCCCAGGGCAATGGAACCTACCAAGAAGCCACCAACCATCAACCCCCACCAAAAGCTGGAACCCAGCTGCCCAACTCAGTCGCTCCTGTCCAAAGCCAGACAGGTGGCAACCCAGATTGGATCAGTTGTTGTGGGAATGATTTGATTCACAAACAGGGTTATTAAATTTTATATGGAGACAGGCGAAAGTCACAAGATCCTGGAGAGAAAGACCTGATTCACATAAATTTATCTTAATAGCTGTGAATTCGGGAGCATAAAGCAGAAAAAAAATTAATGGAAAGGCATTTCACCTCCTCCGTCTGCCTGCTCCCCTCCACTCCCCTGCACATAATATGCCTGCGCACACACACATAGATCAACACCCGCCACACAATCCGCCCAGAGCAGGAGGAACCCGACACATTGATCCGAGCCTGTTTTGACATATAAACTCCAATTTGGCCCCAAGTCACTGCGAGTGGACACTGCCACCAACGGCTCTGACACTAGGTTATTTGTTGTTGCTGTTCGCTGTCCCTGTTTGCACATTAATCCAGTGACAATTAGGTGTCAGAGAGCGTTGTTTCTGCTTAGCTGATAGCCTTGGGCTCTGCGCTTGAAACCCTAATCAGGAGTGTAAACTCTGCTATATTTCAATTTGGAGAAGCGCTCTTCCGCTAAGAGGCCCCTGGCACTGCGATAAATAAAACGCCTATTTACTCTATTGCCACACTTAGACATCTAATGCACTTACTACCAGCCCCCTAATCATAGCCTACAGTTAAAACCGCCTATAAATCACTCCGTTCTCATCCTGCACATTAGTGAAGCCATTTTCCCCAAACCCCACAATGAGCACTGTTTCCTTTTCTTGTTAGTCAAAAGCTAGATGATTTTTATTAGGTTAAAGACGAGTTCACAGATGGTAAATCGCGTGGAGAGAAATGAGCTGGAGAGTTACTCTGCACCCAGGCGGGGCGTGTGTGGGAGGCGGTCCCCGAACCTGGAGCCCAGGGACTCCTGGGCGCCGCGGCATTCGGCCCCGCACCCGGCGGGTCGTAGGGGCCCGGCCTCCTCCTCCGACACTGCCGGCACGCCCTAAACCAGCAAACCCCGTCGGGTCCCCCTTGTTCTGGCCTTGCAGATCTCCCACCAACGCCCGCCCGCTGGGAAGGGCTGGGAAGGCTAGGGCCCCTGTGTGGCTCGGCGCAGTGAAGTCCCCAGGGACCCGGCGCAACAAAAGCCCGGCCCGCAGCTCCTGCTCCTGGCCTTCCTTTTCAATTCTCCCCCGATCTCAGGTGGAATTAGGAGGATTAAAGAGGCGAGTAAATGAGGCGAGTGTGCAAAATGACTCCTTTCTGAACCAAACGGCATGCTCCGTGCTGGGGAAATGAGATGCACATTTAAATCTCATCCATCCACCGCCTGCGGCCACCGCCATGTACCTGCCTACTTAGCCCAAGGGTTAATTAATTGAGGCTTCAATGCACTATTGCAAGAGCATTATTGCATTTGATACTCTACATCTGTGATTTAAAACTCTTTCAGTCCCTTGTCAGCAAGGGAGGGTTTTTAACTAGGAAATTAGCATTCAGATAAGGGAACGCTCTATTTGCTTCTGAAAGGAAGGAAATATTAAGGATGCTGGCGCACAAACTGGGCTGTCATAGCCTATCCCATGCTGGAGGGAGCGCGAGGGCTCCGGGCTCCCGTGGGAGCACCAGCGACTGGGGCCCAGCTTCAAGCAACCTACATCTGGAAGGACAGGAGGGGACCCGCAGCCTCCAGGACCCTACTTTGCGCAGCCTCCTCCAACCTACTGGGGCGTGTTTGCCTCTGCAAAGTCCGGTAATATATTTTCTTCCCACTTCTTAGGGGCTGATTCTCCTTAAAATGCATTGCCACGTTATCTCAAACGTTGGCTTTCTGACTCCCCTGCAGGGTTCAGATGAGGAAGTAACCCGGTTTACTAAGGAAAGGAGATGTAAACATTGCACCAGAATTCTAATGATGCTTCAGGGAAATCAGGGCAGACTGTGATTCTCTTTATTCCAGCATTGGCTTGAAGTGGCACACCACCAGCAAATAAAAATAAAAAATTAAAATAAAAAACCTGCAAAAACTAACGATGGACCAATCTATATTCTGGATCCAAAACCAGTTAGATTTGTATAGCCTAATCATACCTTAATGTCAGCTGCAGACACAGTTTTCATTCAAAACCCAAACAGAGTTAGATTCTGAACTCTCCAGCAAAGGCCTTAAGGAAAAGAACAGCAACAATAAAAATCTGCCATCCCTCAATCATGAGTGCCTCCTTTCTTGAACCTCTTCGTGGCCAGTAGAAACTCAGGATCAGGCAATACCAAATTACCCTACTAAGTGAAAAAGAGACTCAGGATCAGGCAATACCACAAAACCCTACTAAGTGAAAAAAGAGACTCAGGATCAGGCAATACCACAATACCCTACTAAGTGCCAGGAGTCAGGCTTTCTTGTCTACTGAAAGTGATGGAGTCATGGGTCCTTCACCCAATTAAGTGAAACCGCATCACCTTCTGTGGGGTTTTACCCAACCAACAATCAGATGGGGTAAGCATCTTCGCAGTTTCCATTAAATCCATCTGTGACTGGGAACTAGCTCCCATGGGGTGTGTGATGGGGTGTTTGATGTCAGTTGTCTTTAGGTAATTCTTCCTGAGCTATCAGTTATCAATGAGTCTCTTTGCACATACTCCCAGTTACATCTTGATCATGGTCTCCTTGCGTCTTGGTAGAATTAAAAAGGCAAGGGACTCAGAAAAGTCGCTGACATCAATAAATGACACCTGGACTATATGCTGGCCTTTTGGTTTCTTAGCTATTTCATTTAAACCTTGAGCCACGGTGCTGGCTGTTTGGTCCATGTTGTTGAAGAACCAAGTGTTTCACAATGTACCCTATCTATACAGCATCACCTCACTGGTGACTGTCACTTTTCTGGGGCTGCAGGCAGTGAGGCCGGAGACTTTCCATCATTTTAAACCTGTTTGATAGAATCCTTTGAAAAGAAAGGAAAATTATAACTTGGTGTGTGTGTGTGTGTGTGTGTGTGTGTGTGTGTGTGTGTGTGTGTGTGAGATCTTTCCTTCATTGTTCACACCAGGTCATTACGGGCAAGCTTTTTCCTGGGACTCCTGGGTGGCCTGCATCAGCAAAAGAACACGGCAGGAAGAGCACATGATATCTTGGAAGAGAAGAAACGCACACATAACTCAATAAGCCCTGGAGATTGATGAAATGAAATGGAATTGTGAATCTATACACTCAGCAGCTAGGCTTTGGGGACATTTGGTGTCACCAGTCTGAGACTCTCCACTTTCCTGACAAGAAGAGAGATCTGCACATTTGAAGTCTCTCAGAGGCCAACCCAAAAGCCAACACCTGCTATTAGAGGAGAAATATGGAGATACATACCAAACGCTTGATTATAGCGAACATAATTTGAGCAGATTTCCTTGGGTTGGAGCCAGCCATTGTGCACCAGGAAGCTAGTTCTGTCCAAACTATAACGAAACAGAAGGTAACAAGTGACATCCATTCTAGGAGACTGGTACCTAGCAAACGTGTCTCTCCATCTGAGGCTGCAGAGACTCCAGCTGAGCCAGAGCATCTCTCTCCTCTGCAGTCCACCCCTTACCCCTTCTCACGCACAGGTTGCCTTCTCTTTTGGATTCACAATCAGAGGCCAGTGACAGCCTAAGGTTTCCATCTCATAGGATGAAGGAGAGAAAGAAACTGAGTCTTTTCCATCACAGCAGAACATTCTTAACGGAAGCAGAGATGGCGGCTCACTCCACAACTCCAGCTCCACACCCTCAGCTCCACAGTCCCACCTAACACCTGGAGTAAGGTTTGTACAAATAGCGGGAAAGTCCACTAGCGAAATGCCACTATGATCCAAGGGATTAACCCAAATATCCAAAGTACAGTTTTATCACCTTGAAAAAAAAAAACCTTATAAAGTAGGCCATTACAGAGGGTTGGACAAGGTTTAAGGCACGCTGTTGTGTAGTGTGGGGTTTGGCCTGTGTAGTCCAGTGTAACAGCAAAGAGAGAAGATATTTGGAGCCCCTGTGTGATGGTTTGTATATCCTTGGACCAGGGAATGGCACCATTTGAAGGTGTGGCCTTGTTGGAATAGGTGTGACCTGGTTGGAATGGGTGTGTCACTGTGGGTGTGGGTATAAGATCCTCACCCTAGTTGCCTGGAAGTCAGTCTTCCACTAGCAGCCTTTGGATGAAGACATAGAACTCTCAGCTCCTCCAGCGCCATGCCTGCCTGGATACTGCCATGCTCCCACCTTGATGATAATGGACTGAACCTCTGAACCTGTAAGCCAGCCCCAATTAAATGTTGTGTTTTTTTATAAGACTTGCCTTGGTCATAGTGTCTGTTCACAGCAGTAAAACCCTAACTAATACAGAAGTTGGTACCAGGAGTGGGGTATTGCTGTGATAGGCCTGACCATGCTTTTATTTGAAAGAATGTGGATTTTGGGACTTTGGATTTGGAAAGCAGTGGAATGCTTTAAATGGGGCTTAATGGGTCATCCTAGTAGGAATATGGAAGACTTTGTTGTTGGGAGTAATTTGAACTGTGTTGACCTGGCCCAAGAGATTTCAAAGGAGAAGAATTTCAGAATGTGGCATAAAGACAGGTTTTGTGGTATTTTGGTGAAGAATGTGGCTACTTTTTGCCCTTGTCTGAAAAGTTTGCCTGAGGCTAAGGTGAAGAGACTTGGATTAATTGCATTGACAAAAGAAGTTTCAAAAAAGCCCAGCAGAGACTTTGTTCTCTGGTTAAGTCTTATGAAGAGAAGTTTGAACAAGCATAGCAAGCTTAGAAAGGAAAAATATAAAATATATGGTTTGAGTATTATAGGGGTACCAGGAAGTGAAATGGAGCAAAATCTTGTGTTCTAGGAGATAAAGATTAAGGGAGTGGGACCTTGGGGCAAGATCCTACCCAGCTAAATTAGATCCAGGCATGGTGCTACACACCTTTAATCCCATGAGACAAGCATGCTGATCTCTACATTCAAGGTCAATCTACAGAGCAAGAACCAGGATAGCCAAGCTTAGGCAGTGAAGGATTTAGAAAACATAAAGCTAGTGATAATGTAATAATACAAGGGGATCATGTTCTAGTTCCTGTAAACAGCAGAACTCAGCAGCTTCAGCCATGTGCCTCTGGCTCTAGAGTTAAGAATGGAAGGAACTACTGGGAAAATTGATGCTGGTTAGCTGGAGCTAAGGAATTAGCGGCGATTAAGAAGAGACCAGCATCGTTGAGGTGAAATCTTCTGGAAATTGTTTTCTGGGAGCACAAAGAAGCTGTGTTCCAGAGATACCCAAGGTTGTTCTTCATGCTGCGGCTGGACTTGGTAATGTGTAAGAGTCACTCAGGTGGTACTGCTTGTGTAGGAATGAAGGGATCATGGAGAGAAGCTGAGGCTTAGCACTGTGAGAGGCCAGGGAAGCCCATTGGAGAAGGTGAAGCCTCAGCTGTAGTTGATGGCCCAGGATTGAAGGGGTCATGCAAAGGATTTGAGACTTGGCACCTTGAAGAGAGCCTATGAGAGGCTATTGGTGAAGCCTAGTTGGAGTGGAACACCCCAGTGTATTGGAGATGTCAGTACCATGGGATGATTACCAAGAACAGCAACCGTAATGGAGTGGATCAACCTGAGCATAGAGTGCTACAGAGGACAGAGATGGAAAAGTGATGCCAGCCCTTAGGAGGAGTCCAAAAGATCAAGTGGAATCCCAGAAAGAAGAAAGCTGTAACATTGAAATTGCCTTGGAGACTCAAAGATGTTAAAGATGCCAGAGCCATGGGATACATGCTGAGGAAAGCTGCTAACAGGGAGTGGAACAAGCCCAGGAGGAAGCAGTTTGTTGCAGTCAAAAAAGATGAAAAAGGAGTGGAGATCTGAAGACCACTTTGACATCAGCCATGGAGATGCAGAGTTTGGAGTTTGCCCAGCTGGTTTCCTGCCTTGCTTTGGGGATTACGGTTAATTAAGTTGAATGAATCTCAGAAGAGACCTTGAACTTTGGACTTTTAACATTGTTGCAACTGCTATAGACTATGAGGACTTTGAAAGTTGCACTAAATGCATTTTGCATTATGCTATGTTTAAGTATGGCCCCCATAGACTCATGTTTTTGAACAAGTCTATGGGGACCAGGGAGTGGAATGTGATGGTTTGTATATCCTTGGACCAGGGAATGGCACCATTTGAAGGTGTGGCCTTGTTGGAATAGGTGTGACCTGGTTGGAATGGGTGTGTCACTGTGGGTGTGGGTATAAGATCCTCACCCTAGTTGCCTGGAAGTCAGTCTTCCACTAGCAGCCTTTGGATGAAGACATAGAACTCTCAGCTCCTCCAGCGCCATGCCTGCCTGGATACTGCCATGCTCCCACCTTGATGATAATGGACTGAACCTCTGAACCTGTAAGCCAGCCCCAATTAAATGTTGTGTTTTTTTATAAGACTTGCCTTGGTCATAGTGTCTGTTCACAGCAGTAAAACCCTAACTAATACACCCTGATTATTAGATTACCATGTGCAGAGAACCCCAGTTGTGGGATTTCATATGCAAAACCAGCCTAGCACGGTGGTAATAAAATTATTTATTTTTAAAAAGTTAGTCTTTGCAGGGTGTGATGATACTGACCTTTAACCCCAGTAGTCAGGAGGCAGAGGAAGGTGAAGCTCTGAATTCCAGGCTAGCCAGGACTACATGGTGAAATTCTGTCTCAATGAATCAATAGCTGTGCCTGTAATTCTACTGTGTGGGAAGTTGAGGCAGGGGGATCAAGCATTCAACAATTAAAGGCCAGCCTGAATGAGACTTTGCCTAAAAAACAAAAGAGCAATGAGAGAGAGAGAGAGAGAGAGAGAGAGAGAGAGAGAGAGAGAGAGAGAGAGAGAGAGAGAGAGCAATCTCAATCTTATTTAAAAACACGATGCAACAGATTTTTGTTTGTAGGTTTGCTTCGGTGAGTTTAATTCTCATGAAGGAATGAAGGAAGACAGACAAGAGGTCATCTTTGCTGAAAGTTTTGCTCTTTACAGCAACAATCAAAGGACTGGCTTCCAAGTGAGTATGGCACACAGAAGCAACAATGGCTCTGTATGCTCTGTGAACTTCTCGAGACTGGGACAGCAGCCTTCCTGCTAACCTGCAGGTGCAGGGGACATTTCTGGTTTCTTTGGAAACTCGGTGGCATCATGCGATGTCTTCCTGGAAGCTGTGTTGTGAGAGGACGCTTTGTTGAAGCGGAGGCTTGAGAGGTCATGTGATATTTGGAAAGAGTGTAAGTAGAACCCACAGACAGGGAAAGGATTTCTTGCATTGCTGCGATTTGCAATGCTTAGCTAGTCTTTGTTAGCCGTGCAACACTTCTCTGGTCTACACTAGTCTTCACTTTGTAGAGAAAATTGCACCAAAGAACATCTTGTGATATTCTGACTGGTTACTTCCGATGGCTCACACCAATTCAGTAGAGCATCTTAGTTTCTACTGGATGAAGCCTCTGCTACTGATTTGTGTTTGGTGTTTTTTACTATTGGACAGGACTGTTGTTATCCTGACAACAAAGATTGGAATTGCCTCCCAAAACTACTTCTGGACAGGTTCACAACCCCCTTGTCCTATTAACCACTTTCCTCCCCTACCTTTAGCTAGAAGGGAGGTTGAAGCATTTAACAATCTTACATAAAACAGGCTTTGAAAAATCTAAGCCTACATGTAGTGCATCAGCTCTCTGTCACTCCTCGCCAAGCCAAAGACATTGGTCCAATGTCTCCCTACTTCCTGTTGGGTGGGGTCCCCCAGCTTAGAGCCTAAAGTATGGCATAGGGGTCCTAATTCATCTCCCCATCCAGGGGACAGAATGGAAGTGCTTCCTTATCTTTCCCTAGGCCATAGCTGCACAAGAGACAGGCAAACTGCAGAGATGCCAGAAGACCCCTTAGTAAAAGGCAGAAGAGAATCCCAGAGTGGTCTAGGGTTCTCTGGAATTTGAGGACACAAACATAATAAACACAAAGACGATTAGTTGAACAAGTACGCAAACCTCTGTTAGCAAAACGCCCCCCATCCCCCGCCATGATGGAAGGGTTGAAAATGGTTTGTTTAAAGGCTTCCTGTATCAGTAAGATGAGGGATGAGTAATTTAAAACAAGGGACAATTCATCTCACAACAACCCCGTGGAGGAGAGGACAGACCAGTTACTTTAAAAACAAAACAGAAGCCAGGCGTGGTGGCGCACGCCTTTAATCCCAGCACTCGGGAGGCGGAGGCAGGCCGATTTCTGAGTTCCAGGACAGCCTGGTCTACAGAGTGAGTTCTAGGACAGCCAGGGCTACACAGAGAAACCCTGTCTCGAAAAACCAAAACAACAAAACAAAACAGAAGCTGAGCACATTAGCTCACATCTGTAATTTCAGCTATAGAGTGAGACCCTGCTTCACAAAACAGAAACAAACAAATTTAAAAATAAAGTAATAAAATAGGGAAACTAGGGAATAGGGGTATATATAGTTCAGTGGTAGGGCACTTAGCTAATATGTATGAGGTCTTGAGTTTAATCACCAACAACACATATACACACACAGCCCTAAAACAATGCCCTCAAAACAAAAGCAAGCAATAAACCAAACCAAACAAGAAACACCAAAGGGAAAGGTGTCAGATTCGAGGAGGGTTGAGGGTTGGAGGGGGGAAGCAGTGCTTCCATGAACAGCTTTCGTTCCTCAGTGACAGGAGAAACAAAGGCAGAGGAGCAGAGCTTCTGCAGGGACAAGGAGCTGCTCAAGACAGAACGCAGCCATCTTGGGATTTCAGGATTCCCAGACTAGAAGATGATTTCACTAGGCACGCCCCCAAACTTGGTCCCGTTAGCAAGTGTAATGGGACTTTTTTCGGTTTCATAAAATACCTTGATAACTGGAAAGTGCCAGTTAATGGCTACCTGTTCCAACTATGAATTTCACAAAGATTAATATACCCCGTTAGGTTTCTTAAGATTCTATCAAGAGGCCTCCCTGAGTCTTGGGTGTTTTACAGTCTCTGTGGGCATGAGCCCAACTGAAACTACCGTTCAACAGCCTAACTGTCATCTTCATCTTCTTCTGGCATAAAAATACATATTTTTCCCATAATAAAGATTTTTTATAATAGCAATAAAATAACTCCAGAGAACATGGTTGTCTTGAGATAGCTTAGCTGTGCCTGGTACCTCATAACGCCCTGGGGATACAGCAGGCCCATAATACTCTCTTTAGCTGCCACGTCTCAGCTTAATTAAGGAATAAAGCCAAAAGGTCATACTGGAGAAAAATGTAAATCTTCAAAACTTTTCATTCTTGACCCAAACTCTCTGTCATAAAAATCTCAGTTTTCTCTGGAGCAAGCAGTCTGCGGAGCCCGGCGACTGGGAGACACCAGAACTCACTGGTTCTCTAAAATAGGCCTTTGGCACCATGCAAATAAATCCCAACACCACCTCTGGACTTGAAGTTATGATTCTGCCTCTTTGACAGAGGCTCTGCAGAGCATCTGCCCAGCCCAGGGAATGGGAAGTTGGGAAAACTGAAGCCAGCCCCTTCTCCTTCGGCGAGAACCATTTCCGTACCATATCTCTTGGTGTCGTGTGTTGATTCCTGTCCAGAGAGAAGGTGAGGGAGTGAGGCTGCCATGTGAGTCTCAGGGGAAAAAAAATGAATATGTCTATCCCTCTCTCCAGCTTATTGGCTATTCAGTTGCTGGGTGGAAATGCAAACTATGATTTTGGGCTTCAGTTATTTCGTGGGGTCACTGATTACTGTCAATCATAATGAGTGAGTTGGTTTGGACATAGGTTTTGTTTGATGATCCTTCAATCACTTGTGATGGAGGTTCACAGGCTACCATATAGGCACCATGCTCAAAACACATACTTCTGATTTGATAGGACTGGTACAGTGCAATAATAAACATTATTTGTCTTCAAGAAATGGGACCACCTCACATTTACTTGTGGCTGTGCTAATTGGAAGAAAAGATTTACTGCATTATGGAACTAATTATATGTCATCTGCTTCTTGCCAATGTGAAAATGGACAGACAGATGCTACATTGATCAATTGATGTTGTGATAGATCAGTCAATTGATTTGAACCTAGATAATATGTATTTATGGGAGACACAGAATGAGTTGTTTATTTATTTATTTTTCTAGTAAATGAGAGGATGCACATAACTGCCATAAATGGGAATGGATGATGATAAGTCAGAGGATGCTACTGCAATCTTGCTGGAAAAAAAAAACCCCAAGAAGTTCATTTTTCTCTCACTTCCATATTCAGCAGACATTATGGCTCAAAAAAAATGCAATGTTTAAATATTTGATAAACTCGGGCAGAACAATGCATTGCTAACATGCTAGAGTGGCCCGGCAGTTCTCATGAAGATATAAATTTGTCTGCATACAAATGGAACTGTTTTGCTATTCTGGCCTTAAGATCACCTCTCTTCTTCTCCTCTTGCTTGCAGGGGTTCTTGCTGGATTGAGTTCTGTACTGTGCAAACCATCAACTTTACTAAGCTAGAGACATCTCACCCTGGTGCCCGGACATCTGCACTCTCCCCTCAGCTATCAACCAGTAGAAGCAACAAGACAAGGATCAAGGGTTGTACTGACTTCCCCTCACTGACGTGTTCCTCACATCAGTCTGAAGCACAGACACTCCTTTGTAACATGGAAGCCTCCTCAAGGTGGTCCATATTCACCCTCTGCCCAGCTTGGCCCTGCCTGGTTGCTCTGGGCACCCAGTTATGGATGTCCCATTGGCCAACATGTAATTTCAGCTGAGCAGAGAGACGCAGTGTGGAGAGGGATATCAAAGAGGGAGGGTCACAACTGGCCACTGGGTAGCCAAGTCCTGGCATTGGATCTAGATGGACACTAGACTTCAAGGGCAGAGTTGTTAATGTGTCCCTTCGACATCCATTTCTTCACCTTGCCTCACCTTCTCAGTGCTGAAAACCCGTTCACCGCTACTGCTTCTAACACCTACAAAAAGCAAATGGGGTTGATTCATAAAGTGAAACAAGTGGCATGCTTCACCAAAATGAGCTCCCTACCAGTGGCTTTTGTTAACTGAGAACAGGATGATAACAAGAATCACGCTAGGAAACCCACTCTGCAAAGGCATCATAGGAGAGCTTTGCCGTTAGAGTTACTAAGTAGATAACTACACTTGCTGTCCCTGGCTTAATGCCATGCATCAGACAAGAAATTAACTGTAATATAAACAGGAAACTCTCTGTCTAGACTAGTTTGGGGTACCTGGGACCTTAGCATTAAGCCAAACATTGCTGCCTACTGTGCACCCCCTCTGGCTGTAGAAGGTCAGGACTAGGGAGGGGAGGGGAGGAGAAGTCAGAATGGGGACTCGTGCCTCTTTAACAAAGCATCTCAAAGGATGCTTACACTGAAGGCTGCAGATCCAGGGCACAAGAGAACAAGATTTTGCCATCTGTGTCCTGGCTTCTATGACTCCTTTCTGTGTTAGGTTCTGAGGGCTGCTGTAACAAATGACTACAAAGACAGTGGCTTACTGCAGGACAAAGTGATGTCACACAGCACCAAGGTCAGAGAGCTGAAATCTGTTTCCGACCGTGTTAGCCGTGTTAGCTTACTGGTCCTTTCCGAGGGACTCTGCTCCAGGCGGTCACCTGTGTCTGTGCCTTGCCTGGCTCCTGGCTCCTCTGTCCATCAAGTTACAGTCTAGCGTCTTCCCACTGGTTCTGTTTCTGTCACATGACCTTCTTCCCTTCTGGGACAAAGCGCTGTCCACCCTATTATCAGGATGCTGGTGATTGAATTGGGTGCCCACTGGGATAACCCAAGACATTATCGTTTTTTTGTTTTGTTTTTGTTTTTTGTTTTTTGAGACAGGGTTTCTCTGTGTAGCCCTGGCTGTCCTGGAACTCACTCTGTAGACCAGGCTGGCCTCGAACTCAGAAATCCGCCTGCCTCTGCCTCCGGAGTGCTGGGATTAAAGGCGTGCGCCACCACGCCCAGCATCTTTTGGTATTCTTAACCTAAAATTTGCCTTTTGCAGCATGCCGATCAAATGGAGACACTCTTTGTGTAGTCTTTTCGTTTCTGGCTCCCTTTACTTACCCGCATGCTCTTGAGACTCATCTATAAATGAAGGTGCTCTAAACTTAGCAAATCGATCTTTACGGGAAAATGTTTTCACTTCTATTGAGTGAGCGGTAGGCTGTGAGTGGGGCGTGTGTTCAACATTTCTGAAAACCACGAAGCTGTCCCTGAAGCAGTCCTTCCCAGCTGGGTCTGAGAACGTTTCAGTTGTCATCCTCAACACTTGATGCAGTGTTTCTTTTTAATTTTCACAATCCTGGTAAGTGGGTAGTAAGACCTCATTATGGTTTTAATTTGGACTTCCCTGAGACTCAACAGTCTTGAATATCAACCTTCCCATTGCTGTGACCCTCTAATACACTTTCTTATGTTGTGGTGACTCCCAACCATGAAATTATTTTTGTTGCTACTTCATAACTGTAATTTTGCTACTGTTATGAATCACAATGAAAATATCTATGTTTTCCTATGGTCTTAGGTGACCCCTGTGAAAGGGTTGTTCAATTCCAAAAGGGTTGAAATACTAGTGAATGCTTATCTTCTTTGACATGGTTTTTTTAAACATTTTTGCCTATTTTTCATTAGTTTGTTAGTCTTATTTTGATTGCCCACGCCTATTAAACTCATTTATTATTTTTATTTATGTGTCTGTGTAAATTTTTACCAGTGAGTTTTATGTTTAGGTGAAATCAGAGGTCAGAGGACATCGGATCCCCTGGAACTGATATGGGTGCTGTGAACCAAAGCCGGGCCCTCTTCAGGTGCAATAAGCGCTGGAACTCAGAGATCTGCCTGCCTCTGCTAGCATTAAAGGCCTGCAACCCCACCCCCACCCCCAGCTGCAGTATGCCCTCTTAACCAACCCGTGTCAGCTCAGCAGCAGCCTTGGCTCTCAGAGCTCATTACATAGTCACCCTATCTATGCCTTTCTACTTATTACTATCAATTATCTTGTAAATCTGGGAATTACAGTGTCTCCAACGCACTCCTTTAATGGCCTCCTCCAACAAGCTTCAGAGAGGCAAGTGTTTAAGAAGTAAAAGGGAATTAGCAGGCATGGAATTAGAGTTTGAACTTGAAATTTATTATTTGAGAATAAAAGTCATTTGGCCCCTGGATTCTTGAACTCTTGAGATTCTTAACTTCCTGGCCTATGACTGAAAAAATTCCATTTTCTCTGTAATTTTTATGAGTCCAAATAAACTTGGTCTGCAGCTTCGTGACATGTTAGTCCTGCTGCAGATACTATGTTCCTGGGGGACACAAAAAAGGCTACTGGGCATGGTCTGGGCTCCACATATTGAAGTTGTCTGTTTTTGTTTAAGAAACAAACAGCTTGGGCTGGTGAGATGGCTCAGCGGTTAAGAGCACTGACTGCTCTTCCAGAGGTCCTGAGTTCAATTCCCAGCAACCACATGGTGGCTTACAACCATCTGTAATGAGATCTGATGCCCTCTTCTGTCTGAAGACAGCTACAGTGTAGTCACATACATAAAATAAGTAAATAATTTTTTAAAAGGAAGGAAGGAGGGAGGGAGGGAGGGAGGGAGGGAGGAAGGAAGGAAGAGAAATAATTTCACCTCCATTTGGGACTCAGAAAAAAGCATAGATATCTGTCAAATAGAAAGACACAAATTTGATAAAAGAACAAAACTGTATTCTCAAGCTTCTAAAATGGTTGGCGTGAAGAACAGGAGGGAGTCGAGAGCTTCCACAAAAGCTTCCTCCAGCTTCTGCCCGACACCCTCACTTCTTACGTGTTCAGGCTGAGGAACATTCCAGGAGATGGCCCTTCAGAATGGTGGGCTGCCTTCTCCAAGTCTAGGCACCCTCTGACTTGAGACTTGGGGTGAATGTGGAAACCTGTAGTGTACGAGTTGTTTTCTGCTAAAAGCATACTCTTGTTTGAGGGAAGGTTTACAAGGCAGACCCTTATTTAACACCCTGAGGTTTAGCCTCCTGGGAGAGGGCTGCGGTAATGGCTGAAAGCCACACTCTGTGTCCCTTGGGTCAGAGCCCCCATGCCGGGATGGGAGTCCACTGCCCTATTTTGGTGTGGAGAACAGAAGCAACCAGATAGTGTCCTTTCCTGGGTACTTGCCCCAACACTCCTGCCATGGCCCCTTCTGGGAAGTTATCAAGCCATCGAATTCTGCCTCCCTGTCAGCCAGCCAGGGATTTGGAATGCACAACAGGCCCACGGCTGCTGATTACCTTCAGGTGCAGGTAGGGCGAGTTAAGGATTCCATTAGCAGCACACAGGCATTGCGAAGGAGGTTTCTGAGGAGTGGGCTTTTTCTAGTTAACGGGGAAGAAATGGCTTCTCATGTCACAGCTCCTAGAAGAGGAGGACTCCGGTGTGTTTACATTCTACCAGAAAGGAGGGCGAACATCTAAAGGGAGGTCCACCTGCAAGAGGGGGGCACACTGCTTCCACAATCGGGCAGGAGGGAGAGGCAGCTCCCCTCAGAGCCTCTGAACCACGTATACACATCACCCTCAGGTGGTTCTCGACCTAATTGTCATTTTTCTTGTCATAACCCTCCTCCCTCACCCCAAACCCAGCACCACCGCAATCGGGAGTCTCCAAAGCTGCTAACAAAGGTGAGTGCCGCTCTCCAGTCTGCTTGTGTTTGCCATTTCATTCTAGAAGGGGGGACCAATTAGACTGGGATTGCCCCATCTTCCTTCTTTTGGGCTTAAGTAACAGCCTCAGAATTTCAATTAGATGCCTGATTGTGGTGTTTTAAAATGGGAAGAGGCAGGCATGCAACTTGAGAACAAAAACTAGGTCTTTGAAAAAGCCCTTTAGGTTGAGCTGTTTTTCCATTCGGGGTCCTCTTCACTGCTGATGTTGCTCTCTCTGTGAGCGAGCCTGGCGTTCTTCACTCTTTTCCCCCCCTGCACATTTGTGCACATTAGCTGAGGATAGGACATCCGGACAGAAGGAGCAGCTCGCGAATAGCACAGGAGCTGCACAGCACATCTTCCTTTGAGCTTATCCTGGGTCCCTCTGGGCAAGGTTCCTCCATGGCCAGCCCCGGTTTAAAGGAAGGCAGAGACCTGGAAGCAGGGCCTGTAGACATCTTGTGGTGTAGGTGAAAGTGAGCCTCACACTGTGCTGAGCACAACCCTCTGTGGCTTCTCACCACGTGGCACTTAGGGCTCTCTAATGAGCTGTCATATATGGGCATGATGGCTTGTCACTTAGCTGTGACATTGATCAGGATGTGGCTGAAGCATTATGAAGTGTGTGCGGTGCCTAGGTAGGGGCAAAGAGTCTCCTACTTCAGGTGACCTCTAGAGAGGCCCAGGAATGCATTTCGAAAGCCAGTAGAGTCCCTTCAGCCTTGTGCTGACCCCTTCCAATAAGACAGCATGCAGGACAAAAGCCAGTTCTTGGCTTGGCATTTTTCTTTGTCTTATTCTTGCACATAGGTGTAGGCCCTGAAGGTCAGGGACTTTACATCGCTATAACTGCATTTCTGGGCTGGGCACAACTGGGTTGAGAAAGTTTCTGGTGGCCACTGCAAGGAAGACCCAAGCAGCAGGGACACCACTGGAGGCATAAGCTTCGGCAGCAAGGGGACATATTTGAGGATGCTGAGTCCAGCTCTGTGCTTCCCACAGCTCTGTTCCCACTGAGCCCTCAAAGGCCAGCAGAAGCTGTTCCAGGCCTATGAGGGGTTGGGGGGGGGGGCGACCAGCAGGAGCAGGAGGCTCAGCCAAGACTTCAGGTTTAATCCTGGTCCTTCAGATGGGCATCCTGAAAGAGACTGAAGATGGTATCTGGCCTCTCCCCTCTGCCGTCAGCCCCAAGCATGGCCATGCTTATCTGGGCAGTGGTTGCTTCTGGGCAAACTGAAGGGTCACTGTATCCTCTCGGCCACAGGGCCTTTCAGGAAACTTCAGCAAAACGTGAAGGAACCCACCCGTGCCTGTGTTCCTGCTGCTCCAGGCTGTTCTCTAACTGATGCTGATCTGGTGCCTTCCAGTGCTGGGGTCTAACTACGCCTAGTGAGAAGGAGGTCTGAAGACATTTGATTAGTGTGTGTGTGCGCGCCCGTGCACGTGTGTGTGTGTGTGTGTGTGTGTGTGAGCGAGCCAGGGTCTCATGTATCCTAGGCTGACCTCAGACCTACTGTTTAGCCAAGGTTAACCTCAAACTTCTGATCCTCTGGCCAGCGTCCATCTTCTGAGGGTGGAGAGTACAGGCATATAGTACTTCACACCCAGTTTCTACACAGTAGAAGAACCCCAGAGGACTTCCTGTATGCCAGGCAAGCATCACAGAGAAGGACAACCCAGACCCTGAGGAATTCTTTTGTTTTCATTGTCTTCCTAATTTGGGGCTGTATAGTGGGGCACTCTTGCTGTGGGATAATTTCCTACTGAACGCGTTTCTTTCATTCCGTATCTATTTACAGGCCCCTACCCGCCTCCCATCAACCAATGCGGTCGGTCCTCTGCTGCCACAAGCTCTGTGCAGTTGCAGTCACAGACAATCAGATTAAATGTCCTATCACCCAACATTGATCAGATTAGCAACCTTGTGACTATTCATTAATTGCATTTTCTCTCAGTGCCCTATTCAACTCAATACCAAGAGCACTGTTTGTAGCATTAAAAAAGTAAATACGAATGTGACGCTTGCTGCATTCTAAAATGAACTATCTACTACCCTTTTGAAACAGAGTAGAAAACGATAGATAGGTTAATGAAATGCTAATTTTCTTGGGGCCAAACAATTAAACTAGGCAATTTCCCAAGAGGCCTACGATTTCTGTGAAGGCCTTTCAGGATTCTTGCTTTCGCTGTGTTCCGGGAAAGTCGTTGATACTTCTGGAAATGGGGCCAGCCTCTCAATCTCACCCCACCCCTGGCCCCCTTTTTTTGTGATAAAAGTAGAAACTAAGACCAAAAGGCAGAGATATAGAGGGAAAGAGATTGTCATGTTTATGATGGGACTTGAGAAATCTCAAGGATTAATGAACAGTGGTCCTACAGTATAGGAAGGGAGTCGACAGATGTACAAAGAGTGCTTTCCACCACGGATGCCCGTGGCCTGGCTAACTAGGCTCTCTGACCCGGCCAAAGACAATGATGCCCAACCAGAGGAAGGAGATGTTGTGGGAGTCACCCCCTTGCCCTCACATCTTCACACCATCCCTCTGGTGTTCCGTGTTCCCATGTGAAACAACAAGGCCCTGGGCTGGAGAGAATTGGAGTGGATGCCACTCACTGGGCAGACAGGCCAGTGAATGACAGTCCTTTCCTCAACCTTAGGGAACCTGTCTAAACTCTTGTGGGGCCCCACTTCAAGGTACATCGCATTCTGGTGGAAAGACATTGACAAGAGAAGTTTACTCACTAGCCAGGAAAGTTCCCTCACAGTGTGATCTGCTAATGAATGGAGGTGACTCTCTGGGGACAAGGCTTGCATGCCACAGTTTAACACAAAAGACTGAGGAGACTAGACACACACGGGTACATTTTTGGAAAGACCTGGAATCGGGGCCATGTCCTGTATGTTATCTAGCACGGCCTGATTTTAGAAACGTCTTCATTTTTTAAATGCATTTACATAACTTTCCTCCTTCCCCAGCCCCTAAATGGAGAACCTGCACTACTCAGATCTTTTCTCTATAAACCATCAGCAACAGCGATTTAATGGGTGCCAGCCCTGGGCTGGGTACTTATCTCAAGTTTCATTTCCCTTCACCCTGAATTGTTTGTTTGTTTGTTTGTTTGTTTGTTTGTTTTTACTGAATTGTTCTTAAAAGGGGTAGAAAAAGAACGTAGGACTTTCCTTTTAATTAATTAATTAGTTAATTAATTAATTAATTTAGAGAGTTTTACTATATAGCCCTGGCAGATTTAATTGAGCTAAAAAGTCAGGGATCACTCTGAGGAAAGATCCCTGTGGCCATGTAAATGTTAGTTAGCATTTCACTGACAGAAATGTTCCGGTGTTCGCTCCATCTGCCTAACAGATGAGGGCAGTGGCAGCCCAATGGTTAGGTTAAATTCATCTTTCAAGAGGTTGTTTATGCAGTGATTTATTGAGTATGTGTGTGCATGTACATGTCCTGTGTGCCCTGGCACACGTGTGTAGATCAGGGGACAACTCTCAGGAGATCGTGCTTTTTCTACCACTGAGGTCCAGGGTTAAAACTTGGGTCGTCATGTCAGGTTTGGTGGCCTTTATGTTTAAGTTGAGCATGGAGCCGTTACCGCTCTCATTGCTATGATGAAATACCCAGCAGAAGCAACTTCCAGAGAGCAAGGGTTTGCTTTGACTTGTGGCTCAAGACGACTATCACGGTGGTGAAGGCATGGTGGTCAGGGCCTGCAGGGTGGTTTGTGCCTCACATCTCAGCTGCCCAGGGGGCTGAGCCTGCATAGGACCCTCCAGCCTGTGTCTACCAGAGAGGAGCTGTAGCTTGATTTTCTATTGCTGTGAAGAGTCACCATGACCAAGACAACCTAGAAAAGAAACCACTGAACTGGGGGCTTGCTTACAGTAAGCCCACAGCCATTGTGGTGGGGGGCACGGAAGCAGGCAGGCAGTCATGGCGCTGAGCAGTAGCTGAGAGCTCACATCTGATACAAAAGTTGGAGGCAGAGAGAGCCAGAGACTTGGCCTGGTGTGGGCTTTCATCCCAGCCCCAGGACATAGCTTCCCCAACAAGGCCACACCTCCTAATCCTTCTCAAAACAGCTTACCAACTAAGGACCAAGCATTCAAATATAAGAACCTATGGGGGCCATTTGTGTTCAAACCATCACATCCATGTCCCCAAAGTCTCTACAACTTCTTAAAGTAGGGGCCATTAGCTGGAGACCAAGTATCGAAAACTATGAATCTGGCAGGAACATCTCACTTTCAGCCCACAACCCACTGTTGCTTCTGTTCCAATCTGAGGCCCTCCAAAGATGAAACAGCACAGAATCAGACCAAAGGAGCCCACCTCATAGGTGATCTGAGGGCCTGTGTATATTCTGACTTACAGTTCCGACACTGGAACACACAGAGCATTAGCTAAGAATGTGGGCATTTTAGCAATGGGTTATGAGAATCATCAAGAATCAAGCCCAATAAAGAGGCCCAATATTTATGACACTTTAAAGCCTCGCCTGTTACTGCTCAGAGCTCCCCTCGATTGCTTAACTGAAATCGGTTCCACTGTCTCCGTGTGATTTTATACATCTGAGTTAAAAAATAATGCGGCCTGCAAGTAGAAAGTTAAAGACCATGGCGGGGCCCATTAGAATAACATTACGCGACTTTATTCCCTGCACTTAGTTTGTCAATTGCTAATTATTTCTTTTTTCCCCATGCAACAAAATAGAAGCCATAAAAATCTCTGATTTATTGAAAACTTCTTTACCAAATAGGTCCTCCAACTCTGCTGAGGTAATTTATCTACCTCAGTAGGCAATGACCTTTTGTGAGTCAGGAGTCATTCTTCACTCCTAATGAGGTGAGCCCCGATGCCAACCCACCTCTGCACAGCCCCTCCCTGACCCCCACCCCTGACCCCCATCTCCTCCCACTGCAGCAGGCAGGGCTGCTCCTGTACCTGGCCTGTCACCTTCTCCAAGGCTGTACCTAGGTCCCCACAGTGAACCCACCTGGAAAGGCATCTACTCCCTTCCCCTGAGCTCTGTTCTTCTCTAAATGGCCCTGAGGAAAGTGGAGTTGCAGGTGGAAGATGCTAACAGAAGTTTCATTATGGTCTGGGAAGAACACATTTCCTGACATTTTGACAGACAGGTCTCAGTTATTGGAAAAGTTGGCAGGTTCTCTGACCATTGTCTTGGGCTCCCGGTCTTAGCAGTTAGAGCGGCAGCCTCTAGGAGCCATGCTGTGGGTCCGTGGTCTCCAGGGAATTCTGAGTGAAGAGTCAACTACGTAGTTGTGAACTGTGATGTATAATACTGACTGTCTACTTTAACCTGAATTATGACCTATAGTGTATTATTAATTACATACATGGCTCACTAGTTATGCTTGAATATTTATGGCTGTTCGGTACCAACATATTAGCTGCATACAAAATATAGCTGAGAAGTGTAAGATAAACAATAAAATGACTAGTGCTTTCAATATTTTCTTCCTGCTCACATGTGGAATTCTTATATATTTTCCTGATTTCTGGGGCTTCAGAGGGAAGAATACCATGTCCTTATTTTGGTCCAGAGGTGCCCCCCTACCCCTGCAAAGGTCAGAAAGAATGGGAGTAGAGTTTGAGGCTATGTGGCCTTCCACTGGGCTCTTCCAGCGTATGGCTAGGGGTAGAGACTGGGAACTGCTTGAAGAACAAGGTGTCTCCTCTCACCTCATCTCAGCCTTGCAATGTTTTTTCCATGCTGCAAATGGATAGCTATAAAATTCCTTCCAGAATGTTCTATGATTCCACTTTCAAAATAAGTAGCCATGATGGGATGGTCAAGCTATAGGTCTACCCAGTACAGGTCTGGATTGAAGGCATGTGACTGTGGCTTGTATCTGCACCTCTGGGGACAGCCTGTGACCTCCATACAGGTCCCACATAGGGGACAGCCTGTCCTTTCCCATCAAATGTCAGAAAGAAACTGGAGGTGGTGTTCCATGCTGCCTTACCCAGGAGGAACATTCCACGGAAGTACCAGGCAAGACGCTTGCGAAGGTAGGCAGACATAATGGGAGGCCACAGAGCAGCACCAGGCAGACACGTGCCCGTCTGACTTCTTCCTCCATCAAGCCTGCACAGCATATGACAGAGTGGGAAACAGAACAAATCCAACCTCTGAATGCTTACTCAAGTTATCTTAGTGTATACATTCCTGCTAATTAAGTGGCACTGTCTTTAAATGAGTTTGAGTTCATGTAGCCATATGGAATAACTTCTAACCTCATAGATAAAACTACAATTTTTATGCAGGTGGTAGAAAAAAAAAACCAATTCTTTCTAACAGGATATTGCCTCATAGACCTTGATAGTCCCAGTGAAATTCAAGTAAGAGTCAGAGGAAGGGCTGTGTGGGGCTTTCAAAGTGGTGTATTTAATGAATGAAATCCCTGGATGACTTTCTGCTTTGGAAATCAGCAAGCTATCAAGAACACTAAGTTCTGGGGGGGTTCCTTTTAGGGAAATCATCTTCTGAAGAAAGTAGAGAATCAACTCCAGCCAAACCTTCAGCTTGTTCGAAGGTCAATGAATCCGTTCTATTTGCATATCTGCTTGAGGCTGGTAACTGGGACTCACCAAGGGAAGACACTGCAGTTGACCCATACATTGTCCGCTGACGGATGTCTGCCTTAAATCTGTCAGAATGGGCCTGTGGCCACTTCTGCAAAAAAAACCCTTGGGGACAAAATTTATTGTTGTACCTCAATAGCTTTCCATTCACCTCCAAACCAGGGGCCCCAGGTCATGCTAACGACTGCAGAGAGACAAAACACTCTATATTTTATTAAACAGGCCCCCTTAATAATTAATCAAATGTGAAATTTGTTTCCAATCAGCAGCACTAACTCTGAAGTGTTGGTTCTCCTTCCCCCCCCCCCCCATGGCCCCCTTTTCCTTTTAAATCACCCTCTGTGGATTCCCCCTGCTGCAAAGCAACGGAGTAGAAAAAGCCCGATTTATGACTTGACTTTTTAAACTATAATCACCCCTCTGGGCTTCTTATGGAGAAGGGATGGGGGAATTCTGTCAGATAAACACGTAAGCATCTCTTCTCAGGTCCACTGCAGTGGGGTGGGGATTTGGATTGTGCACAAGACCACTGCATGCTGACCTTGCCATGGAGGCCATACATCGGCATGGCGCCTCTGTCAACCCCAATGCAACACACAATGCAAAGGAGCAAAGAGCTGAGTAAGTCCAGCTTTCTTCATCCCCACCTAGGCTCACCCCACCTGGTGGGACTGGGGCCTCACCCCAGGCCCATTTCAAAGCTGGCAACAGAGTTGCAGGATTGTTGACAGACCAGCTTCTAAGACAGTGGAATCTTGGGGGGGTCTCAGCCCAAGGCACTGACAGATTAACACTAGGAAGAGGACGCGCTGACAGATTAACACCAGAGAGGGGACACTGTAAGCCGCTCTGCTGACCTGTCATTACTGAAAGGTCAGAGAGAACGCAGGGTGGTTTAACAGCTGCTGTCGAGGCCATTCCACCTGAATGTGTAAGCTGCACGGAGCTAGGCTGTGTGGGATGCGCGAGGAGGTGGGTTGTTGGAGAGTTTCTGGGGTGTAGGAAGGTAGGAGGGGCACACAGCTGAGAGTTCAAAGCCAGGTGACTGGGAAAGCCAAGCCGGGCAGCAGGGCCGGCCTGGGTATGCATGGAGGAGCAGTAACTGCTGGCGGCGTCGATATTCTCCCCCTGAGCACTAATTACATTATTAAGCAAACAGAGCAACACAGGTCTGAAGGATGGAAACATGAGCTCAGGATCCAGCCACTCTCCGCCTCGCTGTGAACAGCCGGTCCTGTGAAGCAGGGCTCTTGCCAACCAAGTGAGCTACCTACCAGCCGCTTCCCTTCACTTGCTATAGCTTCAGAAAAGGAACTACTACTGTCTTAGAAGGCCATGCCAGAGGCCTGCCTCCCCTCCCCTGCCCCCCTATTCAGGAGACACTGCTTGGGCAGCAGTGGGAAACTTCCTGGTGGAGATTCAGGACTCACATGGGTTCACTCTCATTCAGGGAGACACATGGGTTTCAAAAGTGGCAACTTGCATTTTCTTGGCTGCGAAGAGCATGCATTTTGCTAATTAGACCTTTGCAAGACACGAGAACCCAAATCTCCTTTGATCGTCCTAAATCCATTCTAAAGAGGTGGGTGTAAACACAGGATTGGAAGAAACCAGCAACAACATGGAAAGGATTTGTCTGGGATGGGAATAAATCTGTTTTTTAAAAGGGGGGGTCTAAGAGTGGGGCTCGCAGAAGGAAATCTGCAGCAGGCTGAGCGGCCTGGTGAATGGCAGAGAGAATAGAGGCTATTTGAATTCTGATGCGGTCCTTACTTTCTTCCATTTCCATTAATGACATGCTCATCAAGGGCAAACAATGGGACCGGCTGCCGGCGCCTGTCACAGTGTGTGGGTGCTGGGATGCCAGGCTGTCATCCCAGGGCTGCATTTAGAGACCTGCACGCTAATAAGAAGTGCTCTGTGCCGTCAATGCAGACAGGTGCTTCCTCGGCTGGGCCATGCTCCATTCTCTTCCCCCCTGAAGTCCTCCTCCCCCAACCCCCCTGACAGACACCATGAAATGCACAAATTAACAGCCCCATCATGTTGGGCTGCCGCTGCCTGCGGTGAAAGCAGAAAATCAAGTTGTCACCCAGGGTGCATTGATAAAGCCACAGCCTCATTTCTCTGTTGGTGCCCTATAATAGCAAGTGCCAGACAGCTGGCGGGATGGGAGGCTTTAGATTAAGGCCTCCGTGCACTCTGGCCAGGGAATTAGTACTTTCTGCTTCCATGTGGAAATTCTGGAACAAACATCTGGAGGGAGCAAAGTTTCCTGGAGCAGAAGGCCTCCTTCACCCCTTCCAGTCAGACGGGAGAGAGCCAGGCCAGGCATTTCCTTTCAAAGCCAATAGCTAACCCAACTCCCTAAGCTTCCAGCTTTGAACCTGCTTAGAACTTTACTCAGCAGACTTGGAGTGAGTGGGTGATGGATGGCAAAGAATCCAACGGTTCACACAGCTGCTCTTGAATGCAGAGACGTCCCAGGTCCTCGGGCTCCAGCAGTCCAACCAGCAGGTCCTTCCCCACGAGTTAAAGGACTTTCTAAAATGAATTTTGGCACTGCCTGAGTCCACTACCTAAACCTTCTCTCCAACTCCAGACGGGTCTGCCCTGTCCTAGACATCTGAACAGATCTAAGCTACATCTCAGGAAACATCAGATTCCAACAACCTTGGCCTCCGGGCTCTTTAGCCACTGGCTCTTGGTATATGGTGACCTGTGCCAGCCCAGGTTGACATTTGTTCTGGTCAAGTGTGCAGAGGAAAGACATGGGGGCCTCAAGCCCTTCAGACTCCAAGGAGTTTAATGACATAATGGCCTGAGAACTTCAACATAAAACAGGGAGAGCTACTAAGGAACCTTACAGCATAAAACCCCCCTCCTGTCACTTTTATAGAATCAGTAAAACACTCTATTGAATTTATGAGTGACATAATGACTATGGAGACCGTACCTGGAATTAGAACCAACTCACAAGTCTCAACTATAAACCCTTCTCTATCTTTACCCCAACCCTTCAGCCTCCCTGGCCTCCCCCTTTAACTCAGGGGCACTTCCTTCTTCAACCTCAGGCCTGAGCTAGCTTCCATCTTGCTAGTAAATGCGGACTTCTTCCAGGATGCCAAAGCTGACAGGACTCCGGGGGTAGGGCTGTTCCATTTTAGAGCTTCAGAGGAATTCTGGAAAACAAACCTGTAAGTCTTTTCTTTGCATAAAAGTCTGTCAAAGCGAGAGATCTCCAAGGACACCCATAGGCTGTCTCATTATCTGTAACTCCATGTGGTAATGGCCTTTCCAAAATAAGAGTTTACCCAACGCTTACAAGTTTGTGAAGTGCATCTGCAGCCGGGTACACGGCAAGGGAGTGTGGGGTCTGGTCAAGTTTCTGATGAGCGGAGGAGGTGGGGTGCCTATCCGTCCACTAAGCACCGTGTTTTACTCTATTTTCTGTTTCCATCTCACTCCATAAGTCTCTCTGTTCCCCAAGGATCCCTCTGAAGGGATAATAAAATAAAATGGGTGAAACAAAGCCATAAGCCAGTTAAGTCTGAAAGACATGTCATCTCATCTAAAAGGAAGAAACGGGCCATTTCCATGCCTAAGGCTGACAGCAACGCCTGAGCTGGCAACAGTGCTATTCCACTTGATTTATAGAATAATGGGGTGACAAATGATGACAAAAATAAACTTTTACTGCACTGAACTGCTCCTTTATTTATGAAATTTGGCCAAGTAGTGAAATCTTTTATCTGCAAGTTGTAACATGGAGCGGGAACGAGCGATTATGTGTGGTGATAGTAACCCTGTGATGGAGCCTGAGTCCGCTGGAAATGGATTGGGGTAAAATAACTACTGCACCATGATAAATGTGAACAGCTCTTTGCTGACAGATGATCTAACAGGTGTTCATAACAACTATATAAGAGGATTTATTTATGACCAGCCACAGCCGCAGCTCTGTAAATCAACTCCAACAGCTGCACTCCACTGAAACCAGGTCCCTGATGGGGGAACGGAGCGGAAGCCCAGAGAACACAATTCACTCCAGAATCTTAATCATCAAATAACATTTTTTTTAGGTAATTACACCACCACATAGAAATCATGATTACTTTCAATTAGAAATCTGAGCTGTCCATAACTTTGTTTACAAAATATTGGTATTTAGGCTGGGTAGTCTTGATGAAGCCTGAGGCCCACGAAGACACTGGGGCCAAGGGAAGAGCGCCGTGGGAGGGTGACGTGATTCTGTGTGAGGCCCTTCACACTAGCTTCTGGTTTTAAAAAGCTCAGAACTCAGACAGGCGCTGGAAGGATACTGGGTTTTTCAGCATCCTCTCCAGCAGCTCGCCCTCACCGCTGGCAGCACCGTCTCCTGGCAACCACTCCTCCTACCATACACAGTTCATAGGCAAAGATAAAGATGCATAAGGAAGCGAACTCACCAGCGAGTGGGGTACAGTAGACTGAGGGGCTGCCTTCATTCACCTTTCTCCACTGCTCTGCCATGGCCAACTTTAACATTTTGTAGGTTACATCTTTTTAATTCATATATACATATTCATACATTTAGGACAGTAAGGACTACATATTTATATACATATACAGATAAATATATATACGCACACATATAGATAGGTAGGTAGATAGACAGATTGATGGATAGATATACTGTCTCAGAAAAACTATTTGTTTTTACATTTCCACATATGGATTCTTACATTCACCACTCATACCTCACTACGTCTGCCCTCTCCCCCTCCTACAAATCTATCAAGCTGGTGTCTATTCATTTTGCTTTGTGAACCACTGAGTTTAACCTGGGCCATCTGTGTGACACTGGAACATGGTGGGCTCAGAAGAGGACATATGACTAAAGACAGCAGTAGTTCCTCCTAACCCAGACTCTATTAATAGCTAGTAGTCCAGAAGTGAGGACTTGGGTCCTGTGAGGCTTTCCCCTTCCCTTGACTGAGCAGGTAGGGCTGGTCTTGTATGGGCTCAGCCCAGGTAACTACAGTTGATGTGTTCATGGTTATAGTCTAGTGTAAGGAATGGGGTTTTGTAGCCCTCCTCCCATCTCTGGCTCTTTCATACTTCCTGCTGCCTCTTCCACAATGTCCCCTGAGCCTTAGATGGGTTGGTAGAAGTGACTTGGTTAGGCTGGGCCCATAGTCATTGCTTACACAGTTACGGTCTTAACAGTTCTCATCCATTGTCCGTGGAGATGATGGCCAGACTGAGGAAAAGCACACCTCTCACCGTTATGCTTCCTATCCGATCCCACCCCACGCTGCTGAGCAGAGGCAAGATGTTTGAGATGATTTGTTCCGAGCACCCATGAGGCATACGCAGTCTCAGGCCTGACATAAATGAGCCTACTGGGAGCTTATGCACTGTATTTAAACCTAACCTTTGATGTGCCGGTTTCTCTAAAGCTGTAAAAGACAATTTCTCTCTCTCTCTCTCTCTCTCTCTCTCTCTCTCTCTCTCTCTCTCTCTCTCTCTCTCTCTCCCTCCCCTCCCTCCCTCCCTCTCTTTTTTTCTCTTTCTATCTTAAGTGCAAAGTCTGAACCTGTGGCCTTGCCCAGGTTAAGCAAGTGCTATATCACCGAGCTACACTCAGATGAGGGTCTAGGTACTTGAGGGCGGGTGTGCGCATGCGCACACCCGCCAAACACGTACATCAACTGCACCAGCTAGTAAGCAGACGTTCACAGGACTACACAGACAAAATGACTCAGAAAATAACATGCAGAAGAAAGTGTGTGTAATTAATTGACTTACAGTATAAAGTCAGACCCAGACGGCCTGGTTCTCCCAACCTCCAGGTTGGTGGTTTTGGACTTCACTTTCTGCCTTTTCTCACTGCTAGCAGATCCCCGAATTCCCATCATGGATGGTAGACACCATGCCTCTTTGAAACTGCCACAGGCCCTTGGGGATGCGTTTGAGGAAGGGAGGAGGGGCTAGGCAAGGGGAAGAATGACTCCCTGCCACATTGGTCAACACTGCTTTTTGTATGAAGGCTTTTTTTTTTTTTCAACCTCTTCTGGTGTTGTCTTTTCTTTCTTTTTTTTTTTTTATTAGATATTTTCTTTATTTACATTTCAAATGTTACCCCTTTCCTAGTTTCCCCTCTGAAAATCCCCTATCTCCTCCCCCCTTCCATCTGCTCCCCAACCCACCCACTCCCATTCCTAGTCCTGACATCCCCTTATACTGGGGCATAGAACCTTCACAGGACCTAGGGCCTCTCCTTCCATTGATGACCGACTAGGCCATCCTCTGTTACATATACAGCTAGAGCCACAAGTCTCACCATGTGTTTTCTTTGATTGGTGGTATAGTTCCAAGGAGCTTTGGAGGTACTGGTTAGTTCATATTGTTGTTCTTCCTATGGGGCTGCAAACCCCTTCAGCTCCTTGGGTACTTTCCCTAGCTCCTTCATTGGGGACCTATGAAGGCTTTTGATACCTTGTAATACACAGCCTCAGCCGAGAACATTATACTCTTACTCCATTCCTGGAACTCCTCTTTCTCTCCTAAACCCCATGCCACTTTTAAGTCCTAGATGATTGCCTCATCTGTCACCCCCAGCGACCGACCACTTGTCCCCTTTACCCAGTGACACAGTGACTACTTAGCAATTAACCTCTCAGCTTCCTGGCATTCCTCACGAATCACCTCAGCCTTCACAGCTGTCCCAAGTTTATGGTTCGAATGGCCAGTAGTCAGATGACAGAATTCTCTTTACCCTTAAATACAGCGAGAGAAGGAAAAAGACCCGAACTGAAAAGCAAGTGACCCCAAAAGAGAGCAAAGCAAGCACTGTTGGTTGGTGGTGAACACTGTCAGGCAGACACATGGGGATTGGATAGCAACCCTGTGAAGACCCTGAAAAGCATCCTCTGGTCCATGCCAGGGCAGGCTTTCCTGGTAGTTACCACCGCTGTTCTTCCCAGCTTATAACCAAACTATTATGTGATAAACATGGTTTTCTTTTAAATCAGGAAAATAGTGAACGTGACCATGGAGACTTTCTCTGCAGTCACCGTCAAAGTGGAAGGTGGGTGGGTAGGTGGGAGGGAGGGTGTACTGGCCCACTACTGACTGACACAGCAGAGAGAAGCCCCACAGGAGGTGGGACTGGGTAAAGGTATCTTAGCATCAGCATGGAAGACACGACATTTGCAAAGTAGGGCTTACTCACTAACTTGAGGAAGGCCCTTATTGCCATTTCTGTATTGTGACTACGGTATAGCCTTTTCTTTTAATACTTTATTTTTATTTTACGTACATTAGTGTTTTGCCTGCATGTACATGTATGAAGGTATTGGATCCCCTGGAACAGGTGTTACAGACAATTGTGAGCTGTCACGAAGATGCTGGGAATTGAACCTGAGTCGTCTGGAAGAGCAACCAGTGCTGTTAACTGCTGAGTTCTCTCTCCACTCCCTCTTTTTCTTAATTGAATGTATTCACGTGAGTGTGCAGGTCTGAGGAACCTTCCGGGAGCCGGTTCTCTCTTCTCACTATGTGTGCTCTAGGGATCAAACTCAGTTCACGGGGGTTGATGGTAAGGGGCTTTATGTGATGAGCCATCTGGCCAGACCAAGTGTACCTGTGCATGTGTGTATGCATGTGCATGTGCGTGTGCTAAGAGCTCAGAGCAGCATTTAGACAGACAAGGGATCGAGCAGGACGGCTGTAGTTTTGTACCAGATCACAGAGTGCCTTTTTCCCTCTTTTGTGTAGTGCATTTTCTGCCATTTAAACCAAGTTTGCTGTAAGATCAGAGACTGCAGGGAAGCAACGGAGAAGGCAAAAGACCTTAGGTTTCTTTCAGTCGGTCCAACACCCCTGTCCCCTCCTTACTCAGCATTCTGAATTCTTATCTTCTCTGGAATTTAACAGGCATATTCTTAACGATGGTAGCACAGGCTGTCAGGGCAAACTCAGCAATTACTCTAGTTGTCTGCAGATGATTGGGGGCGAGGGGTAGGAAACAGACGGACACCAAACGTGAGACTCAGCATGAGTCACCCTCTGAGGGCCGTCCTTTGAGATGGGTGTACATAAAATGTCCCTGAGAGTGAGCATTAAAATGGAACCCACACAGCTAGAATTAAGAATTCAGCAATGGCCAGCATGACTCAATGGAACAGTTTAAAGGAAGCCACAGTTGTACTCAAGTTAAAGGAAATGTGTGACACTGTCACAAAAAGAAAAAGGCTAAAGCTCGGGGCACCTGCCATTCTCTGATTTCACTTATGTGAAAAATGGCTTAAGATATTAAACTATCAATGCAACATGACTTCAGCTGGTAGTTTTCACTATAAATACTGCATTACTACCAACCGGTGCATATTATTGATTTACATATATTTAAAAGAACTACCTTGTGTTCTAGATTATTTTCGATGCTGCAATGAAACACTGACCAAAAGGTACGTCTGGGTAAGGAGTCTTGCGGTGGGTATGTCCTGATCACAGTCTATGGCGGAGGGAGGTCAGAGCGGAACTCGGAGGCGGAGCTGAAGCAGAGTCAAGGGGAACAGGGCTGACTGGCTTGTTTCCTTATACAATCCAAGGTGGTCACCTGCCGAGGGGTGGTGTGGGCTAGTGGGCAGGACCCAATCATGAAGTTACCCCAAGTATACGCCCTTCAATCTTTGGAAGGTAATTCCTCAATTTTTCTCTTTTTCTGGGTGCCTCTTTGGTATGTGTGTCAAATTGACACACACATGTGTGTGCTCACACGTGTGCGTGCATGTATTGGGGTGTGGTGCCTATTCCAGGGCAGTGAGCATAGAAAGGTTGGAGAACAACTTCTGGGAGTTGGTTTTTGCCTTCCTTGAGTCTGCTTCTACGCTGGGTGCTTCAAGCTAGCTGGCCTGGACGCTTCCAGGCCATTGTCCTGTCTTCACCTCCTATTTCTGCACACAGGAGTGCTCCGTTATAGCCATGTGCTACTCAACTAAACTCTTATACCAGTGAGTTCCACAGATCAGAACTCAGGTAGCCAGGCTTGGAGGTGGGTGCCTCTCAACCTTCCTGATGCTTCGACCCTTCCATACAGTTCTCATACTATGGTGACTTCGCAACTTTGCTACTTTTTTCTTTTAAAGATATATTTTATATATGAGTGCTCTATGTGCATGTATACCTACATGGCACAAAAGGGTGTCTGAACTTATAGATGGTCGTGAGCCACTATGTGGTTGCTGGGCATTGAACTCTGGAAGAGTAGCAGGTGCTCTTAACTGCTGAGACATCCATCCCTCCAGGTCCCTTGCTACGGTTATTAATCATAATGTAAATACCTGTTTTCCGATGGCCTTAGGAAGTCCTTATGAAAAAGTCATTTGACTCCTCAAAGGGGTCATGACCCACAGGTTGAGAACCGCTGCGAGCTCTCTCCCCAGCTCTAACACAGACTTTGAATATGGAAGGAAGTTGGCAGCCAAAGGTAACTTATTCAGAAAACACACACACACTCATACAAAACAAAAAACGTTATGCAAAAGTAACGGATACAAAAATTAGTTAAAAAAATTTTAAACACATGACTCTTTTTCAAAGATGAGGCCCCTAAGAAAAATAGGATCCTTTCTATATAATAACATATTCACTTTCCCCTGTGACTAACAGTAATCGCCCCTCCAGAAAACAGCCTGAGAACATCTCAAAAAGTTCTAACTATCTAAGGTTCAAAGCCCTGACAAACATGGTTCCCAATAGGGAGGCTGATGGCCTGAAGCCTACAGAGGGGATTCTGGGAGTCAGCACTGCTAAATCACACAAGGTCCCCGAGTAAAGAGAACATGGGCTTGAAGGGCAACGTGGTAAGGTGTTGCTTAGCAACAGAGATGTGTTCTGAGAAATGCTTTATCATTGTCCAAACGGTATGTTCTTACACAAGATAATCTGGGTATGATGTCACTGGGTGACAAAATCTTACAGGATTACTGTTACACTTGACACGGGATTGTTCTCTTCGCTCTGAGTCTTTGCTCTATTTTGGGAGCAGACATTTATGTTTTAGTTTTTTGGCCTGGAACTCATCACAATCTTCCTACCTCAGCTTTGTTGTGATTACAGCTGCACTCTAAGAGATGAAACACGTAGCAGTTCTACTGACTGTTTGCTCTTCTTAGTTCAAAAACATTTCATTCAGATTTTAGCTTTCATGTGTGCTACATGTGTCAATGCACACCCACCCACCCCCACTTCCTCAGTTCTCCTTTCTCATTCTTGTTATGGTAGAGATCCGGCTTGGCAGTGAAGGACTTAAGGCTCTTCCAGAGGACCTGAGTTCAAGCTCCACCCACGTTAGGTGGCTCCAAGGATCTCACACCTCTGGCCTCTGAAGCACCACACTCCACATATACACAGAACTAAAGGTAATAAAAAAAATCAATTAAAAATTACTGTTGACAGGCTCTGTGGCACACGACTACAGTCGTCACTCCTCTGGAGTCTGACGTGGGAGATGAGCTGAGCCCAATATAAGCCAGCCAGTGTCAGGGCAGAGAGAGAACATGTCTAGCACTGATGAGAATGGAACCATTAACGTGATGGCACTGCCTGTGTCAGAAAGGTCAACAAAACCATCTCAACTATAGTCCCGGCTGTCCTAGAACTCACTCTGTAGACCAGGCTGGTCCCGAAACTCACAGAGATCCTCCTGCCTCTGCCTCCAGAGTGCTGGGATGGAAGCACACACCATCAAGCCCGACTTCTCAACCAGATTTTAAAAAGGTATCAGCCAGACACGCTGCTGCACATTGGTAAGCCCAGTACTTGGAAGGCAGAGGCAGGAGGATCACAGCAAACAACGGCAGCCTGGTCTGTAAAGTCAGTTAGTTCCAAGCCAACCAGGGCTTGTCTCAAATGATAGCAGCGACAAAAACAAAGGCATTAGAAAAGTTTACTGGTTTATAAAGAATAATTTTAATAAAGATGGTTTCTTGCCTAAATTAGCAAATAAACAACTTATAGATATATGCTAATTTTCATATAGTTTTAAATAGCATATAAATCAACTGTGTACTAGTCAGTTTTGATAAAAGTCCAATACCAAGATTTTTAAAGGAAAAATGAATCAGGCTTATTTAGCAGCCTGGTAATCAGAGCTCTGCAATTAAGTCTGTACAGAAAGAGCTGTATTACTTCCCACAGAGGCGCCTGTTGTTATGAAAGTGCTCATTGGCCATTCAGCAGCACGGTTAGAACGTCTGCCTAGTTTAGAGAGCTATGCTCATGCATGCCTGTCCTCCCAGCACAGGGGGAGCAGAGGCAGGAGGATTTCAGGTTTAAGGCAGGGCAGGCTGCTCAGTGAACCCGTCTCCGGGAAGCAAACAGCTTACCTCGTTGGGAGAGGTTTCTCCACAGTGTGACCAGAAATACTTTGGAACAAAGAAAGTTCAGCCAGTAAGGACTAGGAGAAGCAAAGGCTATTCATATACTTGTTTATTTGCCTTATTATTCAGGGGTGATTTCATGATGACAATTGTCAATAACCAATTACAATACCAGGAAAATCAAAGAATGGGATTTTCAGAGATGCCATTTTTATTTATTTATTTTTGAAAAAGTATGCTATTTCCTTTTCACATACCAAGCTGAGAGGCCATGCCGACAAGTTCCTTGCTAATTTTTGCTTACTGCCGTAGGAAGGACGATTCCCAAGCACTGATTCACACCCATCGTTCTCAAAACCCAGAAGGAAGATGAGGTCAAAAGAAGTCGGAGGGCAGAGAAAATGCCACGCGGGCTGTTCTGGGGAGCAAAGGAAGTGGACAGTAAAATGTATGTTCTTTGGTTAGCAAAGCGAGGAGGGGCGAGGAGGGCACACATGACAGACACAGCAGCATCCTAAAGCAGAGACAAGAATGTCGAGAGTGCGCTCTTCCCGCTGCCAGATGGAAGGGCTATTATTATAAATGAAAGGCAGCAGCAGTGGGTGCCAGGCACTTTTGTTGTGTGCCAGATTCTGAAGTCCAGATGTAAGCAGGTTACCCCTGGGACAGGACAGGCTTCAGCTCCCGCAGCAGAACAGAACCAATCACGGTTTTCTCAGTGTTGATGATAAGCTGGGCTGTGGAGCCTTCCTTCAGCTCCACTGTGACTAGCATCAGCGACCCACTGTGCACAGTTCTAGCTGCAAACCTGCAAAAACACATAAGAGAGACCTTTTATCCTGAGAGGGGGAAAGGAGGAGGAGACGGCATCTGTTCAAACAGGCTTAAAGTAACTCTTTTTCTTAATGACGCGATTTACTACCCTTCCACACTCAAAGCCAAGCATCCTTTAGAAAACCAATCAGCTGCCCAGCCCGTGCTTCCCACATGCAGGCAGGCCACCCGAGTGCATCTCACACACGGAACACGCAAAGGAGGCCTATGCTCCTCATTAGTCTGAGCGGCAGAAGCGTGTGGGCACTCTCCATTAGGCTATACTTAGGAAACACCCCTCCTCCTGACGGCTAACGTGTCACCACGCACAGGGCTAACATGTGACCACACACAGGGCTAACATGTGACCACACACAGGGCTGTTTCAAATGCACTGCCATAGTTTTATTTCTAAGACACAGTAAGTACTATTACCTTTCTCAAAGAGCTTGGAATTTTAATTCCTCATATCTGAAAAGGATTATGCAAGAAGTTAGATAATTTTATATACATTATAAAATTCTTCCTAAGTCTCAGTGGCTCACGTAAAATATTCAAATTCAATCTCTACTGTTAATGGTGACATGAAACAAAGTCACATGACAGCCGCGCACCACTCTGGAGCCCCATTTAATATTCAGGACATTAGATCCTTCTTTTTGCTTTAGGATATAATAGAGGCAACTTGAGGTCTAATGTGCTATTACTAAATTCCAAGACACGAAGAAGCTACCAATTACATGGAATTAAAAGCAAAACGACTCTTGTAACACTGCAGTCGACTGGAAAGCTGCTGGAGGGAGGGAGGCACAGCGGACTACTGTCAATCCTGCTACTTCACTCTGCATGCACAGGGGACTGTGAGCCTCAGAGGAGGGCTGGCACCCCCTCCTAGGCCTCCATTCCCCCTGCACATTTTGAGGGGAGGGAGTCTGATTGCAGGGATGACTGGAGAAAGACAAAGTTGCTGCACATGAGCTTCTGAACACACTAACAAGTGTGGAGCAGGTCTGTGACCTGCTGTGACCCCACTTTGCAGGGCCAGCCCCCTTTCCCCTCTCTGGGCGACACGAGTCTGAATCTGAGCCATCTGCCTCAATTTGCGCGACATCTTCAGCCACAATGGCACCCAGTTAGCCCTGACAACAGCTCACAATACATACAAATAAAACTGCCGAGCTGACAGCATGCTGCGGACTATTCAAGAGCAAACCAACTGGTCAGTGTCTCATGTCTGACAATTAGCATGGGCCTCGCACAGAGCCCGCGGGGTCCTCAGGGATCTGTTTAATTACCATCAACATAAAAGAGGGAGTTTATCAGGAGACACTCAGAAAAACTTCACTCCCGACTTAATTAAAATATTAGCCACTTAAGCAGGAAGCAGATTCTCTTTAAATCAAAAGTAATTTCTTTTTTGAGTCTTAAAAAATGACATCAAGAGCTTATCTAACACATTAGATTCTTTTTCTCTTTAAAAATCTAACAAGTCGTGTTTGGCCTAAAGAGAACGATGGAAATGAGATCTTTACTGACAACAAGACAACCATCCTCATCTCACTTGGCTGAAAATATTCTCGGCGCTCCTACAACACATAGTAAAACACCAGCTAATGGTGCGTTAGCAAGGCGCGTCAGCAACCTTTCTAACCTTTCTAACATTTTCTGCATATCCTCAAACATGCTGGAAACTTGTAAGAATTAGAGACAGTTCCAACAGAGAGGTGAAACCAATTTAGGAGTGTAAATCACAACCATGTTCCTAAGGAGTTTTGTTTCATTTTTTTAAAATAAGCTTCATATATATATATTTATCTGATTTTTGTATGGACACACAAGCGGTGAGGCACTGTGGGCACCTCCTCCATCTTCCCTTTCTCCTCCTCCTCATACATACCACTCCCTCACCTCTTATCACCCCTACAGATTAATGCATTTATCTTGTCTAAATTAAAAAGAAATATGCATATGTGTCTGTGTGGGTGTCTGTACACTTGTCTGCAGGCCCACACAGTCTAGAAGAGGGCTGGGACCCCCTGAAGCTGAGGACATAGACAGTTGTGAGTCACCTTAGGTAGATGCTACAAACTGAACACAAGACCGCTGGAAAGTCAGCCCGCTTAACTACTACTCCTGAGCCATTTCTCCAGCCTCCATGTCTAAACTTTAAAGGCTGTTTAGCTTCATAGGAGAATGAGAATTCTATAGTTTGCTAAACTAGTCACAAGGCTACAGTGGCTCTATATTCCATTCATTTACTCAAGTCTCCCCATAGATCTGGTCACCATACTTGTAATTCATTCAACAAATATTTCAACAGAGGTCTCTATTTCTGACAGGGCTATAATTATGTCAACAGCAGTCTTCTTAGTCCCTTTATTTACTTAACACTTGTGCCTTGGGACCTCAGAGAAGATTATGCCTGAATGGGAACACAGAGCACCATCTGAATGTCAGGCCGGCAGAGCCCCAAGGCACACTTCATTTCTCTTCCATTAACAACCGAAAGAGTTAAGGTACAATAGCTCTGGCTAGGCAAAGACAAATGTCAGTATGTTTATAGAGATTAAAATCAGTATCCAGGGCATGTTTTTCAAATCCTGTTATAAAATTCTCTGCCTGAAAGACCAGGCACAGGAAAGCCAGGGCGTCTGCTTAGACTGCAGCGGTAGAATGGGCAGAGCACTAAGCAAGCACCCTAGCAACCATGCCACTGCCCCTTAGACACACAGGCGGCTGTGTCTGGCCGGCAGTATGCAGGCTGGAAGCTGTGCCTTAAAGCAGGGACCAGGAGATCAGATGTCCTGACACGCCCACTTCACAGTTCAAAAAGAACGTATTTAATTGGAACATGGCATGATGACAATTGGCTTCTTTGGGTCTGTGGAAGGCAGAACTACTCCCCAAAGTTACTCATCATTTAAATTCTGAATAAGCTATATGTTAGCATATTTTAAAATTATAGTTATAAAAAAGAATACTAGTTAGTAAACAATCATTAGAGACCTTAATTGTGAAGATATGCTAAATTTGATGGGTGTTATCAGGTCCTCAGTACTTGGTCTTAAACAAGGTCCTATAGTGACATTTTTTTTTCAGGAGGCAGAAGTTCTGATTGCTGTAAAGTAGCTGTTTATACCATGTGACCAGAGGTGGGTGCTAAGCATTCACACAATTCCATCTGATCCATGGAGGCAGGGGACTGATGAGATGAGGAGGTTGAGGCCACAGAACCGGAGGCATTTGCCTGAGACACAGGGCCAGTGTCATGGCAGAGCAGGCACTCAAACTAAGGCATTATGAATACAGGTCACATACAGTCTTTCAATAGATGCAAAAACACACTCAATATTTGCTTTTGTCAATCAACAGACTATTTTTCCGATTTACCTAGCATGTATGCTAGGTGTTATTATGTCAGAATCCTTAAGGAAGATGTTCTCTTTGCACAATTATGTGTTTACTTTGAATGGTCTGTAAGTCAAAGTGTCCTGACTTAATTCCCCTTCCTACTTTTATCCCTGTTCTTATCTGCCTAGTCCTTTCAAAGTCCCCAGTAACGAGGACTATAAATCCTTTTGGATGGAGCTGTATCAGGGAGGGAACTTGGGAGACAGACAACCTGGGCACTATAACTGAGGACAAGGGAGACTCGGGCGGGGCAGAGCTACCTTGTGCACAACAGCCCCAATGTGACTAAAGGATGACATCTGATGATGCTCATTCCATTCTAACACAAGCACCCACTGTTGACAAGCCAGCAAATGAAACGCTGGGTCGCATCCGTATGCCATCTCACTAAATGTCTTGTCCATTATCTCTAGCAATTGAATTCATAAGATTCAAGAAAAAGGCCAAATAAGCTCATGTTGTGACCTAAGTGAGAAAAAAGTGCTGCACTCTTGTAAAAAGTTATTTTGTAACTACTGTAGGAATGATGAAACCGGTCACATAATAATAAATTTGGAATAAATATATTGTCTACAACTCATTTAAATCTGTCAGAAGCTGGCTATAAACTCTAACGTTCCCTTTCTCCCCCTAGACAGGACGTGCCGCAGTTCACCTGCTGTAAAGCGAATACGCCAGCACATGAATGTGAGTAGCTCTGATCTGAGAGGTTGCGCCCGCTCGCCTGGGGCACCCACAAACGCCAGCTCCTTATGCAGAGGCAGACTCCTTGCACCCAACAACAGCTTGGCGACAAGCTTTTGTCTTCTCTTGGATACTCTCCTGCTCTTTGATTTTTCTATTCTGAGTTCAATTTCCTCCTGCTTTCTGTTCTACTGGTTATCAGAAACTGTGACAATGGCCCACTCAGGCTAAAACTTTTTTTTTTCCGACTCATACATGAAGCCTTCAATTACTGCCTGCTGAAGCAGACAGAATCCTATTAGTAAGAAAGACGATCACAAGATGCACTGCCCTGCCCTAGCTGTATAAAAATAATTAGTCCAAAGTTGACAAATGTGTAATGAAGCCGCACAGTCATTATGTGTAAGAAAGCCTGGCTTGAGTAGGGTCCTACACATCAATACGAAGCCATGCTGGTCTGGGACATTATCTTCCAAAGGATGCAACACTGTAACTCTTTACTGGTTCGGCGTAACACACTAGGGCGCTGCAAAGGGACAGAGGTTCTGCATGGTGCACACAGTTCTATTTTGCTGACTATTAAATGGCATTTAAAGTTCAGTCCATTATACAACTAACAGGAAGGAAAGCATTAACAAGAAATTAAGACTTAGAGAATTTATCTAAGACAAGGTTTTTAAAAATTGACCTGGAACACTGGGAAAGAATCTCTCTAGCAAATAGGTGAAAAAAACGGTAAGAAAACCAAACTTCCATTAGGATGTAGATAAAAATCATCCCAACTGTCAGCCTAGTGATCTAGTCTTTGTATAAAAAAAAAAAAAAGCTAAAATTGAAGTATTTCCTAAGGGAAACATGATGCCACCCTCCTACGGTGCTTCTGTTCTGCCTACTTGGTGGGGTGTGGACGAGACAGAGTTAACAACAGAAGCCAAAAGGAAAACCCCTTTCTTTGATCCCTGACAAAACTGTCATCCCAGAAGGATTCATTTCTTCTCGTTTTTTAAAAATATGAAAACATCTATTTATTTTTAGTAAACTTGAGCATTATAGAGTATTACCTAACTAAAGGAGAAATTAAACAAAACTTAAATACAGAATGTTTTAGAGGGAAAAATCAGCTGTGCAGTCTGGTTATGCGTGGAATATTTAGCTTGTCATTATGTGTAAAATTAACTGAGGTCCAAGTTTGTTTTCAAATGAGATGCTGTTCCTAGAGCCAGTAGGGTTCCAAAGTAGATCCAAAAGCAGTGCTGCCCTCTAGTGGACAACCACTTGCCAGCAGAAGGAGCACCGGTCATTAATCTGTTTCCCAACTCTCAGTTCTGTTGGACTCAAAGGTATCATATTGGAGAAGAGACCCAGTCAGATACCATTGCATCAAAAAATGTTTATATAAACCCTGTTTCAGAACAGATTAAATTGGGATTGGAAGTAGTCTTGGAGCTTCTGAAATGTGTACATGGAGACAGCCAATGTCATAGGCTAAGCAAAAATTGCTTGCATTACAATCCTCAAAAATCACATGGAATTTAAATCTCCTAGAGGTTCTATGAGAAAAGAAAACAATAAACAAAAACAGTACCCCAGAGCCAGATGTGGTGGCTCACACCTATAATCTCAGCATCTGGGAGGCTGGGGCAAGTTCCAGGCCAGCCTAGGCTATAGGCAAGGCTGTATTGCAAAACAGACAAAACACCACACCACAGCACACCACACTAAACAAGCAAAAACCCAAACTGAAACCTGCAGAAAAAACCACCAAAAATGCAGCCCTGACAACACTCACTCTCCGGATGCTGAGATGCTGAGACCCACTTTTCCAGTCCCTGCCTTGATCCTACCTCAGCTACATTTAAACTGTCTCCTCTAAAGACTCACTTCTGGGACAGCTTCACAACAGCTAGCTCACTTGGTCTAGCCTTTCAGACTGTTCTAACTGGGACTTTATTTACGCCTGCAATTTCTCAACATACAGAGACTAGACAACAAATACTATAGCTAGCTTTCTTAAGACTAATGATTTTTTTTTCTAATTTTCCTCCCACCCCCCGCCCCAATTCAATAGGAAGCAATTACAAGAAGACTGTCATCCTAATCACTTAAATTGGGGTAGATGGTTTTGGTCACTTTTGAGTAATAAATATATTGTTGTCTTAGGGGATGATTTACAAGTAATTATGGTCTTAGGGAAGAAACAAAATAGAGAGCTTAGACTTAGGGGTTTCTATCTTGTCTTTCCTCTTCTTTCTCTCCTTTTCTTTTCTTTCCCTTTCTCTTTCTCTCTCTCTCTCTCTCCCCCCTTCCTTCCTTCCTTCTTTCCTTCTTTCCTCTTAGAGAGCAGGGGGTAAAAAAGGGAGAACATAGAAATATTATAAAATATTAGACAAATAGGGATGGACTGTTAAGTCTACTTTTAAATTTAAAATCTTAAAATAATAATCATATATAATCATAAAGTCATAATCTTACATTGGCAAAGATCTTTATATTGTAATGCAAAATTGAGGCTATTTCTTGTTACATTGGTACAGAATTTTGTATACTGATATAGGTTTAAGGTTTGTATTGGTATAAATCTTTATATATTGATACAAAACAAGATTAATTTTGTTACAACATTATATATATGTGTATGTATATATACATATATGTATATGTTTCAACTCTTATATAGGTATTATACTTATGCAACTCATTTAATAATATAATGTTGAGTCCCAATCCTTAAAAAATTGTTTAGGATAATTAAATAACACAAAATAACATTAAGTTAATCAAACTCCTGGTCTTGTCAGATACTAGTGTGGATTATCACAGACATATGCACCCTGTGTTGTACAGATAATAGGCAATATTTGCTTGTTCACATATGGTATGAATAGATAGATGGTCTTCACAAATCTCAGAGACTCACAGAACATAGCATTGGAACATGCTGTTTAAAAAAAATATTAATTTACTGCTTTTTGACATTGAGACAGGTCTGCTGCTAACAGTGCCCCCCCCCCCCCCGTTCCACTTAAAAGACGATAATGACTATCAATAGCCTCCATATCGAGTCGCTTTAACTGTGGCAAGCTAGGCACATTTCAACTACAGATCTCGTGTCCAAAAAGAACAAATGAACTCAGGGAAGTTGACTGCCAAGTTCTGCCAAGACAGGGTAAGCGAGTCCTTCATAATTCCTGCTTCACACAAGGTCTGTCAGATGTTCTGGGCCAGAAGGCTGAAGATAGATGCTCCAACATTACAGAGAATATTGGGACTGTCCAGGCAATTGGCTGTCTCTGTCATTTCTATAATTTTTGGAAGCTGCGTCCCTGTGCTTCCTGCATACACAGGTAATATTTATTCCTTCTCAGGTCTCTGGTGGGGTTGAAGTCTAGATAGTGAAAAGAATCTTACTATATATAAGCTTAAATTGTTTAGGTATAAGAAAATGTTTTTAGGATGGTAATACAAGTTAGGATAAAACTTGAGTTAAATACAAATCTTTACGCCAAGATAGGATAGATAAACTTTTTTTATTAATTGCCAAATACTATGGATTGGATATCACAATGAGTATATCATAGCTTATAGTTTTCATAGTTGTTTCATAATTATTACAGTGGTATTCAATTTATATTTAAACGAAAAAGAACCTTTTATTAGACTGAAAAGGGGGAATTGTCTCTGGAATGGCAGTCACTTCTTGGTGAGGGACCTAATAATTGCCTTTCTTTCTTCCTTAGGTTGATTACACTTGGGGTCATGTATGTGGGTTTGTGTTGAAGTTAGGCCTGGTTTTGCCTCCCAGCCCCTTGCTCCTAGATAAAAGACTCAGACTCAAAATATGTTTATAAACACCTTGGCCATTTAGCAAAGCTTTTCTCTGACTAGATATAACTTAAAATACCTCATTTATTCTAGCCTACATTCTGCCATGCGGCTGGTTACCTGTGCTTAGGTACCATGTGTCCATCTCATCACATCTTCCCAGAGAATCTCCAGCCTGGTTATATCCCAGAATCCTTTCTGCTTCCCTATTTCCTGCCTAAGCCATAGGCCATCAGGCGGTCAATGGCACATAGGTTGTCTGATGTACCAGCTGTTTAGGATATCATGTTTGCTTCCTCAGCTGAGGTTGAAAAGCAACAGCGTTCTAAGCCTTTGAAGTGAATTCCGTAAAACGTACCTAATATACACTTGGCCCTTGCCTCCCTCAGTCCTGCTCTTGTCACAGTACTGGAGCCTGAGCCGCACTCGGGCAAACGCTCTGCCACTCGGCTGCACTGGCAGCCCATGCTTTACTCTCTCTAGAGTCAGTCTCCTGTCCAGGCTGACCTCGAACTCACTCAGTGGCCAAGGCAGGCCTCGGGCTTTCTATACTGCCTCAGTGTGAGTAGTTGAGCATATGTCTACACTCCTGGGCTAGCTCCCGTGTGCCCACTGTGCATAATTCTGCAGACTCATCCAGCCTACTTCTCTTAGGAGCTTGCACACGTTTTAAAATTGGTATTTAGCCAAAAATATGCAAAATTTGGTAAGTTGTAGAAATCTACTATTTCAAAGGAAGGCAATGGACGTCTTATTGACTGGAAGTCAGGAAGACTACAGAGGCGCTGTTACAAGTCCTGTAAGAAAGAAATGATCTTGGAACACACACTGCTTTGTTTATAACGAAATGTAACCCTGAAGTACTAGTGGGCAAATGCTTTCCGTGTTTGGCATTTAAAAATACTACGTCAGTTACTGTTGACAAACATCAGAGTGACTAGCCTGAGTCTTCCATAAACTTGAAAAGCTCTTGGAGAAAACAAGAGAAGTCATTAAAAGCCTTTCAGGATTTCAGTGTCGTCAGCAAATGATAGCTAGGCTTAGAGAAAAGAACAGCACCCCACGGGGAAATATGCCAAGCATTACAGCCTTAACAAAACACAGCTCAAAAATACTAAACTGTCAATTTAGGTTATTAAACGCTAACCAGCAATTGTTATTTCTTTCAAGTGAGATTTTAAAAAGGCACTGGGAGGGATTTTATAAACAATTAAAAGAACGGCAGTGTTAGGTTATCAGCAAGATAACTTCAATCAGTTTGACTGAATAAAAAATGTCAGTGAGGTGCTCATGGCCTGGAAGCCTTTACAAATATTTAGGGCACCGGAAGCCATCATTTTTTCAACACTTGAAGTATTTTCAGGTGCAGTAGACCTGAGCAGCAAGTTAGGGTAGCAGTTTATTCACTCCACATAGCCTCTGCCAAGCTGCAGAGCCCAAGGCCAGGCCATTAATGATGGAGCTAAACAGAAAAGCACCGTGGGAGCCTGGCACCCAGGGACAGAGCGCATTAGGGCTGAGTGCTATGCGTGCACTGAAGTCATATGGAGCTGCTCAGAGTTACCTGTGTCCCTTGCATTAGCAGTAATAACTAAGCAATGGCTATGATTTTAATTAAAGTCATTTGAATGGGTAAGAGGCTGTAAACCTCCAGAACAAGTTTCAGGAAAATTATGTGATAATAAAGATTATAAAACTGGCCTTTGAATCTCAGATCTGTTTTCATTCTCAGACATGTCTTTCTCTTCTCTAATAAACTGTCTCTATTTCTGTCACTAAAAAACCAAAAACCAACAACCAAACAAAACCAGAACAGCACAGCCTGTGCCGTTTGCCCCCTCAGACCGTCTTCCAGCAGAAAGATCGCTTTCATGTCATTTAGCTTTAATTACAAAGGTAATTTTACTTCTTTTCATCTCAGAAATAAAAATCTGCAAGACTGACTTTTGTTTACCAAAGCACAAAAAACACAACCCAATAACTTCCACACAAAAACTAAAGCATCAGCCGGGCACGAGCCACAATCTCCCGGGTTCTGCACATAAGGAGAGCTACAACGCCGTAGACCACAGCAGTTCTAGACTAGAGCCAACTTCACAGAAGCCAGAAGCTAAGCCGACAGCACCAGCCTTGTTGTCTATTTTCAGGCTCTCACAAATACTAAAGAAAAGCACAGGAAGGGAAAGAAAGACCTGAGGGCTGGGCAGCTCTGCTGAAGAGCTTGCTTGTCGTGCACAAACCAAAGAGGGAAACTCAGAACCAAATGTTCTCCTTGTCCTGACGAGGCTTTATTATCTCTCCGTTTGAGCAATACTACTTGACAGACAGTTGAGTCTGCTTACGGTAATCACCACTCTCCATGAGAGGGACAGACAGGGGTTCTGGTTCCAGCCCTTCTCTTGCTGTAAACAAAGTAAAAACAAAGTGCACCTGCTTTCTGAGCTGCACACACTCTTGGTTCTATCGCCCAGAGTCCAGTGATGTAAGCAATGGCCTCTGCGGAGGCCAGGCTCACTTCCTCTGTAGTCGTCAGCCACAAGAGTTCAGTTCAGCCCCAGCTTTAGCTTTCAAACCATCTCCAAAAAGACGGTGAAGGTAAGTCCACCAGGAGAATGAACACCCTGCCCCGGACAGCAGGTCTAACATCCAAACCACCCTCCACATGCTTCACAGGGAGCCGTGTCTGCTTCCGGGCCAATGCGGAAGAAAAACAAAATAGGCCTTGTGGCCATCTTTCCTCCTGTACCTGGCAATGGCATGAGAAGGAGCACACCAAAGGCAGTGCTGGGATACTGTTTGTAGTGGAAGCGTGCTGTGATGGGTTAGGGATCCCTCCTCTGACCTCACAAAGCCCTCTTGAACAACTACGAGGGGATTCTCCTTATCTTTACTTTCACTTGAAGCCTCGGGCTCACCAGAATAGTGTGTGAACAGGGGACGGGGCCTGGATGCTGGGCTTCATGCAGGTGCCTGGGGGTGAGGAGGGGTGGGGGTGGGGCTGAGCGCAGGGGCTCTGTGTCACCTGCTGGCTGAGCAGCAGCCCCTTAAACATCAGAAGCAGCCCTGGGGAGTGCTGGTCAGGGAAGGCTGCATCTGTACTGCCCAATGCCCCAGTCTACTTACCGTTTGAGGAGAGTTTCCCAAGAAATTCAAGTCCAGAAAAATAAGGTGACTTCTTAACAGCCTTATAAAAAGGCATCTTAAAAAAAGGTATTATAAAATGTAGCTGTCATCTCAGCATCCTTCAGAAATAGCCATGCCAGTATCAGAAGGAGGCTATGAAATGAGATGGGGCTTTGACCCAAGCCCATCAACCAAACAGACCACTCCTGCATAGGGTTACTCCTGCCAAAGTGAAGAATGGGTTAAGAATTACACGTGTTCTCTCCACACCACAGGTCACTCACACTACCTGTGAACGTTATCTTGGCTGGAAGGCACAGCACCGAGGTTGGCCACATTTACAACCTTCTGGAGGATCATAGAAGGAGTGAAGTTCTGCGGAGCAGCGATGAGTGTAGCCGAAGTCTCATTCATTCCAGTGAGCGTTCCTGTAACAGCAAAGGAAGGCTGTTCCATTGGCCTTGCTGGGGAGGGACCTCAACAGCTTTAAGCTCACAGTCAAACCTCAAACATTTTCTTAATGAAAGGGAAACAATTTAGAATTTAATATATAAAGTAGTTACATAAAATTAAAACAGTACCAGAATTTCTAAGATAAAAGAAACTTTTTTCGCTGTGTAGGATAATACATAGGATGTTGTAAAAAACAAACAGAACATTCTTTATAAATCTGACTTTAACTAGTATAGGATAAAACATAAGAATTCTAAATAAGTTTTTAATTTCAGCCCCTTTGAAAATGTACCAAGGATCATGTGAAGTGCCTCGATCTTACTTGGGTACATACTTAATATCATTAGCTGTTTATCCTGTTCCTTCCAAGATTAGCACCATGACTCTTGACACAGTGGCCCAGTCCCAGCAGCGGTACCTGATCAGTGGCTTCCAGGTGCCAGGTCAGTAAGGTCAGCCAACAATGACTGGAAGTCACACAATAGTTACACAGTCCTACAACACTGAAGCACTACGCTACACTCAACAATAAAGCCATTTGTCTGGTGAACAGAAGTCGAGCCTAAGACACAAATGGGAATTTCTGAAGCAGGAAGCTTGACAAAGGGAAAAATGTAAATCACACAATTCTAAATTCCAAGATATTTCAAATAATATTAAAAAACAAATAATAATAATAAAAAAAAAACTAAGTGAAGTCAAATTCAGAACAAACCCCACAGTTAACAACAGCTATGCCATTAACAATCAGAGCTGACTATGGAAATGCCCAGGCAGCAAACTCTTGGGGAAATACTAAAATGTAGTATATGGGCTAAAAACCAAAATGATGATTGTAAATGCCGTCTATCTGCATCTGTAAGTCATGAACACTAATGGTGTCTATTAAACATAAAAACTTTTGAGACATCTGATCATATGGACAATACATGTACACAATTTGTGAAAATGGTAAATTTTGATTTCGTGTTTTCAAAGACCATATACAGTCCTTATTTAACCTCAAAGCCTATACGTGCACTTTAGTTATTTACTGCAGAGGAAATCTGAACAACTCAAAGGTCTCTCTGATCAACAGTACAAAGACACTAAAGGGTTAACAGCACTGTAAATACCCTGTTCCTAGCCATCAGATAAAAACCAGAACCATCTATGCCCGACAAGGACACGCTTACTAACCACTCTCAGCCCCGGAACAGTACACTCTGTCTTAGGCCGCTTAACTTCAACATTAGGCAGAAGCTTTAACAAGTACACATGCGGCCAAACTGTGCTTTTAAGTGAAGCGCAGAGGCTGACATAAGACTGCCGGGAGATGTGTGTACTCATTTAGGATTTAAACCGTCTCCATTAAGCTCTATTGAAGAGCAACCGCTGAATAAATGAATGCAACTATGTTTATGTTAAAAGCCTGTTTCCCGCAGCATGTAATTAAAGGAAATGCTGTACAAAGCCAGTACTTTTGCCAAGCTCCTGCAAATGGAAAGATGGATAGCACTCAGAGAAGTGAATGCATTGCTTCATATTTAACCTTAACACTCTTGTCATTAATGGTTTGTCTAACTTGGTCTATAAAAGACAAGGTACTGCTCCATTGAAGTAAAATTAAAAAAATCAACTAAACCATGCTTTTCAGACCAGAAGATTCATTATCGTCAGCTAATGTATTGGCATAAAGCAAAGTAACATCCTATCGAGTGAGGCACACGCTCAATCTGCCTTTCCACCCCCCTTTATTTTTAACTCATGCTGTTTTATTGTTATAGGCAATTTGTACCACTCAGCATGACAGTGTAAACTGAATCAAGATTAATTTACATGCAAAAGAACACTTAGGAGAGCAGCATGGTAAGCAAATGTATTGTCTCGATTGCTGAGGTGGAAAGGAACCTGGAAAGGGAAAGGTACTCTAATTAAGGGCATCAAATATGATTGCTTGTGCTAGTTAAGGGCCAGAAAATAGCAAATGCCTGACCATTTAAGGAATTAGCATCTTGCAAGTTTGGAACCCATAGGATGGGCGCATAAATCACAATAAAATTAGGCAAGCATTCTAGGTTTCTTAAACCAGAGATTTTGCTTAATGAAAATGTATCAGGTATTCTCAAATTAACAAGAAAGAAAAACATGCCATGGTGATCATTAATGTTTGCCTATATATGAATAAAAGTCAAGGTTCAGGGACATTCTTTGAAGCTGACGTTGCTTTGGTCTCACTGAAACTTAACATTTTCTCCAAGGTATCAGACAAGATTTAATCTAGGCTCATCAGATGTAATTAATAGCTAAAATGAAAACCAAGGAATAGAATAAAATCTTATTTTAAAAGATTTTTCTAAATTTTAGATTTGCGATTTAGATGGCGGGAAGAGGGCGGGCGGGGCTAAGCCACAGGCTAAGTCTTCTGAAGAGAAGCTGTCTGAAGAGACTGGGTTCATTTTCTCAGTACACGTCATAGTATTGAAAGGCTCTCACACATAGCTCATTAACTAACTGTAATACTCGAACTCGTAACAGATAAATCACACTTCAGTTGAAGGCTCAATAATATGAATACTATAACACTTTCAATATACAGGACGGTCCAGGCTGACTGAGCACTTGGCCTACAATCCTGCTGTTCTGAGCAAGCATGTCCAGCAGCCGAGGAAGACTGACGGTCAGGCAGCATGCTTGAAATAGAGCTGTAGTTTTAAGGAACAGGGATGTGTAGCATGTCTGCTAAGACCACTTCTAATAGTTTACATAATTTCAGTTTTGTTCATCTTTGCAATAAAACGGAACCCAATTCCTCCTGTTTCTTTATAAATTTTCAATCCTAATAAATACACTTAATGCACTTTTTGAGTTATAAATCTCTGTCCTGTGAAATGAAATAATTGTGTATATTAAGTGTATTTATTCAAGTAGAAACAGGATTTAAAGCTAGTCTGTAACAAAGCATATACACACTTCTTCAATTTACTTCAATTTTAGTAAAAGTTCTAGAACTTTACACTGACAAATGTAAACAAACGGTTTTGATTTTGGTTTGCCTGCCCACTCCTGAGTCATTTTAAAAAGTCTTCTGTGATGCTCAGACCCCTTCCTGAATCGGTTTCACAAATCCTCGTGTAAAGTTACAGATTGAGACCTCTATTACCAAACCCGCTGAAACCCGCAACTAAAAAGGATGCTACTGAAAAAGCCTGTGGAAAATCTGCCAGCGTCAAGTCCCACATCAAAGGATGAATTCAGGAAGACAGAGAGAATGATACAGAAACGCCAAGAGACCTGCGAGGATTTACAAATACTTCATATGAACACATTTTCAAATAGCTTTATTCAGAGTAGCCTTTCTGCTCTATTAAACATAGCAAACAGCTGCCAGATTTATTCAGACAAATAATCAACAACCATAGAGTAAAATGGCAGAAGAAAAAGGAATTTTGGCAACAAGCCCGCAGAGGACGGCGGCTATTCTCCGTGTGCACCTCTCCGGTGCACGTGCGGTTCTGAATGGCTAGTCAGCGAAAAATCCCTCAGTCACAGCAGAGAACAAAACATTTGATGAAAATCACACATATTCTAAAAGAGAGCCGAGGGCGAACAAGGGCATGCGGGGATCTGCGGGACCGACGAGCTGCACCCCGAAAGCAGGCTATCCCCTACATCGGCACCGTCCTCCCTGGCGAGCCACTCACCTTGATTGGCTGAGCAGATAGATGTAAGGCAGAGGCAGGCTTTAGCCAGCAAAGGGCAGAACAGTAAACACGAGAATCAATTCATTTGTCATTAGGAAAAGAAAGCCACAGAGAGCATTCCTGCTACAGCAGTACACAACTTTTCAGAAGACATATAAGTTGAATTTAGCTATGCCTTTTTAACAACCACTTAGTGAGGTATGAGAGGTGGACACTCCACATTGGCAGTGTTGTTCGAGGTTCCCGTGGGGGGAGTCTTCTAACAGGTCTCTCGGATCCCACAGACAGTCAGGGCTGTACGAAATAAAACTCGGCACTACAATCACCTAGAGCCAGGAAGCAAGGCCTCCCCTCAGCCAGGGACAAGTGACAGAAATGACTGAATGACCTCCAGATAAAGGATCTTTGGTTTCAGCCTCCAGAGGGAAAATAGCTGAGGCTCACATAAACTTTTACACATTGCGATGGCAGCATTTAAACAGACCCTACCATTATGAGCTGCCCTTAAACATATAAAATCAAGTGTCTCCCCCATAACCACACATAAAAAGACCCCTCAGTTATTAGAAAGCAAGCTTGACTTTGGGCAAGTACAATATTAATAGCTGCATTCTGTTGAAAATATTTTCTTTAGTGTGTATTTAAAAATTTTTTCCGATCTGATTTTGCCAAAGTATTTCTTTAAGACAGTCAAAAGAGAATCGAGGTATTTCAATAGTATAATTAGGCTTTATTGTGAAGGTAAAGTGTGTTACTGTGTATACAAAAAACACATTAGGAGGAGACAGAAAAGCACTTTGTAACAATGCACCGACAAGTGTGGACCTAAGGCTCACAGCGGTGGGACATAAGTGAGTCTCCAGTTCCTGGAATTTAAAATGCAGACACAGTGCAGGGCTAAAAAACAACTCTCAGAACCCAACAGGTGAGGACCAGTCTATTATTTTAAAGACACAGTAACTAACTTCTAAAGCTGCCAGCAATATACATGGACGTGTGTGTATGAGGGCACGCACTAGAGAAAATGGGCAGAGAGCATGCTTGCCTGCGGACGGCTGGGGATGTCTGGAAACCCTGGGGTCTGGTTGGAAGCACAGGTGTACACTGTGCAGTACAGAACTTGTAGCAAACTGTAGTCACCTCTCACCTTGCTCCTTCTTAAAGTCCTTCTCTGACATGGCCACGGGTGAAAGCAGCTCCCCAACAGGTGGCTGGAGGGTGACGTTGAAGCAATCATCCTTGGTGCTAAAGAAAGAAAGATCCAAAGATAACCAAATGCTTAAAAAACAAATCATTCTCTGACACACTGCAGTTTAACGGGGACAGTTCAACTCGACCTTCTGAGTTTCTGCTTTCACCCCAGGATGCTGCGGCTACAGCTTGCACTGCTGTAAGAGCCCGAGGGTTTCCGTCTGTGAGGCAAACACTACTAGATGAGCCCCGCAGGGTTTTATTCTTCATTCTGTTTTCTTTTTTTTTTAAGACAGGTCTTTTGTAATCCAGACTGGCCTTCAATTCCTGAGGCTTCTATCTATACATCTCATGCACAGGAATTATGGGTATGTGCCACCAAACCTGGCTTTTGTCATTTATTCATCTGCTTCTTCAATCTAGTATGTTTAAGCCATGTGTGCGATTGCGCTTGTGCACTGCATGCAGAAGTGTGGAGGTCCCGGATAGCCGTGTGGATCAGATTCCCCTTCTACCTGTATGTGTCTTGTGGAGATCCAACTCCAAAGCCCCCTTTTCAAGTGAACACGCTATCTTCTAATTGTGCTGTTTCCTGACAGTTGTTACAACTGACAAGACGTGATATGTTTAAGGAAGTCCCTGTTCCTGTGTTGAGTGGAGAACAAACAAAGTACAATTCTATCCTTAAATCTTCCATTACTGTCAATAAAGCCTCCCAGAATTGTGCTAAGGCATGTAGAAGTTAGACAGCTGAGGTTGGCTGATGAGGACCACCGATTAGGAGTGTTCTTCGATACCGATAACCAGGAACTCCGCTAAGAGTTCCTGGAGAAGCAGGTGTTTATAGTCTTAGCGTCACAGGCTCATTAGGTGGCCAAAGTAACCCTCAAGGACCCGGCTTTATCTAGCTTTCCACTCCACCATCCACAGGATGTTGGCTTTCCTCATGGCTGCCAGATGGCTGCCGAATCTCCAGGTACCACTTCTGCATTCCAGTCAAAGGAGGAACGTGATGATGCAGCGGTGAATAAATGAGCCAATCAAATCTGTTCCCAACCAAACCTGTGCCTGAGGTAGGAGGCAAAGCCTCCCTGAGCTGTCTACACAGGCACGATTCCTTTCAGGCCTCATGGATCCCATGGGCAAGGCGAAGGTGACTTGAGAGGTGAGGGTTATAGATACTATCTATCACTGGATGGAGGTAGGGACTTACAGAAGGGACATAAAAAGCTACTTACTTTTATGTCACTACTGCTTTCTTTCTTTCTGATAATAGGGGCCAAACCTAGGGCCTGATGCATGCTAGATAGCGCTCTACTACAAACTTAGTCCCCCTCCTCCACCCCAGAAACTCTATTCGCATAAGCTACCTCACCTTTTTCAAAACATGGATTCAAGGCAAACTAGTGTGCCCTGCTTATGCATCCAACCAACAAACGTTTACTGAACGAAGCTGTGCTCTTACATACTGTGCAAATATTTTGAGAATTTAAAGTAAGGGACCTTAACACAGGCCCAGTGGGATGGAGAAGAACTTCCCCACAGTAGAATGTGAAGCTCTGGACAGGCGTGGGCAAAGGTGCAGCCCGGGCCGGCTTGTTTACGGGAGCGAAGGGAGGAAAACCTTGTACCTAGGCCTGGCCTGTGTTTTCAGAATGGGGAGGCTGAGGGACAGCGAGCCCGCTCATCCCAGCTTTTACAGAGAGCTCCAGCTCAAGGCTGCTGTCCTGGAGTCCTGGCCAGCTCCTGCCTCCTCACTCTCTGAAGTGTAAGGACATGCATGGTCAAGTAGGCACACCAACACTGCATTCACAGAACCCACAGGAAGCACTTTCAGTGTCTAATTTTCAAAGATTCCTTTTTATTTATTTATCTGCGCACACTCGTGTGTGTTTGATGTAGGTACTCAAGGCCCCAGAAGAGAGCATCAGATCCCCTGGAGCCACTGATGTGGGTGCCAGGAAAGGACCTCAGGCCCTCTGGAAGAGAACCAAGTGCTTTTGACCACAGCACCATCTCACTAGTCCAGTTTTAATACTTCTTAAAGTAATGGCAATTTCCATCAGAGACCATAAGCGTAGATCCCATCTGTTTATGCTGGCGAGGTGGGGAGAGAACCATGGGGGAGATCATATACGTATGGTTGAGGGGAGCAGGTCTCTTAGAATCATCGTTAGGGTATAGTGAGGAAGTACACAGTAAGTGCCAACAGTGACTCTAAGAGACAGTTTGCATTATACAAAATCTACAGGTAGGACAACCCAGGGGCATAGAAGGCGAGTGCTAGGAGTAAGGCCCTGGATGTGTGTGTGTCAGCAACACTCGAAATAAAAAGAAAAAAATGTCATTATGCCCGCCACCCAGGGCCACACAGATGTAAGCAGCAGTGCTAGGCTCTGTGCCCAGGGTCCCTGGCTCAAAGCCCATGCTTGTTCTGCTGGGCCATGCTGCTTCTCTGGGTCAGGGAGCATTTAGAATGGGGAAGGTGAAATATTTTCTAGTCTAGCATTAGAAGGGACCTGCTCGGTGATGGACAGACAGTCTCTGAAGTTTACAATGAGAACAACCGGGTGAACGGCAGCACACTCAAGAGGAGTCTGGGCTCTACACAAAATAACTTGGGATTTAATTATCGTATATCTGAGATGTCCAGCAGATAATTAGAAACACAAATTAGGAGGGGCAAAAGAAGGTGACATGGAGACAGAGGACACACCAGGAAGGGCATGGTGGACAAAGGGGAAAGGGCTGGTGAGGACAGATGGGAAGAGTGGCCGTGAAGGAAGGCCCGTGCCAAGCCTGCAGGGAGGATTCAAGGGAGCAGCAGTAATGTCTACCACAACAAAACGAACCAGACAGGCGAGGAACCCAGGGCAGGAAGGTGCAGGGGACAGAAGGAGGGAGACGCTGGGCGAAGCAAGGAGCTTCCTGACAAGGGATGAGAGAAGCTCAAGGAAGCCAAAGGAGCAAGAAACACAGGCTGGGGTCCTGCTAGAGTAAGGCCTTAGATAGGGCCAGTACTAGCCTGGGAACATAGACAAAAGCCACGCTTGGAGGAGCCCAGAGCAAGAATCCTTAGGATATGTGTGGATATGTGTGCACACCACACACTACGTGATCTGTATGTATGAGGCAGAAAGCAGGAGGCACAAGGCAGCTAGTGAGGAAAACTCCTACTAATTAACTTTTTATACCTTTAATTTTTTGTGTTGATTTTTATTTTAGTATGTATACAATGTCAGCATACCAAAATATAGGCTTACATATATACATGTATATTCACAGATATACAACAACAGCAACAAAATGTATATAAGAGAAGCTGGAAAGAACCCAGATGTCCCTCAACAGGAATGGATACAGAAAATGTGGTACATTTACACAATGGAATTCTGCTCAGCTATTAAAAGGAATGAATTTATGAAATTCCTAGGCAAATGGATGGACCTGGAGGGCATCATCCTGAGTGAGGTAACCCAATCACAAAAGAACTCACATGATATGTACTCACTGATAAGTGGATATTAGCCCAGAAACTTAGGATACCCAAGATACAAGATACAATTTGCAAAACGCATGAAACTCAAGAAGAACGAAGACCAAAGAGTGGACACTTTGCCCCTTCTTAGAATTGGGAACAAAACACCCATGGAAGGAGTTACAGAGACAAAGTTTGGAGCTGAGAGAAAAGGATGGACCATCTAGAGACTGCCATACCGGGGGATCCATCCCATAATCAGCCTCCAAAACACTGACACCATTGCATACACCAGCAAGATTCTGCTGAAAGGACCCTGATATAGCTGTCTCTTGTGAGGCTATGCTGGGGCCTGGCAAACACAGAAGTGGATGTTCACAGTCAGCTATTGGATGGATCACAGGGCCCCCAATGGAGGAGCTAGAGAAAGTACCCAAGGAGCTAAAGGGATCTGCAACCCTATAGGTAGAACAACAATATGAACTAACAAGTACCCCCAGAGCTCATGTCTCTAGCTGCATATGTATCAGAAAATGGCCTAGTCGGCCATCATTGGGAAGAGAGGCCCCTTGGTCTTGCAAACTTTATATGCCCCAGTACAGGGGAATGCCAGGGCCAAAAAGTGGGAGTGGGTGGGTAGGGAAGTGGGGTGGGGGGGAGGTCTGGGGGACTTTTGGGATAGCATTTGAAATGTAAATGAAGAAAATACCTAAAAAAATAAACAAATAGGTTTAATATTTTCTCAATAAAAACAAAAGAGAGGCATGTATGTAACTGTAGAGGTAGAGCACTAGGAGGTCCAATGGACACCATGTACAGCTCTTTTAAATGTAAGAAAAGTGCTCTCCCAGGGCTCTGTGAGTCCAAGGTGGCTCTGTGACAGTGGTGACAAGGAGCAGTGCAGACAGGAAATGGGTCTGTGGGTTGGGTTAGAAATCTTGAATGAGTTGTCCTAGCGCCACAGTGTGTGGGAACAGCAGACACCACTGGCCAGGTGGTTCTGTTCTTGGTGCTTATTTTCTGTTGAAATGGAAATGGTACGCGTCCAAAATGGCTGGACCACTGTAGCGGTGGACACTGCTACCCGTTCACCACGAATCTGCTTGCCCTTTGCTCTTTGCTGACAATGTGCCCCAAAAGACATTTCTCTCCACCTCCCTTCTTGCTTATTTCTCTTGGGGGAAAGGAGGAGGTTCGAGAACATAGACAGGAGCCTGAGTTGGAGCAGCCCTCATGGGTCCATGAAGATGCAAAACCCACTGTAAGTGAACTGGCACATGAGACATAAAGACAGACACAGGGCTGGTCACCAGCTTAGCATTACTGAGAACAGCCACAGCCGAGTTCTTAGAGCAATAATAAAGCCCTGACTGGTGAAGCCACAGATGGGCTTCTCTATCTCTCGGGAGAATGAAAGCCTGGGACACACTAAACCAAGGTGTTCTTCATTTCTTCTTTTCTATCATTTTGTTCCTTTACTGACTGTTTCGTTCTCTTTACAGCTATTCTTTTCTTTTAAACATAATTAAAAATAGTTACGTGTATGTGTTTGTGCGTATGTAGTATGTGGGGTGGGGAGACATGCCACAGCAATTGTGTGCAGCTCAGAAGACAGAGTTAAGGAGTGGGTTCTAGGATCAAACTCAGACCTTCAGGATCTTGCTGGCCCGAGATACTCCTTATCTACCCTTTCTCTTATCTCTTCTGGTTTATCATGGAAAGCACTGTGTCTGTTTCTCCCCATATATATCTCAACATAGATAAGAACTGGTGATGCAAACTCACTGTATTACAGGACCAGCAAAGTAGCATTATCAAGACAGCTCCATACAGCTGAGCTACACAGAATAGCATGGCATAATCGGTTAATGTAAGGGAAGGTTTTACTTGCTGTATGTTTACCTGTGATGCATACACAACTATGTGCAACCCCATTTCACAGATGCCTACAGAGCAAATTGGTAAAGTGTCTAAGTAAGAGAGCTGGAGCATGCAGGCTGCTTACTAAACCCCAGAACCAAGGTCCTTGTCTAAGGAGAGTGGTATCTCCTTAGCAGGAAACCCCGAGGTTTAACTCTTACATGACGTAAAATGTCCAGACAACGTGTCACAGGGACTCAGAATTTACATATGTGATCCAGATGTTATCAGAGATCCTTCTAACCAAACACAAATGCGTCTCTGAGCTTCATCCTCGAAAAATGAAAATGCTCAGGTAAAAACAATGACTACTTAGCACTTGGATAGACAATGTCAAAATGTTCTAATAATGTGATGGCCAGTTTAAGGTTCATAAATGGCACACAAGGAGTACACACGTCTCTCTGCCTTTCTTATCAATATCACATATTAAAATTATTTTGAAATTTTGTCAATGATAAGTGAAATATCTCAATTTTTGTTTTCCTAAATACTAGCCATGATATTCATTTTTTTATGCTTACCTGCTATTTGCATTATTTTCTTTTTAAAATTAAAAAAATGGTGTGTATTTTCCTGCATGAATGTACATATACCTTGAGGGTGCCTGGCACCCGTGGAAGCCCAGAGGGTATCAAGTCCCTAGACTAGAGTTACATACAGAATGACTGTGAGCCATCTGTGTGGTGAGTATAGAACTGTGGTCCTCTGTAAGAACAGCAAGTGCTCTTAACCACACAGCCATCTCTCCAGCCTTCCTTACAAACTGTCTCCTCTTCACACTTCTCAGTGGGGCCTTAATCACAGAACAAGAGTTCCTTACATACCCAGCCTACAGAACTCCTCTCTGTTCCAGGCCTTCTGATGTTTTCTATTCACGTTTATAGTTCCTCCTGTTTTCATAAAGAAATTTTACATTTTTAATGAAATCATATTCCTTTGTATTTTTTCTGATATAATTTGCCCACAAACAGTCTGGGAATATTTCTCTGGCCTCTATTTAAATGTTTATAGTTTTGAAGATACAATTATTGATTTATTCAGGACCGATCTGTGGAGGGAGCTCTCTGATCACTTCCCAAGGCACAATGCACACCTTTTACAGAGAGGGAGCTCTCTCTAAGTAACCCGAAAGGCCCCTCAGGACACGGTTTCTAAATGCTCACAGTTTTTTTTTGCTGGTCCCTGTGTCAACACCAATGAAATATTCTTCTGGCCTTAATAAATACTTCAACATTTTAAAAAGACGTCTCTTCATTTAAAAACTATTTTGACCCTACATCTTGCTTTTTACATTTTGTTTGAATTTTAGCAATATGCTGAACTCCCTGAAAGCCCTCCTGGCATGGGAGCCAGGCTGCCGTGCGGAGGTAAAGACTGATGCACCAGCGAGCATCTACATCTGCTGATGAAGGCCTGCTCTTCCACCTAAGACCATGGTTTCTTTCTTCTTAATATCACTTTTCTCACCATTTAAAATATTTTGTGTTTATTTTTGCTTAAGGCTGTTAGGAAAGGCTGCCTACCCTAAAACCCTCTTAAAAATGCATTAAACAGATTTTCTCTTGATTTGAAGATGTTGGGAGCAAATAATTCTAGCAATATTCTGCTTTTGGTTGTCTTTCTATACTGGCCTTGACCTCCATTAGAACATGAACAGCTTTGAGAGAGTGTCTCTTATTCCCTCCTGACTTAGAGAGGATGTCTCTGATCACTGTGGCCATGGGTAACGTGTGTGACTACTCAGTGAATTCACCACCCATGCGATGTACTGGCTGGTGGGTTATCCTCGGGGGTCTTGACATCAGGGACACAGCCATATGGAAGGACACGAGTGATTCCTTTCTTGTTTGCTCTAGAAAACTTTTAGTAATAGAAATACTGTCTGTGAAGTTCTAGTACAGACAGCCTTTTACTGCCCATTCATATTTTTCTATGAAAAAATTAACTCCATATAACATACATATCCTAACATACTAGAAATTATACATAGGATTATTTTAAATCCCTGAAAATCTCTTCTTTTACATTCCCTTTCAAATCTTTGTCTCCATTTTCTTTAATCTTGCCAGCTCAGTTTTTCTTCTGTGGACAACTCCTGTGGTGTGCTGGTCCGGAACTTTTTTGGGGGGACACCCCACATATTTTGGTAACTAAATTATTAAAACTAACCTTATAGCTGTCTATAGAGTCATCTGAGTGCAGTTTCTGATGTGTGTTAAACACACACAGCCTTGTCAACTTCCCCTATTGACAAGAGATTCTGCTTTATACATTCCATGCCTTTTTAAAGGTTTAAAACTTTTATGTTCTGTTGTAAGACTGCAACAAATATTATTTGTGCTCAATTATCCTTTTTCTAGTCCAGCCATCAGAAAAACACACATATATACTTTATCCTTTCATTTAGTTTCCATGCCATTCTCTCTCAGGCAGGATTATTATAGAAACTGCTGACTTTTATCATGTAGCTGTTTAATACAGGTGATAGGACTTGTAAGCTAGTGTGTACAGGCTGCCATGGAGTTGCTCCTGAGGGAGGAGAGAGGCTCAGTCTCAGCTCCAAGGTTTAGAAACTTCAAGAAACTTTAAGGGGACAGAATGTTGTAAGATTCAAGGTTATACGCACAGCTCACAGCCGGGGAAGGAGCTCCAGCAAGGCAGCTTTCACCATGATTGAGAGGGTTTGTCCACTTTTTAGGGATGCAGCTACCATTGTTACTACCCAGGCTCCTGCAAGGCAGTAACCCCTCAAGTGTGATCCTGTGAGTGTCCCCAGCAAACACATTGGCTCACCAGTTAGAGGTGGAAATTGTTTCCTTAGGCCACAGTGATCTCACTGTTAGTACTCTAGCCAGAGATGTTTGTTCTTGTCTCCCTGAAGAGGCACACACAGGCATGTGTGCCCCTGCCCCCCAGCTATATTATTTAATCATTTATTTAGCACACTTATTTCTATTTCAAGTTAAAAATGACCTAAGTTTTAGTGACTCTTTTGTTTTCTTCCTTGTTTGGAGTTATCAATAATCTTAGTGATAGTTAATATCTCAAACCATAAATTTTCTGTTTGCCAACAATCAATTCACGTAGAAAACACGGAGGACTAGTATTTCTCCTCACACTGGTCCATGATGAGTTCTGGAAATCCTACATGTTCTGTGTGAATCCTTCACAAAGGATTTCTAAGTGGCAGACAGAATCCCTGCTGTTTGAAGGACAGGTGCTGAAATCCTTCTGTGTTAAAGGTGAAGTCCTGAGAGCCCTCTTTTTGACCTGCTCACTTCTTGTTTCGCCTTTCATAGGCCCTTTCAGTCTGACAGTTGTGTGTTTCTTTTGTTTGGGGAAATGTTTTTCCATAATTGATTCCATTATTTCTTTTCTCTCCTTCTGCATCTCTGTTATTTTCTGGTCTCCAGTGCCTATAGCTTCTGTTCTCTACTGTGGTTTCTTCCTGGGCCTGTCTTCCAGAGCACGAATCAGTATTAAGTTGCGCCCACTCCACTACATATCTGGTCCTTTCAAAACTCCCTGCGTCTCCACATCCATCTTCGGCCTTCTCTTGTAAGATGCAGTTTTCAGCTCTCTCTCCAAAGCTTGGTCATCTTCAACTGTGCAGCTATTTTTGTAACAACACACCAAGTTCTATTATACATTAGCTTTATCTTTTCCCCCCTATGCCTCAGTTTACTAACCTGTAAGATGGGGCAATAACAAGTTAAGGACCAATGTGCAAGTTAAACAAATTTGTAAAAAAATTGTGTAGACATTTCTAATTATAAGTGTTTGAAACAGCAATGAACACATTCTAACAATTTAACAAACAGGAGCAACTCCTATCATGGTAGAAACTGGACTCCTATTCCCTGGTGTATGGAGTTCACTAAGCAAGTAAGATATGGACTAGTTGCTAAGTATCCACTGAGGTGGCAGGAAGGTAACAAGGCTGAGGCTCCTGAGCCAAGGAGGATCTGAGATCTTCCTGACTGCCTCCTAGGACAGAACTGCATTCCATTCTGTCCTCAACATCTTTGCTTCCTCCAGCGCAAACTTAACCCCTGCTGTGCTCCTGGGGCCCTTACAGCCATAAAGTCCTTTCTTTATGGACTTCTGCAGTGGTGTCCTTAAGCCTCAGACTATGTCTGCACACTGCTGAAGAGGGAAGTCAGAGGCTGCAGTAGTCACTCGTTAATTCCCCAGTGGCCTCCTTAACCCTAACTTTCCTTGGCCACACCCACTCTGTGCTCGTTGACTGTCACCAGTGTATCATAAGGGGTGTTTGGTTCTGTGGTTTTCATTTTCTCATCTGCTCCTATTTGTTTTCTAATGGCTAACAATTCCTTGAAATTTCTGGTTGGTCAGCTAATGGTACTCTCTCCTCTATGTCTCTGCTTCTTTCTTACCTATCTTAATTAATTAATCTTATTTAGTTAGTTAGTTAGTTAGCTAGGTTTTCAAAAAAGGGTTTCCCTTGCATCCTGGCCGTCCTGGACCTCACTATGTAGACCAGGCTGATCTTGAATTCTGAGCTCCGCCCACCTCTGCCTCCCATCACCCAACTCTGTGCTCACCTTTAAAAGAATAGATTTTTCTTTTTAGTGGATTTTGGGTAAAAATAGTGATGCAAATGGTGTTTTATAGTTAGTTTAAGCACAATGTATTATCTTTGGCATAGTCCTATCCACTCACCACCAAGACAGGGATTTGTTTATGCAGCATTCAGTTTAAAGAGCTAGAATCTATGGGTGTTATATATTTTAAATTGAGTATTTTAATCAAGAAATTAATTGGGTGATGATTTAAAGTGCGAAGAGGGAGTTGTTATAAAATATGTAAAACTGACTATGTATAGTCACGTTCTCACTGCACCCACCCATCTTATTGGGTTAAGTCAGACCCATAGTTAGACAGAGGACTGCAGCAACATTTCCAAAGACTTGAATCAAAGATGCTCTTATCCCCATAATTTTACACACTGACTTATATAACGTATTTCAGACAAAATACAAAAGCAGTGCAGCCATTCTCACTCTTCCCCTTTCTATCACAGAACCACGACTATTGAAGCACACCACTAAGTCAAAGGTGCCACTTACTATGCAAAAGGCGCAGCCGTGACTGGCACCTAAGACCGATTGATCTCCCCATTACCACCATCTCCCTCCCCCACGAGCGCTACTATGAAGCTATTGATTGAAGCACTGCCGATCGGTTTCCATTTTCTGATTTTGGGCAGGCCAATTAAGAACGTGAGTGATTGTGATTACGCTGCTTCAGGATCAATTACACTGATGCAAGACAAAGTGCTCTTTTTGGAACACACAAAAATAATTTTTGATCTAACATGCTCTCGTGCAAGATGAAATATAAAATAACTTAGTAATTTGTACCTTCATTGCAGACGATGTATTAATGCAAGTGTTTGTAGCAGAAAGCTAATTGCTGTGTGAGATACATTTGTTATTTTCCTAAACTTAACTTGAGAGATGTTGAAAGAAAACTCATACATACTACCCTGTATAGGACAAACATCAGGCCCTACAGTGTGTATTTCTCCCTAGAAGGTCTTGGCTAAATGTAGAAGACAAAATGCAAATGTGGACCAAGAAACTATAAAAAAGTCCTTGTAATTAAAAAAAATGGAAAAATAAGAACACGGTTGTAAATTGGAATGATAAAGGAATATTTAGGTTTTAATTCTGGTCTAATTTGGTACAAGCTTTGTCATTGGGCTCACATTGTTGAAATCATTAAAATGAATATACCTCTGGTGTTGGAAGCAAATCTATTTAGAGTGGTGTTACTCATAGCCTGTGCTCAGTCATATTGATCTGTGTTGTTTGTCTAATAGAAAAATAATAAACAATCACTAGGCAGTGTTGGGGAAAGTAATCGTTTTTATATCACTAATAAAGCAGACCTCCCAGAACATAAGGGCTGATCTGCGTAAGGTCAATGTGCACGCCACGGTGCACCCGGCCCTCGCTGCCACGGTGCTCCCGGCCCTCACTGCCACGGTGCACCCGGCCCTCGCTGCCACGGTGCTCCCGGCCCTCACTGCCACGGTGCTCCCGGCCCTCACTGCCACGGTGCTCCCGGCCCTCACTGCCACGGTGCTCCTGGCAGGGACAGAAATAACACCGGGCCTGAGCCTCTGGGGAAATGACAAAGGAAGAGTTGGTACATTTCACCTACACATTTGCTTTTTTAAAGGGTTTTGGTCCTGACTTGAAATTTTAAATCCTGACAAATTCTATCCTAAGCTGGCTAAAATTGAGATGAATAAAATACCTCAACTTTTAAAGAAAAACAAGTAACTTCCACTTAAAAGCCAAGTCAGATCCTGTATCAGCGAACATAAACCAGGGGACTGCAAGGTGGCTCTCAGAGCTGTGCTCGCTTTGCGCTGGCTTCCCAATGGCCCCCGATCCCTCGGTATACACACTATACACCAGCATAAGTCTGAAACTAGAAAATTCCAGTAACGTGTGGCTACGACATCTTAACTTTAGAAAAGTCCTCAAGCAGTTTGTAAAATTAACATAAAAGGAGGAAAATGTTTTAGAAAGGGCTCAGAATCAGTAATATTCTACTCAGGAAACTCACTGTGTCTCAAACTGACAACCTGCCTCAGAAGATGCCTGCTCTGAGATACTCAACAATATTATCAAACTGCTTATTTCTCCTGGGTTTTTAAAAATATTATTAAAATTAAAAAAAAAAAACCCTAGTAATAGCTTTTGGTTTTTTTCAACCGTGCATGGCACACTGTAACGGCAGGTCTATCAAAAATATTTAGAACGCCCATACAGTACACAGTGTATAAGCAACTTCTCCATGATAGTTGCACACGGTCAAACAAAGTGCATGTGCTTACATGCTTTGTCTTACAGAAAAAGCTATTCAAAGTCCAGCTTTACATCTTTGGTCCGGTTTAGGCAATATAAACAGAACAACTGAACTTACCACAATTGGAAACTGGCCGTCTGTGTAGAATCACAGAAGTCAATACCCACTGAGACAGTAACGGACCCCTCAGGCTCCAGAGAGTCTAAGAAAGAGGGTAATTTACACATTAAAACACGGAGGATGTGAGAAAGAGGCAAAGAAACTACTGACCACTCATGCCTAAAGACACATTTAATTATGGCTCATAAGAGACTTCAACTATGAATATTAAAGGAAATTATAAACTCATGAAGCTAAGCCTGAACATTCACCAATGGACACATTACATCTACTTGTTTGAGACTCTTCCTTAGTCTTAAAGTTCATTGTTTAAGTTACCTCATCAGTGGTGGGCTTCACAGCATTCCTGTGGATCATGTCAAGGTACCGGTCCTTCCATTTGCCTTCCCCTTGCAACTGTCCCTATTTTGCTGATCCCCATCAATCCTTCAAACGGTCCTCTCTCCTGTTCTCATGAGACATAAATTCCACTAGCCATTAACTGTCCTTGCCTTTCCCTGATTACCATGATCCCTGCCATGATGGCCATGGATTCTATCATCCTCTGGGACCGTGAGCCCCAAACTAAATGTTTTTGCTTTATAAATTTCTTTGATTGTGGGATCTTAGCACAGTAACAGAAAAATCAACCAAGATATCTCTTAAGAGATCTCTTCTTCCCACCAAGATCCCTTTTTTGTCATAATCTCTCTCCCCCACCCCCTCTCTCTCTCTCACACACACACACACACAAACACATTCGTATCAACGGCCATCATTTCTCGAGCTGTATACTGTCATAAACTCACACTGTTGGTCTCGTTGCTTAAGGCTATTCTTTACTCCTTCCCATGCAGAAGATGGAGCTGAAGCAAGAAAGAATTCTACTTCTGGGCCGTAGCCCACTTATCCTTTACTGAATCCCTAAAACCATTTTTTGTACTATACAACTGAGGCTCGGTCTTGTTTGTATCATGCATCACAGAGGTTGGCAAACCCTGCCATCTCTCAAGCACGACTGCATTCACAATCTGGATCCTCCACACTGTACAGAGGCTCGCACTCTGACACTGTGTGACTCGCCTGAGTGGTAGGATAATGAACTTGAGGCTCAGTGCTGTGCTAATTCTGGAGGACGGTGCGTGATCAATGGCATGCTTTACTATGTGAACGCTTCAAGAACAAAATGATCAGCATAAAATTATTCATATAATGGATTTTATAATACTCGGACGCTGTTTCTGGACTTGATGTTGTGCACTGGAAAGGGTTTAATGTGAGTCCTTATTGAGGCCGGTCCCCCACCCCACACACCAATCCTTGTCTTCTCAATGTTTTTAAAAAACTAGGCAGATAAGCCTTATATAATATTCCTACAAAGAATCCAGCTCCCTGCTAAAAGGGCAAAATCCAGAGATTTTAAGGCAATATGTAACAGATTGGTGACTAGGAATAATATTTTTGGACCCTTTAAGATGGGCACATATTTAATGAATAAAACATCTCGATTCCTTTTTTTTTCTCACAAAAACATGACAATAAAATATGTGGTTTTGTTGCATTCTTAAGATGATTTTAGAGGTTAGAGACATCGTACACTGTAACTGGCTGTAATCTATTGCTGCTAAGGTCTGGGCAGTGCACAAACATGGAAAAGAACTCTTTATCTTAAAAGCATTCGATCAATGCCCTAAAAATGAATAAAATATCGTGGTCATAAAATTTTCCTCAGAACAAAAAGCCTACAAGTAGTACTGAGGCAACAGTATTCATATTTTAATGCCGCATTACCGTCATGCTATGAAATTTATTGTATTTATTTCTTCTATTCTACATAGGCCAATAAAAGGTCAACTCATCAACTCATTATGCCAGCCAAAGGAAGCATTAATACTGTTCTACTGTTTTAACCTTTGGATAACATTTCCAACCCAGACAACCCATACATCAGCCACTCGACATCGCTTAACTAAACTAATTTTTAAACCAGGTAAAAAGGGCTAGATTGTAAGTAGTAAAACAGGAAAAAGAAAAGAAAAAAGATCACAAATTGGTATATTCTGTAATACCTTGGCAATATATCAAATCTGCAAAATAATCTAGTAAAAATTAGAATAGAGTACACTATTTAAGTTCTCTTAATTATCCAGTATAAAACCCTAGTATTCAGTAACTCCTCGCTCGCTACTCTGGTTACTTAGGAAAGTTTACTAGACTTCCCACTAGAAACCATTGTTTCTCTCTGGCATACACATACGCACACGCACACTCACAGACAAAGCATGATGCTGTTTACAGAAAGCCTCACAAAGCCAGGGCTCGGATGGAGAAAACCAGAAAGGACAGTGATACACAGTCAAAAAAGCAGGGAAACCTTCCTGACTTCGTCCTGCATGAAGGGCTTTATTCCCCTCAAATGTCAGAAAACAGAGCCAATATTTCAAGGCTACCGTGCCAGAAATCAACTTCCCTTTTGGTTTCTTTTAGATAGAGTCTGAGTAGCTAAGAATGCCCTTCTGTAGCTGAAGGTGACCTTGAACTCTGACCCTCCTGCCTCCACTTCAGGTAGGGTTTGTATGAGGCTGCTGAGGTCACAACCAGGCTTACATCACCCTTTATGGAGATTTTTCCTGAAGGATTGTGTTCACTCATAAAAACAAAATATTTTCTGAAAATACTTAAAAATATCAAGGGTACACCCTGACCCTCTGCTGGGCATCTGGGAAGGGCACGCTGTGTGGGAGGCCACCGGTCCAGGGGAAGCTGCCTCCTGCACGCAGGGACAAGGGCCATTGCTGCTGCATCTTATGCTTTATGGAGAAGTCAGGTCTCCTTTTCTGTGTTTTGAGCATGAGGACATCTTGACTGTAAATGGTGGTAACATATCAAGGATGTTTAACTTATAACTATCACAGATAACTACAGGCACATAGCAAAGCGCACTACATATCCTGTGCATGAACAGGAGGACAACAGAACATATTCACCCTGTGACCCTTTACTTCTCAATGTATGGATTGTAGAAGGAACATGAAAGGGTCTGGAGCTATGGGAGGCACTACACTCAAAAGACACACCACTTTGCTACTGTTGGTACACAGTGAGTAATCTGCAATGAGGTGGGGAGGAAAACTGAGCAGCAGGGATGCAGGAGGTGATGCAGGCAGGGCAGCCCCGCCCTCTCATCACAGTCATCAGCTCTGAACCCTTAGTGAGACCAGACTCACTAAGGGAAAAGAAGCACATTTCTCTTACATGATAAATTCAGGTTTTAAAAAATGGCTGGGAATATAGCCCAGGGGTAGAATACCTGCATAGGATCCCAGGGAAGACCCAGACTCAGTCTCAGTCTGTCTGTCTGATTGTCTGTCTGTCTCTCCCTCCCTCCCTTCTCCCTCCTGCTCCCCTCAACACAGGGCACTCTCAGTTAGTAAATAATGCTGTATTTTATCTTTTTCTGAAACTCTGCTTTAAAAGTGAAAACATTTAGGAACCAAGTTTCCAGTAAGACTTAGCCTTTACCTATTGGATGAAAGGCATGCATCTGCATGCCCACAGGAAGTCGTTTCCCCCCTATGTGGATGTTTTCTATTTTTCGATCAGAAGTATTAGTCAGGGTGATCTGTACAGAGACCATCTTGTCACTGAAGATGCAGGGCTGTCTTGGGAAGCAGTAGTGGGCGGCCAGTCCTTTCCCATGCATTCGGTGAAGCAGCTCATGTGTTTTTGTTGGCACGAAGACAGGTGTACTGACCTGGGCATGTGGGAGGACGACAGGAGTTAGTGAGGACAGTCAATCACTACTGCTTCTAGAGAACAAGCCAATACTCAGGACATGTGTCTGCCCTAAGTTATTATATAAAATACAATACAAACGTTAGAAGATGTGAAATTGCATAGTAAATGCCTCAAAGCAGCATTAAAATGTTGGTTTCCCAGGCAGTGGTGGTACACACACTTAAGCCCAGTACTCAAGAGGCAGAGGTCTACAGAGAATAAGTTCCAGGACAGCCAGAGCTACACAGAGAAACACTGTCTCAAGAAAACCCAAACCAACACCCCCCATACCAAATTGTTTTATTTTACTCTGCAGGTATACGTTAAAATAGTTTAATAATAGAAAACAAAAATAACTCCAGTCATAGAGAGCATATATTTTTGGGACTGGGGAGACAGGGTCTCACTATATAATGTAGGTTAGCTTAGATCTAGGGATCCTCTGATCTTACTGTTGAGAACTTGATGACATGGAGATAGGTCTCATGCCCTGCATATGTAAATACTTGCCTTTTATAAAGAGTATATGAGTTGTGTTTTTACTCTTTAACCTAAACATCCCATCTACGGCCTTCTTGGTGACTTTATATCTATATTTATGGTTTTCTAGTTAGTTTTCTTGAATGTTTCAACTATATGAAATCCCAACCAATAACAAACATCATGTGCCTTCCTCTTCAATCCTGACTACTTACCTGCACAGCCTCTCACTGGTAGCACAGGTTTGCCTGGAACCCGTGAGTCTTCTACCTCAACCTCCTGAGTGCTGGGATCACCGACCGAGTTCACCGTGTGTGGTCAGCCACACACATTTTCCCCTTGAGCTTCTTCCACTGTGAGCTCCAGCTTAAGCTAGCTTCGTCCTTTGGCTTACTGATTAAAATGACCTTCCCTACCACGGTGATAAATGTTCACGGTCGCCTGGGAGACACACCTGGGCTAACTGAGGAAGGACACCTACCCTGACTAGGGGAGCCCAGGCAAGCACTTCTGTCTGCTTCCTGCCCACAGACCCAGAGGACAGATCCTACCCAACTCTGCTACCATGCTCTCTCCACCATGACATTTCCTCTGTCTGCTCTTATGCCATGAGCCAAAGAGATTCTTCTTCTTCTTCTTCTTCTTCTTCTTCTTCTTCTTCTTCTTCTTCTTCTTCTTCTTCTTCTTCTTTCTTCTTCTTCTTCTTCTTTTTTTTTTAAAAGATTTTATTTATCTAATATATGTAACTACACTGTAGCTGTCTTCAGACACACCAGAAGAAGGCAGCAGATCCTTTTACAGATGGTCATGAGCCACCATATGGTTGTTGGGAATTGAACTCAGGACCTCTGGAAGAGCAGTCAGTGCTCTTAACCACTGAGCCTCTCTCCAGCCCCAAGATATAAAAGTATTTCTTTAAAATCATTTTTTAAAAGTATTTCTGTCTGGTCTTTTGTCACAGAACCAAGAGAAATAGCCAATGCACCTATTTTGAGATCAATTAATTGTATTTTAATTGAAATCACAAGCAGTAAAAGGGAGAAAGAGGGAGAAAGGGGAGAGGAGAGAACAGAGAGAAGCTGCCCATTAAGAACCCATGGGCTATCCGTCTTTCCTTTCAAAATCTAAGGACTGTAGCACATCAGGCCTGCTACAGATAACTGATAATGAGTAACTTTTAATAATTTTAAATTCAACAAAAACATCATAAATATGAAATGATAAACTGCCTACTATTTGTCATTAAAACAGTATTCTATAAAAGCTCAACTAGTATCAGAATTTAAAGTAACCTTTGTAAAATTATGTCAATTTATTTGCAACATAAAAAAACCCAGAAAACAAAACAAAACAAAAAACCCCCAGCTGCTTAAATCTCAAATTTCGTACAGAATTTTCTTCCCATTAAGTCAATGCTTCCACTTAACCTTGCTGATGATGGTAGCAAACAGTCTGCCATTAGGTTTACTTTGGTTTCCTGCAGGGCTAAGGATCAAACATAGGACCGCAAAACTGCCTGGCAAGCTCTGGTGTTCAAGTCTCTGGCTTGCCTTTCTTTCCATGGAGCAGTGGTTTGCACTTGTAAGTACAGCTCTGGAGGCTCATATAATAAAGACACAAGGCTGGGCTCTTCCTGTGGTACCCAGCAAGACCTCATCTCAAAAATAACCATTCTAAAAGAATATTTTAATGTTGAAGAAAGTGAAATCCTGCTATAAGCTTTTAGATGCTGTTTAGCACAGACCCAAACACCAACGCTCAGTGTGAACACACTCTACCACAGAAAGGTGACTATAACATTATAACATTAAGTGTTTAGGTGTACATATGGGCACAGAGACAGCATTAGAGTGACAACAACCAAGTTAAGCACAAGCCCTCAGCTGACTAGTGGTATTTTCCAGTGTTACATGCTGATTCTCTTAGATAACAAGCACGTGTCACTTTTGACCTACACCATGTCTGAGATGTGCTCATCACAGTCATTGAGGAGATGGTGATGCAGGCAGCTTCGCTCATTTGGAAGTCTAGAGGGCTGAGCTGGGCTGAGCTGAATACAGTATGGGGGTGAGAGCTGAAACTCTAACCTGGAAAGGAAGAGGTGAGCAGGAGGCTGGGGAGGAGCAAGCGCAGCACACAGCTCAGTTAGCCATCATTAGTCAGCTTGGCGCTATGGGAAGGGGTGCACATCGTTAAGCGTGGGGCCAGCTACAAGGTTGTTGGGAATGTGCGTTGTAGTTTTAGTCGCCATCTTTCTTTGAACTCCAAAGCTCTCTCTCCATAGCCCCATGCATGAATGAGTTATCTCAGGGCTTTCTAAGAAGGACACTATTATTTCAAGCACAAAGCAGCAATTAATATCACTAGTCATTCATTGCTTCCATCTCACATGTATTGACACATTTTATTAAGCATGGTACTAAGTACTCTAATACAAAGTGTTCAGAGAACTAAGTAAACCCATCTGTGGTAAATGTCACAACAAAGGTCGGCTCCCAGCCTCAGCGCAGGCAGGCCTGAGATCCTGGGGAACAGGAGAGAACCTAGCCATGTGGGGGAAATGAGTCCAACTGTAGCAGTGCTCTCTGCTTCCACGGGTGCCACAGTCCTCTGAGCCCCCACCATCTCTCAGCTGCCTAACTGGTCTTCTGGCTTCTGTTCTGAGTCCCAACAAGCAGGTGCTTGTGTTCAGTCTGTTGGACCTCAACAGGCAGAACCACTCCACCAAGATAAGGTGGCACAGGGTTATCACCCGACACCCCGACCCCCACGTGAACCCTCCAGTTCCTTGAAGAGTAAAAGCAGAAACTCTTTACCAAGGCCCAGAAAACAAACAAACAAACAAACAAACAAACAAACAAAAACGAAGCTGCCAGGTCCCTACTGACTTCATCTCCCATGACTCCTGACAGACACCACTGCACGCTATGCCTGTCACCTGATCTCCTCTCTTTAACAGAGCAGCCATACTTCTGCCACATGCCTATGGCATTTGTCATCCATTCTCTTTGCCTGGAAGGTCCTGTCCCCACATATCCACCTGGGCCAGCTCTGAGGTGCCTCTGCTCCAATGTCACCTTCCTGAAGAGGCTTCACAGAATTCCTCTCTCCTCCTTCTTCCCTTGTCCTTCCCTCCTGACTTACTACTATGTCCCCTCCCCCCCCATCCCCCCACCCCCCCCCCCCCCGGCTTACTGCCTTCATTTTGACACTAGGTCTCTATGTGGCCCTGGATGGCTTGGAACTTGCTTTGTAGACATGGAACTTACAGAGATCCACCTGCCTCTGCTTATAGAGTACAGGTACTAAAGATGTGCACCGCATACCCAACATAGTCATAATAAAATATTTAATTTAATTATTACGTTTATTATCTGGCTTCCCACTGGCTCCTTACTTTAAAACATAATTTTACCCATTTTTATAACTCAAAGCATAATTTAACCATTTCAAATATTATAGCATTTCTAATAATCTACATCTAGCATTGGTTATAACTATACTTTATTTGATGCTAATTCTTCAAATACAAAATTTTCCTAAAAATATCACAGGCCTACTGGAGCAGTGGGGTGATCAGTTGAGAGTCAGCATCAACATTTATTAGCTTTAGGAAATGACTTAAGATTTCCATTAAATATAATTATTTCTGTTATATATATATACACACACACACATATATAATAAAATTATGAACAAAAGAAAAAACTATTTCTAAACATGTATACAAAGAACAATTTATTGACAAGAAGGAGCTCTATGAAAAAACATTAGAAACACATAGATTCAGGTAAGAAATGGTTTTAATAAAATCTGTACCACCCAAGACAGGATAAAAATATAGTGCTAGAAAACACTAGGTTTTTAAAAATGATTTATTTATTTTTATTTTATGTGCACTGGTTCTTTGTCGACGTGTCTGTTTAAGAGCCCTGGAGCTGGAGTTACAGACGGTTGTGAGCCACCATGTGGGTGCTGGGCACGGTGCTCTAAACTAGGGCCCTTTGGAGGAGCAGCTAGTGTTCTTACATGCTAAGCTCTCTCTCCAGTCCTGAAAACTCTAGTTTTAATTTTGTAATGACGAATGTTCTAAAGTTCAAAGTTTGCTGCATTCTTAGCAGATGACAGGGGCCATCCTTACCAGGATTCCCGAGGACATAACTAGCTCGCCAGCTGCAGTGGCACTACAATGAGATGCTTCCCCAGCCAGAGGAGAACAAAAGCATCCAGCACCAGTGAGATGATCCCCACAAATCTTCCCCAGCACATGTTTAAATAATAAAAGTCGTTCCTGTACCTTCAGATGGTTTGTGAAAATAAGCAATCAATTCTGCAGCCACAACATTATTTCTAAAGGAAATCTATGTGACTCATGACGCCTGTAGATACACAGAGACAAAGCACACATATTTTATCAGTTTATTACAGTAAGCAAATAAGCGTGGAATGAGAGAGCACATAACTGTCTACTTAGTGCTTACTGAAACATTTATAAGAGCTGTTATCTCCCTAATAACAGACAGACAGCGTGCGATTTTAGAGAGGAGAAAAGCTTCATATTTTTTAACACTTCACTAAAAAGTAACTGAAGAGTGTAAAATGAAAAATACTCTGTGCAGTTAGCAGGTAATGGACCATATTATCAACTCAAGTTAGATTTATAGGGTACAAACTAGTCACTAATAGTTATTTTATGACATAGCATGTCTGCTTTTTCTTGAGATTATTAAGATTAAAGTTGTAAAACTTCTTTTGAACATAGCTGTTCAAAATGATTGAATTATAAAATTTGAAATGAGACTTGAAAAATAAAACATGGAGCATCAAGTGAGTGGATTATAACCAGGCTCCTCTGGCAGCTGCGTTACTATTTCAGAGATGACATTCCCACATAAAGCTTTATGAAAACCATGTTTTTCAGCCTTTTATGCTTTAATCTGTATTTAGTTACACAATCATCTTTAAGTATTATCAATCTGTTCTGTTTTTAAATTTCAAAAAAAATGAAGAGCTGTAATATATAAACTGTTCTCCCTGTGTCTTGTTTTCTTTGGCTTATTTTATTGCAGTGCCTGCTTAGATTTGACTTATAGAGCAATGAGGAAAGGAAGCATTTGTAAGTAGAGGTAAGCCACATCTTTTACATGAGTGCTTTTTAAACCAATATGTTTCCATTGGTAAGAATTACATGGCAGAGAACCTCAATATTGCTTTATTTGCTTAGTAAATATACAAAGTGAGCCTACTGCACCTCCAGCTCACTGCAGTGAACAGCACCAGTATAGGCCAGGGTTTGCTGTGCCCCTAACTGGACACACAGAGTAAAGAAATATACTAGAACCTTCCAAAGGACATTAAACTAATGTTCGTTATCTCAAGGACAACTTCTTAGTTAGGCATGTAAATCTGACTGATGTAGAATGCAATTGTGATAATTTCCAATATTTTGAGTAATGAGCACAGATTATGAAAAAGCAAGGCTTCTTCATTTATTTTTGTAATAATCAACACATCTTTTAAAAACTCTGCTCAGAAGGGCTGGAGAAACAGAGAGGGCCATGGTTCAGAGCACTATTGTTCCACCAGAGTTCCTGGATTTCATTCCCAGCATCCACATGGTACCTCACACCATTTATCACTCCAGTTCCAGAGGATACAAAGCTTTCTTGTGACCACTGTGACCACCAGGCATGTATGTGGGACACAGACATACAAGCAAGCGAAAGACCCATGCACAAAAAGTAAAACTAAAAAAAAAATGTTTACAGGCAGGTACACATAATTAATTCATTAATACTTGCATGCCAGTAAACAGGTACCAGCAAGCAATGGTTATTTTTGTGAGTTTTCACTCTAATGGTTCTAGTATTTTTAAATGGTTGTAAAATCATAATAATGTCTTATGATGTTAAAAATTTGTAAAATTATATTTTAGTATCTAAACTCTTTATTAGAATAGCCACTCACCCCCCGCCCCCAGGCTGTTTTCTGTACCATGCTGGCATCACAGAGTGGCTATAGTCTACAAGGCTAAGGTACTCACTTACAAAGAACCTAGGACTGCAGATGCAACTCAGTGGTAGAGTGCTTGCCCTGTGGTCCATCCCTAGCACTACCTAGAACAGCTCTGGCCCTACATGTAGAATGTGTCCCTTTGCACTGATTTTGTAGAGGGAGTTACTTTACAACATTCTGTTCTTTCCTTTCTCCAAAGACAAGTCTATAAGCTTTATTATCAACACATTTAATTAAAACAAAACTATGGTCAGTCCGATCTTGGCTATTGGTTTGCTGTTCACAGACTACATTCCTAACAACTCTAGGGCTTCAGCATATTGAACCATGTCAGAGGCAAAAAAGCATCTACAGAGATGATCCCGCAGTTCCTGACCTTAGCTTTGTTTATATGGTGTAATTGGATTTCTGGATTTTTGTACTGTGAACCAACCTTGCATCAGTCATGCTGTATAGTCTTGTTACTGCGTCCCTGAATTGGGTCTTCAAGTATTTTGTTGAGAAATTCTGTATCCATGTTCTTCAGAGAAATTGGTCTATAGACTTGTTGTTTTTTCTTTACCTAATTTTGGTATATGGGTAATAGTGGCTTTGTTAAATGACATTTTCTAGTGCTTCTTCACCTTCTGTTTTTGGATAAATTAAGAAAAATTGCTATTAAATCTTCCTTAAAAAATTGATAAGAACTTAGCAGTTATTCTGGACCTGGGCGTACTTACTGTTAATAGCTTTAATCCATAATGGGTCTATTTAAATTATTTTATCTTCTGACTTTAATTTTGGTAGGTCACATGACTTTAGATACCTCTGACTGTGTAGTTATCCTTTAGCATTGCTTTGGCTATTCATGGTCTTTTGTGATTCCATTGGAATTACTGGATTTTTTTCCCCCAGATCTAGAGAATATGTCACTGGAATTTTCCTGGGCACTGCATTAAACCTGTAGGTTTTAGTAGAGCCATCTCCACATTAATTCAGCCAATACAGGAACAAGGAAGCTCTTTTCACTATCTAGTGTCTTTGAATTCCTTTCTGTGGGTCTGAGTTCCAGCTACCTCAGGGCACAGCCATCCAGAGGTGGAAACCCCACACCACCACCAGGCTGGTGTGCTGGGCTTTAGGGAAGCACTGAGACACCACTCCAGGGGTGGGAACATGCAGTCCATCTGAGATGTGGGAAAGCTGGAGCTGGGTTAGGGGTCCCCAGACCTGCAATGAGGCTGGAGCCATGGGGTTCTCAGACTCTTGGACATCCAGGCACGGCTGGCAGAAAACAGTGTCTAGCCTGAGGCCAGGGCGCTGTGGGGGGTGCAGTGGGAGGGTGGGGAGCTCTGCTTTGTCTCAGCAGGTGACTGTCCTTAGCTTGGGGGTGGCTGAAAGGGGCTAGGGGGAGCTCAGAGAGGCTTCTACCGGGGGAATTAAGCTGCAGCTCAGTGGGCAAATGCCTTCTCCATGGCTCCCACAGTGGATCTTGACGACAGAGACAGTCCATGGTTCTAAACTTCAATCCCAGCATATGAGAGCCACATATGAATTCATACAGACTACAGTAGCAAGCACAGGGACTGCCCAGGTTCAAAGCCAAGCACTGAGAGGGAAGTGGGCTTGAGCTCCCGGCACTAACCAAGAAGCTACCTCCAACTGACAGCTGCTTGCAAAAGAAAAGCTAGTCTTCTCTACTGCAGTCTCATGGGTTATAGTAACCACACATGAAGGGAGGCCCCATGCCTACTCAGTGCTATTTTTGTAGATTTTTTTTTGGTCTCATATTGTTTTGTCTGTCTGTCTGCATGTCTGTCTGTCTATCTCTACTACCACCCCGTCCCTGGTCTGTCTTCTAAAGAGAGACAAACTGTGGAGTTGGATGGGGGAGGAGCATGGGAGCCCCTAGGAGGAGGTGAGGGAGGGAGTGAAAACAATTTATTTTCAACTAACAAAGAAAGGACTCTGAAACAGGACATGTCCAGCCAGCCCTTGGACACTACAAAGTCTCTCAAGTTCTAATGACCTTGACACCACACTGGCACTGACATTTATCTGCCTTTCAGGGTTGGCTTAAATTTAGGCTAACGTGAAATAGCATTGGAAGAAATAAAAGGACCAAGGAACATGAACAGCTTGAACAAGGTACCGAGTGACTTTCCTGCGCTGAAATGAAGGCATAAGTGCCTGGAACTCAGGGCAGGTGAGGCCACGTAGCTACACAGGGCACAAACAGTGAGGTGTGCAGAACAATGGGGTACTGGCAAGGCCATGTGTGAGCAGCCATGGTCTTTGCTGAATGGGTGGTAGGGACTCTAAGGAGGGCAGAGGACATGGCTAGATAGCCTTACACAAGAAGAGATTAGGGTGACAATGGATTAGCCGGGAGGCAACAGCTAGGGCTTTCTATAAATAAACTCCTGGGTAGCAGCAATTGAAACAGACAGAACTACAGTAGGTCATCGTGGGTAAGGTCATGCTGAGAATATGTACTACAGGCCTGCAATCCACGTGGAGATTCCCAGAGAAAGGCTAGACTCCGGGAGACAACTTACAGACTATGTTAGGGAGACTGTGCTTTGTGTTCAGAGACAGGATCATGGTTCCCTGGCTGGCTGTGGCTCCCTGCAGTCAAATGAACTATCAGGTAGGGGACACCAAGGCTGAGGGACATGGATCTTATCTACATAAAGTCTAATGGCAAGGGAAAGACATCTTAGCCCATTTACATAGACATTTGATTTGAAACAACCAATCACACCCAAGATGTCTTACTCAGTGACAGAGCACAGTGGAAAGAGTCCATTGCACATTACACATGCCAGTCTCAGGTACCAGAGGTTACTGAGAATCCCTGACACTGGAAAAGGATGGGAAATGGGTTCTCAGATCCCAAGACAGAAATAGAAACACATACAATCACTTATATGCAATCAGATACACACATCCTGATTTGTGCATAAACATTTAAAATCTCTCACTGACAGAAGTTGATGTACAGTACAGAAACCTTGGGCTCTTTAGAGTACAAATGTGTGAGGCAAAGCTATTTGATGACCTGACCCCTATGCAAATTTACATCAATTTATTTTCCTATGTTAAATGCTCTCCTAATTATCTGAGAATCTCATTCAGTGCATTTTTTGATCACATTCATCCCCTCCCCATCCTCTTCCCAGGTTCTCTCCCACACCCTACTTACCCAACTTTATTCTCCTTACTCTATCCTGCCCCCAGCCCCATTACATCTAGTTTATGCTGGACAGCCACCCCCGGAGATGAAGCCCACAGGAGTCACAGCATTAAATAAAATGGACTTCCCCTCCCCCAGCAGCTATCGAGGTCATGAGTTTCTCAGCTAGGTTAGTTTCCATGCCTACGGGAGTCTGCCTGGCTTGATCCTGTGCAAGGCGTCAGCATGATGCCATGACTCCTCAGAGCTCATAGGCTCTCCCTGGCTGTGGTGCTCAGAAATTCCTGTTTCCTTAAAGCCATTCACCACCTGTGGCTTTTGTTTTTGTTTTTTTTTTTTTTTTTGGTTTTTCGAGACAGGGTTTCTCTGTGTAGCTCTGGCTGTCCTGGAACTCACTCTGTAGACCAGGCTGGCCTCAAACTCAGAAATCCGCCTGCCTCTGCCTCCCAAGTGCTGGGAGTAAAGGCGTGCGCCACCACCGCCCAGCTACCTGTGGCTTTTATAACCTTTCTATCCCATCTTCTGTGAAGATACCACGGCCTGGATGGGAGAAGATTTACACATCATATTATGGGATGTGTACTTTTGTACTTGTGTGCTCCCAAGTCTCTGACAAGCTGTGGGTCTCTGTGCTAACTGTCATCTAGTGCACCTGTGCATGTCTACCTTCAGAATTTCAGTTGCAGAATTTTATTTTTATGATGGATACTTTCTGGAAGACCAAATCAGAACACCAAGACTAATAGGAATGTGCTGGAGTGACACACACCTTTAATCCCAGCACTTGAGAGACGCAGATACAAGATCTCTGTGAGTCTGAGGCTAGCCTGATCTACATAACAATTCCAGATCACCCAGGATTATACAGTGAGTTCTCATAAATACGTGAGTGAGTGAGTGAATGAACGAACGAACGGACGAACGGTGAGTGAAGTTGACCAGGACAGTAGTTAGGGCTTGGGTACCAGTGTGGATGCCAAGCATCACAACCCCCTAGGTTTTTCTGTCTTTCTTCTCTGCACCGTGGGACAATTCTACACATCCTGCTTATTTCACCTGGCTGTTGTAAGGGCTGAATGAGATGGTATATGTGTAATTGATTTTTAAGCTCTGCAACGAAGTTCAATAAATGGCATTTGGGGATTATTAGTAAACCGAGTTTTCAGTCATGTTGAAACAGCAGTCTGTCGGATGACAAAAGGTCATGAGGTTAAAAGTAAACATCAAAAAAGCTGAGTCATCATTGGAAAAAGGCTTTTATAACAGTATTGCTGTATTTATTGATAGTGCCGTCCAAAGGCCTTTAAAAAAGCAATCGCTACCCCCATGTCCTTTCCCTCTCAGTCAGCAGTGGCTGAAGAGACTGTCTCTAAAAGGTTTCTAAATGATGTTGATGTTAAAATATATAGGATCGCCATTTAACAGCCTTTTAAAGAGCAGTCCGTGCACCATCTTTGTTAACAACAAGGGAGGTAGAGAGACTGTTTTTTCAAAGGCTTTTAGAGGATGTTAAAAGAATATATAGTGACATCATTTAAAAGCCTTTTAAATAACAGTCCTCCTCCACCCTCCCTCCCAATTGTAATGCCCTTGGCTTTCATTTATTTTGTACTATGAGCTGAAAATGGACAAGCAACAGATTACGGGCTATATAGTAGTGTCTGTGGATGGAGGTGATGCACTGCTTTTAAGAAGGCTGGTGTCCAGAAATAAATCCAACTCTTCAAGAGCAAAGTTCTATGTCTATACAGGAGGGTGCCCACCCACCCGATCACGGAGCCCTTTGTCTCCACTGCACGCTTTCCATATGAGTTACCATACAACCAGGAGCAGAGCTGCAGCCTAACCAGTCTAACAATCCCTAGGGCAAGCATGCAGCCCACACCACTGCCCCTAGTTAATGCTCCACCCATCTAAGGCTAAGGCAGCTCTTAGCTCCTATTCTCTTGCTCTCTTTACCCAGTGGCTGCCCACCGACAGGAGGCAGTGGTGCGCACTCAGGGTTATTCATCATACTCACCTATGAGGGAAGGCAGCATGAAGCCTGACAGACACTGGGCTCTGAGATAGGTCAGCTATGATTAACCCTCTCACATAACAACACAGAACAGTATTAGCCCAGAATACAAGATATGAAATAATTTTACACTTGTTATGCTGGGCCTTCTCTGAAAAGAATCATTTCAAGAACAATATTTAATAGACTATTTCATAACACTTTGATGAAGGTTTTTTTAAAAAATCCCTCAAAGTATATCCCCCAAGCACAGAACACTTCAACCTTAGAACTTGATGCCTTTACTTTTTATCCAGTCTTGCACAAAGAATTCACTGTAGCTCTGATTTGCTTAAATCACAGTGAACCATCTCTTACTTTTACACTAAGTTAAATACCTAATACACAGGCTAGCTGCAGCCCACGCCTGCCCGTCGCTGTACCTGCTGCCACGGGTCTTACCAACACTCCACTTTGACATCATTATTCAATTTTGGTATCATTTAACTTTTTGCATATTCTTATGCCTCAGGTAACTAACAATGTGCTAAGCCTGCATAATACAATCTCTTTGCATGTTTTAGCCTTTTTCCAAAACATAAATAACATATTTCTCTGATGCCTTAAAAGCATAAATGAGCTAGTCATCTAATGAGATAAATTAATGTTTTTGTCAAAAACCTATTGTAATTCTGATGCTGTTGAAATATGTGTTAATAATTTCTTACACATCACAAAATAGCACCAGAAAGAGGAGAAAATTTGCTCTGAAATTTTCAAAAAAGTTTTGAGAAGATCTGATAGAGGCAACGGCTTAATTAGACAGGAGACCATAATAGTAAGGACTCCATCTGAACCTAAAATGGTCAAAGAGGACGTGTTACTGTGGCCTTTAATGGCCTCTAAGGAATTCAAGCTGTCTCTAGAAGGCGGGACATGGAAGGCTAAGAATTCCATCTTTTTCCTACATCTCCAGGAAGAACGGGACCAGGCTCATTTTTTAGTTTAGGTCAGTGAGACCTATTTTTAGTTTAGGTCAGTGAGACCTATTTTTAGTTTAGGTCAGTGAGACCTATTTTGGATCCCTGAAGCATGGACTATACAACAAGAAGTCTGTGGGGCCAGAGAGATGGCTCAGCAGCTAACAGTACTTGATGTTTTTGCAGGAGACATGGGTTAGGTTCCTCACACCCATGTGGTGGCTCACCACCACGACCACCACCACCACCACCGCTAACTCCAGTTCCAGGGACTCTAATGTCCTCTTATGGCCTCTGCAGGCACTGCACACATATAGTACACATATATTCAGGCAAAACACATAAAATAAAATTCAAAAGGACAGTATATTTGCATTGCTTTAAACCATCTGTGGAAATATCTCTCATTAGTAAGAAAACTATGTGTCTGAAACCTTCCACTGTACATTCTTGTGTCATGAAGTCTAGTGAAGGGTGTGGCACAAATGACTGCAGCAAGCTCTCCAGGGGTGGGGTGCTGCAAGACCTGGGAGGCACAGGCTCACCCCTGCAGTGCTGACTTCAGTAGTGGCATCTACAGCAACCCCTCTCAGCCTGGGTATGTTTACCAAAGGATGGTTTTAAAAAGATCCTCGCCCCAGCAGCTAGCTTTTCATTTGAATAAATACCACGATAGACTGTGATCTTTCTGTGGTTCACTGACAGACACTGGGAACAAATACAGGGATGGCCCGCCTCAACCTCACTGCATCTTAAGCCCCTTCAGGGGTGGCAGGTCTGCGTCTTTCTGGCAAGGAATGAGTGAGACTGGGACCGTCTTAGATTGTATTCGCAGCAGTAATAAGCATGGGTGAACCACAGAGCAGAGAGATGGGTTTCTGTGGGAAGAAGGACAAGGACATTAGTTACCCTCAAGAAACTGCTGGAAAAGGCAACTAACTGTGCTAGAGACATCTTTTCCTGAAACAAAAGCAAAACACAGGTCTGAGGTTTAGCTGGGCGGCAGTGGCGCACGCCTTTAACCCCAGCACTTGGGAGGCAGAGGCAGGCAGAGCTCTGAGTACAAGGCCAGTCTGGTCTACGGAGTGAGTTCCAGGACAGCCAGGGCTACACAGAGAAACACTGCCTGGAGAAAAACAAAACAAAAAACCCACCACTAGTAAATAAAAGTCCTTTGTTTAAGAAGGGAAAGATGATGTGAGCCTCTGAATGCAGGTTCTAATAT
>NW_028227270.1:26873919-26898919 GCF_978045245.1 Mus caroli
GGGAGTTGGCTCTCTCCCTCCACTGTGTGTGAGTTCTAGCAGCTGAACTTAGACTGCTAGGCGGGATGGCAAGCACTTCTGCAGAGCCACCACAGCAGCATCCTCCCACTTTCTAGACATGTACTTAGTGACACGGTAACACTGAGAGAAGAACTCTGTAAAGTGACATCAGCAGAAATGAGTCCTAAGAAGCAGGAGGGTGGCAAGGAATAAGTTCATCAACTTAAGCCTGTCTGATGCCTGCCTTCTGGGCTAAGCACCGGGCTGAAGAGGTCATGGCACAGCCTCCGCCCATCTTCTAGGGACTCAAGCAACTTTCCTTTCTATGATATTTGGTGAAGTCATTGGAAATATTCTTATTTAATGCAGAAAGACTTCCAAAACTTTAGAGCTGAAAAGGATCTGAAAAATAATTGTTCCAGCTCCATGATTCCACAGACGCTCTGATTTTATTTTAACACTGATTATGGGTTTAAATTTATTAACTGCTGCACCAGTTCATAATTTTATCAAATGTCATGTGAACTTACATATTTAAAACCGCTTTAGGGAAAATTTCACATGAACACAGAACAGAGAGGCTAATGTAGTAACAGTGAGGTACTCCTCACTAACTTTCAATGCTGTCCACTTAGCACCAAGAGAGTAAGGAGGCTTACATGCATGAGACCCTGGGTTGGACCCCTCATCACAACAGGGAGGGACAAGACACATACCATATGTGTTATCATCTGTCTAATCCAATAGTTTATTTTACTTCTGAGGTAATTAACAAATTGACATAATTTTATGAACAAAGTTGGTTTGTATCTCTTACAAAAAAGTCTAAAGAAACCCTAAAATACTATGTTTCATACCTAAAACTAGACCCTACTTCCTTCATTTCCCCTCCAATCACTCCGTGTTCACATTCCCCTGACCATTTATGCATCCCCGTGCAGAAGGCTGTGCACACTGCATGCGGCTCCCTTCATCTCGTCTACATTTCTGCACACTTGCCCCAACTGTGTCCACACACCCGTATGCAGTGCTTGCTTCTCTGAGCCAAGTGTGATGCAGGACTTCAGTGCTACTTTCAGATTCTGGGGAGGTATTTATAAATCCAGTAATGTAAAACAGCTGCAAACTTAGAGAAATAACCCTGATTGATAGGCTTATAAAAGATGTATGTAATTACATTCCTGAATGGTTTGAATAACAGTGTGTCTGATCTATTCCAAGATAAGTGGTTTTTACTTTTCTCTGATATTAGGGTCATATACCGTACTTATCTATTTTTACTTCATGCTCTCTTGTCTCTGGTAATAAATTAATTTTGTAGTGTTAGTTGGGAATGTACCTATAGCTGAATTCATTTTATCTTCCTTGGAAAGGAAACAAAGTCTTTATGAAATAATAATAATATTTTTCAGGCTTTCACGTTCAAAGATTTAACACTATTAAATAAGATAGCTTTATTTATTTATTTATTTATTTAACCATGTCATATGTTAGGAAACAAATTTGGTATGCTTTTAAAGAGAACAGTGGTAACAGAAGTTAATCTAACTGATATACTAGTATTTAATATGTGACTGGGCAATGCCCAGTGACCTATGATATTAAAACTAGGAGAATAAGACTTCTTTACTGCAAATGGCAAAATTCAACGGAAGCAGCAAGACCTGAAGGGTTACAGCTGACAGCTACACAAAGTACTGTTGGTTTTGAAAATAGAGAATAAATCTACCAGAAAGGAACATCCCCTAAGAGCAATCACATTTTAAAGTGCCTCCCACTGCCTACAATCGTGCACGTCGGCTACCGAGTAAAGACAACATCATCATCTTAGGAAAGCGGCACTGGCTGAGCAGTGGCTCGTCTCAGCTCTGGCAATGATGACCTAAGGCCAAGCAACAGCAACAGCAGCACACAGAGGACAGAAGGAGAAAGGCCCATGGCTTTCCTTATTGCCAGCCCTCCAGCCAGTCTTTGAGGTGTGTGTGCCCTTGTGCTCTGTGTTCACTAGTAACTGTAACTGGCATCTCAGTGGACTAACCGGGAAGCTCTACTGTCACACTTAAGTCTTAACCTGCTCGTGGGCTCTCTCTCTCTCTCTCTCTCTCTCTGTCGGTCTCTCTGTCTGTCTGTCTCTCTCCCTCTCGGGGAGCGCATGCGCACCTGGGCGACCCTAACAGATTACTAACCACTAATCAACTCGCACAAGTTGACCTCTGACCTTTACCCATAACAATGTAATTTTTAGATAAAAGACTTAAATTGTTATGTGTGTTTAAACTAATTAAAAAAATTTACAAAAATAGCTGTAACTCAAAATCATTTATAAACTTTTCCTTTTTAAAAAGCACACTTCTTTACAATCTAGAAAAAGAAAAGAATGGCCTCTGGCAACAGTAGGGCCTCTAGGCAGAACAGGGAAAAACACCAGGCCACAGTATGGCATAACTTCAAGTTTAATTTCAAAATTAAACCAGTTTCACCAAGAAGAGAACTGGATAAAAGAACAAGACAGGACGTGGCTAGGCAATGGAAGCCCAAAATACTGTCAAACTTTAATTAAAAAATGTTTTCAATTTAAGCAGACCCAGGCCAGTGATTTTTCATTATTTTTACCACAGTTCCATGACTACTGACATTTTCATCAGAACAAATAAAGGGTTTTCCCCAAATTTAAAATGACAAAATTATTTTAAAATTTGACTCGTAATTTCTCTTCTAAACTCAAAGGAATTTGATCTTAGCTGGACCTGTCTCTTTGCTTGGGGCTGAAATATATCTTCACTTTTAAAACCAAGTTTGAATGTACTTCTGAGAGTGCTTCTACCATGTCAGAAAGCAACCTTGTCACAGACAAGCGACCATCTTCAGGAATGGCACCGTGTACCACGATAGCCATGCTTACTAAATACAGTCACTCAGGAGGCCTCCCACAACCATCTGTCTGCTCTTACAGAGTAACCCACGGGAAGCCTGCCTCTCTAGTGGTATTAAAGGAGTGGGACACATGTTCATAGAAATTTGAGGGACAGAGCAGGGGGTGGGGGTGGGGGTGGGAAGCAGGAAATGGAGGGGAGGAGGGAAGGAAAAAATGAGAATCTCTAAGATCAACACTCGACTCTGGATACTGAAACCCTAAAGCAACGTCAATCACGGGCCTCATTACCACACACGATTATCCAGTAACTCCAAAGGTTGCTCCGACAGATTTCACAGGGAGGGGATCCAATCCTTCCCCTCACCCAGGGCTTGCTCTTTCTCTCATGTGAGTTTTAAATCAACCGAATGACCTCCATACTAAAGCAAGTCTGATGGAGGCTCTTCTCTCTTACTGAGTTTTTATAATAGAATACGGTCAAGACCTCCCTTCATCATGGAGACTGCTAATCTCATTAGATGTCATTTTCCTATAGTAAAAAGTCACAAGCCTATCTAGTAGCTAAATTTCTATATTTCTTGCTACAACTAATGTCAAAAACTAACTTTAGAAGCTCTTTCTGTGTGTGTGTGAATGGGATGGGGTGCCCGGCCCCCCATTTTGTTTGCTCAAATCCAAGTGTTACCTGTGGTTTCCTCTTTCGCACTCTCCAGTGTCAGTCCTTGAGGAGGAGAGAACAGGAGAGAATGGTCCTTAGGCCACAGGTAAGATGCGCAGACCCTGGGTTGATGCTGGTACGTCCATTATTTGCACCAGGGCATCATGGGAGCATGAAATAAGGATTGCCACATTCGAAGAAGGCAAATGAAGAGAAGGTTGCAAAAAATTAGCCTTCCATTGTATGTTTGAGAGCAAAAGTAGCTCAGACATGTCAACTTAAAGCTTCGATAAGAGTTGAAAGCACAGCAGGGACGTACGGCTCAGGGAATGTCACTATTGTTTAGAATATGAGAAAACAACAAATGATGGCCTCTGAGCAAGACTATGCTAGGCTTGGAGGCACTTGATTTGGGACAAAGCTTCTTTTTCACACCGCTGTAGACACAGTGATGGCAGGAGTCTTACCTACTCTGCTCAAATTAAGTCTCTAGCCTGAATAAATACCCGAGCCACCAAAACTGGGGTGACACGGTCTTGACCTCCTACTGCATTCCAGGAAAGATCAGCTCCTAAGAGGCTACCTCTAAATGTTGGGATCACCCTAGTTATACCAGGAACTGCTACATGCAGGCCCCTTGGGTCCACAGCTGCCCATCACCGTGGTGAGTCATGAAAGACACCTAACAGCTTACATTAAGAGGAAGTCTGGGGTGGGGATGAGTTTTGGGGCACTCTGCAGCAACCTGACTTTTAGGGAGCAGGGAGGGCTGTAGATGAAACACAGTAGCAATTCAAGCATGCCACACAATGAAGCCTCAGTAAAAACTCTGAAACACTGAAGTTCAGTGAACTTCTCTGCTCAACAATGTCACCCAGGGTGCGGAATCCACACTATGTGACTCACTCTTCGGCTGAAATAATACCTTAACCCAACGTACAGTACTTTCCCTAAGTCTGTGAGTTTTAATGAATTACTAAACCTGAGGGAAATGATCTTGGGCCAGTTTAGATACTACAGAAGGACCATACCCATTTGACCCTGATTTTGGCCAATTCCAAAAATACCATTTTAACAAATTAGCAAGCACGTACCCACCAGCTCGGCTGACTCCTTCCAGGACAGTCTTGGAATTGCAATACACTTTACTTTTGCTCTATCCTGACCAACTTTCTTAATGAGCCTTACTTCACTCTTAAGTTAATTCCCTTAGGAGACAGCGATCCTTGTAGGCCATGCCTGTTTTATTTATGGTCAAATAGCCAGATCTTCTCAACCGTATAGCGCTGCTGTGTCAGGTGCATAAAAATGCACTTAATGAGTCATGTTCATGGTGACATCACTGATAAGATAAACTAGAAAGTCTCTAAAATGACTTTTTAAAGAAACTGTGTGGTGTGTATGTGTTCATGTGTGTGTGTGCATATATGTGCATGTAGAGGCAGAAGGCTCTGGGTATCCTCTGTGGGACCTCTTGTCTCAGTCTCTCTGGTGCTGGGCTTACAAATATATGCTGCTGTGGCTGGCGCTTATGTGAGATGTGGAGATGCCAACCTAGGTCTTTACACTGGCTAGGCAAATGCTTGACTGAGCCATTTTCCTATCCTAGAGGGATAACTTTACCTGTTGTCCTTATAATGAAATGATGGGATCCAGACATAGAAAGCCACCTAAGTAACAGAGATTGGAGCTTCACTACACAATTCTACAAGTATTAAATTTCTCATGATATTTTTCTTATAGACAAGCAATCCCTCTTTTTCATTTTCTTCATTCCCACAAGAAGCCAAATAATGCAAAAATCTACTTCATCTGTGTTGTCGGGACCTAATGTAAACTTGATTATTTAGCAGTAAGCAAGTGATCAGACCCATTAGATTAAGGTGTTTGTCACTGACAAACACTGCCATGTGTTTCCTTAGGAGCCATCTACTGGCCAGGCCCAAGCTGTCCCGTACAAGGCTGAACAAGCGCTGTGCTTCCGATCCTGTCAGACTGCAACCCCAGGCTCTGGGCTCACAGTGCTGTCGATTTTGTCCTCCCTGCTTCCCCTCCTCCTCACTGTGTGATCCAGGACAGCCTTAATTCTGTGATCTTCCTGTCTCCACATCCCATTTAACCAGCACACACAGGCCTGCATAAAACTTTTCTTTAGGAAAATCTTTTGGTGTGAAAAATTGTTCTTTGGGTTTCTGTGTATATATTTTGGTTAATTACAAGAAACAAAACTCATCAGATACAAGGAAACATTCAACTGGAATAAATTTTAACGAACAGCTATGAATAGCACAGCCATACATATACTAAAGACAGGTTTCATCTATTTATTTTAACAAGCCTATTTTAAATCATCCCACTGCAACTGATTTTACTGCTTCACAACTGACTTTTAGGTTTATATGTACACAGAACACTAGAGTTAGAAAAAACAATGACATCTGTCCTACCATCACCATTGGAGAACCAAGACACCAAATGACAGCCTTAGTTACAGTCAACTAACTAACTGTGGTAATCCAGACAGCTGTACTGGAAACATCCCAGCCTTTCATAAATGCCCTCTCCACATTTGCTTTAAAAGTACTGTTCTGGACAATGTATGATTACAGCTTGTACTAGCTGGTTTTGTGTGTCAACTTGACACAGGCTGGAGTTATCACAGAGAAAGAAGCTTCAGTTGGGGAAGTGCCTCCATGAGATCCAACTGTAAGGCATTTTCTCAACTAGTGATCAGGGAGGGAGAGCCCCTGTGGGTGGTGCCATCCCTGGGCTGGTAGTCTTGGGTTTATAAGAGAGCAAGCTGAGCAAGCCAGGGGAGGCAAACCAGTAAGGAACATCCCTCCATGGCCTCTGCGTCAGCTCCTACTTCCTGACCTGCTTGAGTTCCAGTCCTGACTTCCTGACAGCGGTTTGGAGGTTTAAGCTGAATAAACCCTTTCCTCTCCAACTGCTTCTTGGTTGTGATGTTTGTGCAGGAATAGAAACCCTGACTAAGACACAGCTTGATTAAATTAAAATATAAAAATACACAAAACAAAAATCCATAATCCTATAATTCAGAAAAATCAAGTTTTTAGTCTTTTATTTTTCCTGTTTTACAAATGCCATTGTATAATTTTGTAAAACTGAGATCTAGATACGTTAAATTTCTGTCCCTTCACACTTGAACATATTTTGTAGATTATAAAATTGTTCTTAAGTAAGTTTTGCCATATTTTATTTTCCTGCCATCAGACAAGGAGGTTGACAAGCGAGTAAACTGCCGAGTTTCTTATCTCCCAGAAGTGGACCTGCTGAGCGGAAGTAGAAATGTTCTGATGACTCTGTTATGGGCAGCCATGACATCCAGAAGAATCAACTTAATAGCAGCAGACATTGGATTTTGCTAATGCCAAGCAAAATGGCCCTTTAAATGTACATTTATTCATTAATATGACTACTGCACATTTCCATCCATCATCATCTGCACTTCCTCATAAATTTATAATCCATTTTATCATCTGTCTACTTACAAACTGGCTTGCTAGAGTCTGATACACACACAGAAAAGCATGTTTTAGGTGCACAGCTGGTTGGTGATTTCCCCCTAAATGGAATATGCCCACACAAGAACCCCCCTCAGGAGTCAGACTGTGGGCAGCACCAACTCTCCTATGAGGCCCTCTAACAAGTCTGACTGGTTTAGTGCCCCCAGCATCTGCACTTGGAGGAGAAGCAGCTCCATGTTCCCGGGGCAGCCTAGACAGCAGCTGCCTGCCCACTGATGATACAACAGCGATTCCCAGATATATGCGCTCACCGAAAGCTTACGGACTGGTCTATCTCATCAGGTCAGGCATAGCAACAGGTCGTATGTTCTACGTAACATGCTTGATTCAAAGCAGAAAGTGGGTGGGCACAACACAAAAAATATATACAGAAAAATGATTGCAAGTTCAGACACTGACAGGTTGACAGTTTTGATCTGTTTTATGATAGGCAAAATTCTCACTTCGTTAAAGTCATATTCCCAAAAAATGTTGATTTTTTTTTTAAGAAACCATTATATATAAATAAATCTGTGAAGAAAACAAAGAGAAATTCAATCCTGGGCTTTTAAAATGAAAATAATAGTGAAATTTTAGTAGCCATGTGGTGAGATCAGAGGATTATGGGTTAATATATACAATAATTAACTTTTATTCTCTGCCTCCACTACGCAGAAATTTTACTTTGTGTAGGGACAGTCGATGGGCCCAGAGTGAAATTATGAAACAATGCACTTCTGTGTATGTGATGACTTCTTAGGTGAGTCTGTTTGTGTATGCATCTTACTTCATATCCCCACTGGTAAGAGGCACATGATTGTCTAAACACTACCTCAACGTGGCAAAGAAGCCTTGTATATTATAGACATAAGACAGCAAAAAAATATTCACATGATAATTAGATGTAACTAGAAAGCAGAAGAAAGACAAGAAGATAAAGGTTGGTTAAAGTTAAAAATCATTATAAAGTTAAAAGGTCTGTCTGAATCCAACCTCTGTTAGAAGAGGCACTACTGAAGACTGAAAATTCTTTATCAATTATTTGATTTTTTTTCATTAAAAAGATCATTTGTATCATATGGACATACGTGTTACATGGAAATCACTTACGTTGATGACTGATGAAGAAGTTGACAAGTTTAGACCTTCAAGATCAGCTATCAAGCTTGGAGAAAGGGCTGGTGTAGGAAGGGCAACTGGGGTGGATACTGGGTTAACTGGAAGAAAAGGCCCAAATAAGTAAGTGTGCATGAAAACTTAATTCATATTATTAAAAGCAGCATTCTATTTTGTTAGTAAATCTAATTTAATTAATTTGATTAATGAACGTATGACAATTCTATTTAAGGCCCTGATTTAGTAATGCTATTCTCAAGTCACAGCAGTGATTATTAGCCTGAGCTTTAAGCACAAGGCAAACCTTCACAATTCGAGGAATAAATAACTTGAGTAAGAGGTAGTTTGGTTTTGTTGTTGTTTTTTTGTTTGTTTGTTTTTGTTTTTTAGATTTTTAATGGCTAACCCTTATCACCCAGAACTTCACTAAAAGAAAATGGTAAGACACATTTTCCACACTAACATAAACAATAATGTAAAGAGATTTTTTCAGCTAGCTCAGAAGTTTTTGTTTGTTTGCTTGTTTTGGGTTTTTTTTGTTTGTTGGTTTGGTTTGGTTTGGTTTGGTTTTTTTTGAGACAGGGTTTCTCTGTGTAGCCCTGGCTGTCCTGGAACTCACTCTGTAGACCAGGCTGGCCTCGAACTCAGAAATCCATCTGCCTCTGCCTCCCAAGTGCTGGGATTAAAGGCGTGCGCCACCACAAGGCTGCTTCACTCATTTCTTTAGTTTCCATTCTAAGCAATAGGGTCCATCCCTAATTATCCACTCACTACCACAAAGCTATGTGCGACAGCTACCATGCAACCACGAAAGAATCCTGGGTCTTGAAAATCTGTTCAAAATAAAAACCCTATTCTATGACTTGACAAGCATTCCTAAGAAGCCTGCCTACAGGACACCTGAGTCCCCAGCCCCCTTTCTTTTCCACAGGTTTATGAGCCAAACCCTGACAACTGTACTTCTCATGCAACAGTTTGCACTTTAGTGGTTTGGGTCCTATTAGCCTATGAATACTTCGCCTTACTAGCTCTAGTTTTTAGTACTGTCTCAGCTGTTGAACTGAAAAGAAAACCAGGAGGCAGAAAAGGGTTAGCTTCCAACAGCTTCTCTCTCCAAAGCAACACTATGAAGTACACTTTACTTAAGGTGACACCACTTTTCAGATTCTCTCCTTTTAGTCTTACAGGATCCTGGGAATGAGGCAGAAAAAGTACTAGTTCATAAAGTTAACAATGAAATGTTTCTTTTTCAAGATAAGGTCTTTGTTATGTTACTTGAAGAGAAAAAAAAAGATAAAACCCTTTAAAAATAAAATGACATGACAGTTTTTAAGTGATGATGCCAAGAAAGAAAATCTTTAAAGGAAATCTCAACTCAACAAACAGCACACACAGTAGAAAAGCAGAGATGGGACTGGGTGTCTATGGCACTCAAGTCCTTGGTTTCCCCACTGTCTTTATATTTAGCACAGCTGCAGCATTGTTAATACAACCTTTAGATTCCCATGAATTTCCCTACAAAACACTGGAGTGTGTGTGTGTGTGTGTGTGTGTGTGTGTGGTAGCTGACATACAAGCTGCACGGATTCTGTTTCCCCTTTGGTCAGCTGGAAGAGTGCTGGGCTCCCAGACGTGCTAAGGCACCCAGCCTTGTGGGGCTTGGGGGTTTCACCCCATCCTCACCTGGAACAGCAAGTACCCTCTGAGTCACCTCTGCAACCCGTATTTTAAGACTTTCAACAAAACATTCTTTTCTTTGCTAAAGTATGTATGACAAAGATTTATACAATTATTCTTGTGATTAAAACTCTGGTTCAAAATTAAATGCAGCAGCAGTCCACAAGGCCCAGCCTGTGGCTACCCAGCTTGTCCCCAGTGACTAGCTGCCTCACTTGCTACTGTCACCATTATCCCTTACCAACACTTGCCACGTACAAGGTGCAGATGTAAATACCTTCACAGGCAGCAACTCACTCACCCCAGAACAGAACTGAATTCTGTAGACCCAACAATGACAGCACAGAGGCTGTGATGGTTATGTTAGTTATCAGTGTGAGTGGATCTAGAGTCAATTAACAGATAAGCTGCTGAGTGCGCCTCAGAGGGACTTTCTTTATCAGTATGGCAGCAGTTTCTGGTGGCAGGTCAGATGAAAAGATCTGCAGAGAACAAGCTCTTGCTTCTAGCCTGCTTGCCTTCAAATTGTGCTGGCAAGTGCATCTACCCTATTTGCATTGCTGCTGCAGCTTCTGCTTGCCACCACCACTCCTCATTGAGTCCAGCTTCTTAGGCGTCTGAGAAGAACCAAAGGCCAGTGCTCTAGGAATCCTCCAGACCTTCAGTGACAGACTGGGACTCCCAAGGCACTAGCCTTCTTGACTGAGCAGCCACCAGACTCTAAGCCTCTCCAGTGTCAAGGCAGCCACGGGGGGCTACCTAGAGCTCATCATTTAGCCAGTCGAATAATAAGCCCCTTTCAACATGCATTCATTGTACTGGTTCTGTTACTGGAGAGGACACTAAATAATTCAGAGATCAAATAAACTCACCAGTGTAACACAGCTAAGAAGCAAAACAAAACTGAGATCAAACTCTGCTGTTTAGGCGTAGTGGCATGCACCTTTTATAATGTTAACACCCTGGAGGCAGAGTCAGGTATCTCTGTAAGTTTGAGGGTGACCTGGTCTAAATAGGAAGTTCCAAGTCAGCCAAGGCTACACAGTGAGACTATCTCAAAAAACAGGAGACAAACTCTCCAAGTCTCCACTGTCCTCTTTGCCACCTCACTGTATCTCCTCACCCACACACCGCCGGGCAGCATAGCCTCCGCAGTTCGGCTTAGGATGCTGTCCTAGTGGCTATCTGGAAAGGCTTCAGAGCTACTTGAACTCGGCTTTCTGACCGTCCCATTTAGATAATTTCGTATGGCAGACTAAAAGATATTCCAGTTTCCAGAAGGATACCGCCCCCTCTACCCCGGCCCAAGGCAGAAAGTATATTGCTTTCTCAGAGTCCACAAACAGACTGACGGTCACTATCCTGACATGGATAGTTTTTCTGACACCCATATAGTCAAATAACTTCATAATCCAAAAGAAATGTCCAAGACTTAACATCCTTTCCTTTTACCATTTTATGAATGGCTGAAATAGAAAAACTAACTCATGAAACTGGTTAAAGGCATGCTGGGCTAATGCCTGTGTTCACGGCAGCACCCTCAACTGCTGCGTCAGCTGGGCTTATTCAAAATGCAGTCTATTGCTGGACCTTCCTGGGTGAGCCAGCCACTGGAGACTCCTGCTCCACGCCCTGCTCAGCCCAGCTTACCCTCCCGACTGCTCTCCTGTCTCCCTCTGCTTTGTTCATACTGAAGGATGGGTTACATCTCATGACACTCAGTGCCCATCGCTGCCGTCTCTCACGTCAGTCACAGAATGGCATTCTCAATGCTGGCTATTAGGTCTGAACATGAACTTTCCCAGGCCTCAAGGATTAGAGGCGTGGTCCCCAGTCATGGTGTCCCTTTGGGAAATGCTGCATGTTTATTTCCGTGAGTCTTTAGTTATAGGATGCAGGACCCTGGAGGATGCTTCTGGCCTCTACCCAGAGGCCATGATGTGGACAGCCACCCCCACACATTGATGCTTCAGTTTTGCCTCGGGCCCAAGGTAAGGGCCATGGACTGAATCCATGAGCAAAATACATCTTTCACCGTTTAAACTGTTTCTCCCAGGCCAAATCAAGGAAAAGCAAAAATAACTTCTCTGTTGGCTCTCAGGACTCTGAGTTTCTTGTATCAATGTATTTATTTAGGTCTTCAGCATGTAAGGATTAACTGTAGCCGGGCGTGGTGGCGCGTGCCTTTAATCCCAGCACTTGGGAGGCAGAGGCAGGCGGATTTCTGAGTTTGAGGCCAGCCTGGTCTACAGAGTGAGTTCCAGGACAGCTGGGCTATAAAGAGAAACCCTGTCTCGAAGCCTACCCCCTCCCCCCAAAAAAAGGATTAACTGTATCACAATAAATACCCAGTAAGTTTCTCTGAATGAAGAAGTGGACAAACAGAGCACTTGTTTGCAGCTCTCCTGCTGTGCACTGCTCAGTGCCTTTCCTGAAAGCTTAGCCTACCTCTCAGAGACCAAGGCATCAGGCTGCTGTGGAGCCCTTCCAGCAGGCAATCCAGAAGCTGCAGAGGGTGGAGACAGCATCCCATGCTTGGCTTCAGCTCTGCTCAGACCATACTTCTCCCAAAGTCAGTTTGCCCCTCCCTATTCTTATGTAACTTGCACTACACTTATGCCACACTTATGGAAAAGTGCATGTGGATGTGTTTGCTCAGGTAGAAACACCTTTGGCTAGAGTTTAGTTCCTAGAAGAGAGAATTCTCCTAATGTGTTAAGGCACCCGGCAAAGTCCTTTGAACTTAGTAGACACTCCATCTATAGACATAGCTGAAATAACTTTTTAACAAGTATTTCTAGTATCACATCTGACAAAGAATGTTGAAAAAAAAAATTAACTGTGTGGGTACTAACAACAAAGAGAAATATTTCCTACGTCAAGTTGCTGAGTTTTAAAAACAAGTTGAGATAAAAATCTCCTTCCTAAAATTTCCTTCCTTCCTTGTCTTTAAGAAACAAGTTGAGGCAGCCAGATTTCTGAGTTCGAGGCCAGCCTGGTCTACAGAGTGAGTTCTGGAACAGCCAGGGCTACACAGAGAAACCCTGTCTCGAAAAAAACAAAAAACAAAACAAAACAAAACCCAACAACAACAACAAACAAGTTGAGGCAACTTTGTCTCTTTGTATAAAAATGATTATACCTAGCATTTCCTCTGAAAACGCTGTCTCCACTGTTCTCATGCTCTGCACGCACGTTATTATGGACTGGCTTTTAAAAATTATTTATTTTTATTTCATGTGCATTGGTGTTGTGCCTACATGTATCTTTGTGAGGGCATCAGATCTTGGACTTACAGATAGTTGTAAGCTGCCAAGTGGGTACTGGGAATTGAATCCAGGTCATCCGGAAGAGCAGTCAGTGCTGTTAACCACTGAGCCATCTCTCCAGCACATGACTGATAGGCTTTTTTTTGAGACAGGGTTTCTCTGTGTAGTCCTGGCTGTCCTGGACCTCACAATGTAGACCAGGTTGGCCTCAAACTTGCAGAAAGTCACCTGCCTCTGCCTCTACCTCTGCCTCCCAAGTGTTGGGATTAAAGGCCTGCCCCACCATGTCTGGCTATGTCTTTATGTAGAGCATTACAATGAACTTGTTCCTAAGTTTCCCAAGGAGCTACTACATCTCTGGAAATGAACTAATGGAGGTCTGAGAGTTGGTGACTTCAGAGCTTGGAGGTAGTGCCTGCCACCAGAAGGTGGAGGGCAGCGCTGTCAGCAGCAGCAGGTCACTGGGCAGAGGACCCTGTGGGTGTGCTTGAGCCAAGTAGCAGTGGCTTCACATTTGGGCAAGAGGCATAATCACCTGTGGAAGGAGCCTCACTATAATCTAATGCAGCACCAGGATAGCAAGCGAATGGGTTTAATACAAGCAAGGGAGAGATGTGACTTTGTGTTCAATGGTAGGATAAATTTCCAAAAAGAAAGACCAGGCTAAGGGACACACATGTCCAGTTTGACAGAACTGAGATGACTCCTAAAGGCTGTGTCTGTCTATGTTCCTATGGAGGGCACCTGTAGTGCGAGCACATGCAGCGCTGTCACCCGGCCCTTACTGACACTGGATGCTGGTAAACTGAAATCTTGGCTAGGATGGACAATGTGATCCGGATTTGCTTCTGAGTTTCAGAAACAGCGTATGTCAGCTGTAAAGCAATGGCTTTTGCTGCGGTACGCAATGCATGTTTTTGATTCTACCTTACTTAATGGGACATCTTCTTCCATCAATGCAGTATACATACTGCATCTACTTCTAACCACAGATCACCTATGATACCAAACCTTATCATCATCGCTACTGTGGTCAAATGTGTTCTATTTCTCTAGAGTATTTTTCTATATTATACACTTTTATTCTTCTCTCTTAAGAATTTGCTATGGCTATCAACAATAGACGATATAAATAGCATGGATCTATGAATAAATGAGGTAACCCCAAAAAACTTACCATCTACATAAGAGAAGTACTGAAAATGAGACCTTTGAACATTCAAGAGATCTCATATACAGTTCCTCTCCTACTACAGAGTCGACCTAGCAACAAAGTTCAAGGCACTGCCCAGCTCCACAGCACTGAATGATTTCAGAGCTGTAACTGTGTAACCATGTAAAGTTGTAGGCACCTGAATCCTTAGACCCATCTTTGCTTGAATGAAGACTTTCTGCTGTTAAAACACTGAAGGAAAAGCCAAGCTGGCCAGTCAAGGCTTTGAAGCCACTGTAGGCTAGCCTTCCTTCTGCTACTCTCCTAGTTTCCTCCGGCTTCCTTAGGCACCTGTGTGAGTCCCCACAGCCAGGATCTCACAGTGTGGATGATGGGAGGCAGGACCATTACTTGATGTTTTACTTAAGTAGAACCAACAGGTCTGCTGTTCTCCTGTGACACAGAACTGACATGCTCAACCAGGGAAAGGCACTGGCTGGGAAATTCCCACCTTTTCTGATATATCTTTACAGCAGATGCTTCTACTTGGGAAACCTACGAGAGAAGTGCTATAAAAACACAGAACACCCATCAATACAGAGCCAAGGGACATTCCAGAACTTACAATCGTCCAGATCTAGAAGGAAAACATCTTTGGAGGGAGGATGTCTTTCTTGCTGGGGTTTTCTTTCTTTTGCCTGTAAGACATTGAAATCTCACTTCAGATCCTGTCTAAAGAAAACTTTAAAGTCTTCTTACCATCACCAAACAAGCTTGGTTTTCATTCTTGGTTTTAGAAACAAAAACACAATTGAAACTTCTGTACAGTGATAGAATCACCTTCCTGAATCAAAGTTTGTATTAGCATTCTGTATTTCTTCCTCATAACACATACTGTTACTTATGTTAAAATACTTTGTATTTAAAGAATATTTAGACCTTTAAAAAGAAAATTTAAATGAAATAATAATGATTTTACAACCTGACAACTTTTATTTGCTACAAAACAAAAAACAAACAAACAAACAAACAAAAAAAAACCACAACGAGGTTCTCAGTAGAAGGCAAATAAGGATTCTTCGAGATAACTGCTAAACAGGTTTACTTAAGGAATACTCAATCCTACATGGATAGAGCTGACGTCCTCAGGCCTGCAAGAGGCTGGACTCCTTTCTCAGATGTCAGTCTGTGAGAGGCACTGTACTACATACGAGGTATTCCTCTACGAGGTTGTGTCAGAAGTCAGCACCAACAGTACCCTTGACAATGGCCTCATTTACCTTCATAGCATTTTATAAAGAGTAAATATTTAAAACATACCAACTGAAAAGCAGGGCTTCTTCCATGACAAGTTGGCTCATTCACTGTGAGCATTCCTTCCCATGGCAGTGAATATAAAGCCTTAACTAAGCTTACCCATCTTAATGAAAATAGTATAACTGCATTAGGGAAAGGCACAGTTTGTACAGTGCTTGTTGTAAAAATATAATGAATTAGGTCCCCACACCCATGACAGAGCCATGTATATAACTCCAATGTATGCTGAGAAGGTAGAAACAGGAGGATTTCTGGGGATTGCCAGCTAGCCACTGCAGCTTAATTATGTTCCAGTGTAAGATGGAAAGCAACTGAGAAAGACACTGGATGCTGCCCTCTGGCTTCTCCACACATAACAGGTGAATGGACACTCACACCACATGCATCCACATGCAGGCACACATCCCATCCCCTGGCACACAGTTAATAATAATTAAGGAGCACGGTAAACAAAACGGTCAACAGAGAGTAGTGCATTAAACTGATACATCTGTATCAACTTCGCTTGATCTGTTTGTGTTTTCTTTTAGGTAAATTCTCAAATCCAAACTAACAATTTTACCTCTTTTTGTTTATTCAGTAATCAGATTCTGTGCTCAGCAATGGAAATCATCACCTAGACAAAGTCCTTACAAGAGAAATTTAAGCTTATTGCTAGCATAAAGTATGTGTCACTGAAGCAAAAGGTCTACTTGAGTGCTGGCACACTTAAAATAGCTTGCACATAACCAGCATTACATAACCATATGCTTGGGCGTGGGGTGGGGGAGGGCGGGTAGAGAGATGGCTCAGTGAACTGATGGCACAGAGGGCCTGAGTTCAATTCCTAGCACACACATCAACAGCTCACAACCACCTGGAATTCCAGCTCTGGGAGATCCTTCACCATCTTCTGGCTCCTGTGGCACTGATTGCATGTGTGCATGCGTGCGTGCACACACGTGCACTCTCGTGGGCACACACGCGCACACAAACACACACACACATGCACACTTTTAGAAAGGCATCTGGGAAATAAGGTTTTCACGTGATTAAAGTTCTGCTTGTATTCTCCTTTACGCCCACATTCAGAGAATTGTTCAAGGATTAGATAAGAATACACAGTAAAAAAAAAGTATAACTAAAAGGAAAGAAAATGAGCACGTTGTTTCCTTTCCTCCCAACCACTGAAATCGCAAAGCCTCCTACATAAGCTTTCACTCTATCCTTCTTTAAACACAAAACAGCTTCTGGCCCCTCCAAACTGTCCACATCAGCAACAATGTCTATCTGCAAGAAAACAAACACACACACACAAAATGTGAGTTTTGAGACTGAAATTTAAGTTACAAGTTAATGAGAGCAGGTTTAGAATGAAACTGCCATCCCCAAGTAGACTTTGATTCCTATGATAAAATCATAACCCATGGGTTATCAGCACATTCCTTTTCAAACTGCTGCGCAGAATAGGTGTAGCTTCCTGCCAGGGAAGTGACAAAAAGTCTTCATCAAACTATAAGCTCACCGCCTGAAAAGTTAGAAACCTATCAAAAAGAGATGAAGTTAGAGCTGAAGGCAAGCCTACCCCTCTTCTGCAGGACAGTTGAGAATAGGTGTCGTTGTGTATTAAGCACACATCAGGTCCTACAGAGCAGAGGAGCTCCCAGTGCATCTGGTCTTCCTCTTATCAGAAGCCTAGGAGAGAGGCAAGCAGGCTGGAAAGACAGGATTCCACTGACTTTCTGAGGAAAGCCAATAAGCAGCGACTGAAATACAACATTAGCAATAGATGACGGTCATTTCCACCAGACTGGCAAAGCCTTGCACTCCGAATCAAGGCTATAAAACACTTCATGATATGCTAGCACGCTTCCCCTACATTATATTTCATTTTCCATTTTAAAAAATCCATAGTAAGTTCACAACATTTTCATACTTAAAGGATCAACTATAAAAATAAAAATCTGAATTCTAAACAAAGAAGTTAAGAGGCCCGTCTCATCAAACATTTCTCCATTTGCAATTCATCTCGGTAATAGAGACAGAACCTGGGCAAATGCATATAGGACTTGAGGCAGGAGATTCTTGCTCAATGCATAATTCATGTGCTCCGCCTGCAAAGTGTGTAAAATGAGGATTTCACACCGTTGCATGAGCCACGGAGCTGCGGAGAAAAGGCAGATGAAATCATATTTTACTGTGTGAATTTTATTTCTTACCCTCCCAATATTTACACAAAACCACCATTGACAAACCAAGCCCACTGACAGATCACCCACTGTTTCCATTGTGTTAGGACGTGAAAGGAGATCAAGCAGAAAGATAGACAATTTGTTTTTGTATATATTTTTTTAAATAGAGAATTAGGTTTTTAACAGCTGAGTGACTATATTTGACTTTTATAAGGACAACAGTTACTGATCTTAGATCTGGCTACAGGGCACTGCTACCCATCAACTCGCTGCCTGCAAAGCTGCATATGGTCCCTATGGGATTCATTACACACGGACACAGGAACATTTACAAACTGGAGTAAAAAGTCACAGGGTTACGAAACTAACTTCTAGTTAATGTCTTTCATTTCAAAAATAAAGAAAGGATCTTAAATTCTAAATACAAATACAAATATGTAACAATCTCTGTAAAGATTTTGCATGCATTATGAATATCCATTTGCATACCTTACAGAAAAGTGAAGAAGAAAGAATAACAAGTGCCAGGTGTTTCTGTTGTAGAGAGGATTGAAATGTAAAACCCCATGAAAAGTTTATGGAACTCTTCTGCTCTTAATGCTAATGAGCAATACAAGAGGTCTGAGCAACCCTTCACCATCAGAGAAACCTGCTTCAGCTGGATGGTTTCCCTTTGTTTTACAGATCTCAACGAAAATCAAATGACATTTCTTTCTTTGAAGAATTTAAAATATTGACTATATTGAGAAAGACAAATGTTGAAAGAGACAAAGCTTTGAATTTTTAAAATAAAGACCAATACTCCTCATTAGCACAGAAGTTAAGGGTTTCAACACCTGTGAAGACCCAGGAGAAGAAAGCCTTGTTCTTATTTCTCAGAGAACAAAAAGCAGCCTGCAAATGGTTTCTTTGCAGGGCTCTGTTCATAGCACACAGTAAAACTGCATTGTCACCAAGACTCTTTCACAGGTCAGTCACCATTATCACCAGGTCTTTCTATTAAGGAAATCTTAACATTTGCTGATCGTCAGAGACTAGCCTGAAGTCACCAGGGTAGGTCATCAATTTCACAGTTCCCCCACAGAAGGACAGCAAAGCCCAAAGATGGAGAAACCCTGAGATAATTATGGACACTGCTAGGAATACACAGTACGAGTGTCCTTCCATATCTAGTTCAGACAGTAATCTCATGACCCAGGTATAGAAATATGCTTAACGTTTAGTAAGTGTTAAGTGGAAGAATGCTAAACACGTCATATTTATTTCACATTGTTAGGTTATGTCTTATATATGGTATATGTAATTAAAACATTGTTAACACAGGACTGGAGTGGAATATCAGTTGGTCAGTGTTTGTCATGTAAGCATGAAGATCTGAACTCAGAATCCTAGCACCCACAGAAAGAGACGGGCACTGCACCTGACTGGAATGCTAGCACCTAGGAGGCAGCCACAGGCAGATCCCCAGTCAACACTCGTCAACTAGTCCAGCCAAATCTGGAAGTCCTGGTTCAGAAACAAATCTTGTCTCAAAAACTCAGGTGGGAAGTGACGGAGGGAGGCAGCTGATAGGAAACCTCTGTGCTCTTCCGAATGCACACCCATATACACTGAACCCTTGTCAGGACCTACACACAGCCACCACACAGTCCCCTAGAGGAAACACTGCTAACATGTAAAACAGACACATCCCCAATGCATCATAACCATGATTCCAAACTCCCACTTTCCTCCCTATCTCTATGTGTAAGAGCTGGAGCACACCGTAGAGAGCTCGCAGCATAGCTAATGTGTGAACAGCAGAACATCACCCCATGACACAAGCTGAGGAGGAAGGAGCACTCCAAGAGGCTGCTTAGCTTCAGGGTCTGATGAAGGGGAAACAACATTAGCTCAAGTACAATATTCCCATCTGCTAAACACATCCTAGTGTGCAGATTATAAATTGTTTATGTTACAAAAAAATGTAAGACACACAGATACAAATGAAAACCACTTCCACATGTACTAGGTCTATATTGCTGAGTTTTCTCTCTACTCTTCCATATAAAAATATTTTCCTTGACACTGAAAAAAGTGTGTAAAAGTGCTTAAGATATAGAATTCTTAAGAGGGATTTTGTGGGGTTGCATATGGTTCAGTGGTTAAGGGCAGTGGCTGCTCTTGCAAAGGACCTAGGTTCAGTTCCTGGCACCCACACAGTGGTTCACAAGTGTCTTCAGTTCCTACTCTCTCTTCTGGCAACTGTGGCCATACATGCATATACACACAGGCACACACACAAAATTAAAAAAAAAATCTAAAAAAAAAATCAAATTTTCTATAGGTATTACTTGGGACAAAAAGATTATTTTATAGAAACAATACTCCAAATATTTTTTAGATACATTTTTCAGATACCTGCATATAAAGGTCCACTTGTCCCTAAAATAATCAAATCTTAAAGCAGATCATGGCTATGGCACATGGACTAGGTAACAGACCTTTAAGGAATACAGATACCCAGGAGGGATGCCCTCCCAGCCGCACAGGGTCAGTTCCCTGCTGTCACTGCCCACTGAGGACAGCCAAGCACATATGTCACTGTTAGAACATGAATAGATTAGGATGAGAGAGGAGTCAGACATGGTGGCTGAGGCGTTCATTGAAACTGGATGGCAGCAAGGTGTCCCTGCAGCTTGATCCAACCACTGTGCTCAAGGGAGGGGTTGGAAATACCCATCTGAGGATGACTGTGGCAAAGGTCTACAAAGCTGAAGGAGAGTGGATCTAGACTGCAAAAGGAGGAAAGAAGAAACAGAAAAAGCCAGATGCAAAATCTGAGGGTCTTGGTAATTATGTAAACTCCCAGAGCAAAAGAAGCCGGAACAACACACAGGAGCCAGTGCGACTGCTGGAGTGAGGTGTACACTGAGCGCCAAATCCCAGGGTGACTGCTGGAGTGAAATGTACACTGACTGCTGAGCCCTGGGATTACAAATCTAGTAGCCACAGACAGGCCTGAGAACCTGGTCTAAAGAGAGACAGGGATAATTGTTACTAAGCTAGGACTCTAGTAGACGATGGGAGAAAGAGGCTGTATGGCAGGAAACATGCAGGGTCCTAACCACCTAGCAGGGCAGTATGTGCGGAGAGAGAGGGACGTTACTAAGAAGTAACTGAGTTTGTAAGTAGGAGATGGAGGGCATGAGATGCGCCCTGCTCCACTTCTGGCTCTCCTCTGAAGGCTGAAAGCCACGACAGGGCTCTGATGGCAAAAGAGAAACTAGTGGATTAAGTCTCTAGCTGCATATGTAGCAGAAGATGGCCTAGTCGGCCATCATTGGGGGGAGAGAGGCCCCTTGGTCTTGCAAACTTTATGTGCCTCAGTACAGGGGAACGCCAGGGCCAAGAAGTGGGAGTGGGTGGATAGGGGAGGTGGGGGGGGGGGCTTTTGGGATAGCATTGGAAATGTAAAATAAGAAAATACCTAATTTAAAAAAAACAGATTACGAGTGCCAAGAAGGAAGATGTGGGCTCACAAAACGGGGTCAAAGGCAGCAGAGCTTCATCTTATGACATAACAAAGGAAGCTGAGCTGATAGAGAGCACCTAGCCAGAGCTAAATGTTTACAGAAAAGGTAGGTAAATGAAGTCCTGAAGTGTGAAGACAGTGACTCACAGTGGTCTTCTGAAGAAGGAAATACAAAGTAGGGTCACAACTGAAAACAAACTTAAACTTTCAGAAGTGTTTAAAAGGAGTAGAGAAGTGCAGGAGCGACAAGCCACAGGGAGGCCAGGTCTCAGTACAACAGTACTCATGCTGCCATGAGACTGAGGCCAGCCTGGTCTACAGAGCAAATTCTAGGACAGCCAGGGCTACACAGAAAAGCCTGCAGTCAAAAAAACAAAACCAACAACCAACCAATCAAAACAGACAACAGCAACAAACAAAAAGCTCCAACTGCAGTCCATGGTGCGCTTGTACCTTTGTCTCCCTCAGGACGGGCTGTAACAAGGCAGGGATCGGCTTCTGCTTTGCAGACAAGGAAGCTGAAGCATCAGAGTGCTACCTCCCCACAGGAACGCCACACTTGACTCACGAACCACCACAGAATTAACAATTTGGGAAGTCATGTACTCCAGCTATCTCAAAGGTCTTGTGCTGACACTCAATGTGCCCCAAATGCACTGTCCGGATGAAAGAAAACTAGTAAGATTCAAGTTGTAGATTCAAGACATAAATTTTCAGCGCCCACTCTGTCAGCTAAATGAAGGCAAAGAGGCTACCATCTGCCTTCATTACTCACAATCTGAACAAAAGCCACAGCATTTGATAGAAGGGGGAATTAAATAAAGTCACCTATTTAAATAAACACACACACACACATGCATATACACACACACACACACAAATGCTCGCCTAACACAGGAAATGGCATCCTAAGATCAACCAAGTGCGTGTGTGATCTGAGGAGAACATGGGCACAAACAATGCACAGCGTTGACTTCTCAGGGAACAGGACCCTGCTCTTCACATTCTTGGTCATCAAGATGTGAGCTCCTCACTGGAGTCCCCAATGAGGAGGGAACAAAATGTCATGACTGACTTCCAGTGCCTCTGTGGATGCTAACACTGCACAGGCAGTGGAGTCTATAATTTTTCAATTTTACAAAACCGTATAAGAATAACTTACCCTAATTACATCTGTCATTTATAAAACACTGGTCCCTCCACCCCACCCCTGTTGTACTTCCTGTCACTAGTCAAGGCTCTTTATTTAAAAAGATATTTAAGCTTTTTTTTTAAAGTAGAAAATGAGAATATGTAAAACTCTCCAAGTGTTTTTGAGTTCACATTAATAACTCAAAATCTCTACAAGTTTATATGACTTTTGAAAAATGGAAGTCTTAAACTTCATTATATAAGTAAGAATTCAATTTTTAAATAAGTTTTATGACTTGCAAAAATATTTGAAATAAAACAATATAAACACTTGCAGTGTTTTAAATATTCTTAACAATTAATCTGGATGTAGAGGGCCTACCTGAATGAATTTATTTTCATTTCTGGCCACTCAGATGACATACTAAGGAAAGTCAGGTTGACAGAATTAACATGTAGGTTTTTGTTGTTGTTGTTGTTTTAATTGGTTTAAGAAGAATATAACAGTGAACGTCAGCTTCTGACGGTCACTATCCTAGCCACGCCCACCCTGACACTGCCTATCAGCGTGATGATCATTTACAGGAAAGAAGCAACAATCTGAGGTCAGAAAGGCAATCGTGGTCAGATCCACTCTTCACAGAAGAAACTTTGTTTGCAAGGTCACCTCTCCTGCTTTTTCATACTAAAAGGTCAAGCACAAATGTTCAATTCAGATTCATACATGATTCTTGCATTTGCTCTAAAATAAGTAAGTGTAACTAGCTAAATAATGTATACCTTCAAACTTTGAAAACATTTTGATAGCATTTATTTATCATATATTTACTGTGACATATTTTAAAAATCGTGTTGGAATCAGTACTGTATACTCTCCCTGCATCTGCAGTCCAGTGCTCGGGGCTGTCTCTGAAGCTTCCTTCCATGTCACCTTTAGCAACAGTGGCCTAAGCAAACAGCTCTCTAGCGGCTCTCACTTGCTTACAAGGCCGGGTTACTAGGGAAGGATGTGGGGGGAGTACAGATGCTCTGCTTGAGTGCGGTTGTACCAAGAGTGCTGAACTGGTCTTCTTTAGTTACTCAGCTTTCTAACAAAACACTCACCTTTCAAAAGTATTTCATTCTTTTTCGTTAGTTTCTGTCAGGAGCCAACAAGAAGAAGCTAAAACCTAGGAGGTGATCTTCCTGAGATGGGTCCACCTTGCATTAAAATCTATGATGGATTTGCTCTTGTAGGCAGGGCCCAGGAGAAATACATTTTAGAAAGGATTCCTGCTATTTATATGCTTTTCCTATTATTATTAAATATATATAACAATTACTGGGTATTAGCCTACACTGTTGAGCAGATCTCCACAGAACAATGAAGATGTTCTGTCTTATAAATACATGATTTCTTAATCCTTAATATAATCCTATAAGAATTCCTAAAATTATAGTAATTAAGCTCTTTTATAACACTGCTATTAAATCCTTTCTGATAGTCAAAACTGCAATGAGAACTCTGCCAGTCTCCATGTATCGTGAGGTAATTGCTTCTGAGATAGCAAGCAAGCATCTACTACAGACCACATTCCAAGAGGTGGTAAAACCATTGACCAAAAGTCATAAAAAGGGAACTAATGATTTTCTATAGGTGATAGGATAGAACATAAAATATTGACTGGGTTTATGCATACAAAACTTCACTAGTTACTTTGTCATAAACGCATAGTTTTTAGCTCGCCACAAACCTGCTGAGTGTTGGCACTGATGATATCTGTTTAGCCAGATAATCTCTCCTAATGGATTCTCATGTAAACATCCTCCAGTGTACACTCATTTATGATTTGAATTTATGTGTAGACTTGTGATGCCCTTTTTACCATATGATTATGTATCCTGGAAGATGTGTAAGTGCTGAGGACTAAGAGAGGAGGACATCTGCTTGTCCCCGTCTCTCTTAGACAGCCCTTATCCCTCCTTTTCATTTTCTTTTCTTTTTTTTTTTTTTTTTTTTTTTTTTTTGGTTTTTCGAGACAGGGTTTCTCTGTGTAGCCCTGGCTGTCCTGGCACTCACTTTGTAGACCAGGCTGGACTCGAACTCAGAAATCCGCCTGCCTCTGCCTCCCGAGTGCTTCATTTTCTTTTCTTAGAGAGCTTTCATAGGAAACTTTTTAAAACTTAGAAATGAATGCTAAAATCACTTCTCAAAGTGCCCCTCTTCCTTCCTGTGACTTCAGCTAGCAGAGATAGAACAAAGGCTACTTTGCTTACTTTCTTGCTATTCTAGGATGAGGTCAGCTACTGAAGCAAAGCGACTTAAGACTCAGGATAGGAAAATGTCTTATTATTAAATGTCTTATTATTAAATAACAGCAACCCTAAATACTTCCTAAGACCGCGTCTTAAACCCACCGACGCTCTCCCACCTCCACTGTCTCAGAAGAATCAAACAAGAAAGAAGAATCACAGGGGCTCCCCGCTCCCCTCTGTAAGTTGGTTTTTACTCTTTTCAGACAGGGCTTCTCTGTGTAGTCCTGGCTATTTGGGAACTTGCTCTGAAGACCAGGCTGCCCTTAAACAAGAGATCCACCTGCTCCCCCTCCCCCA
>NW_028227270.1:30531419-30771419 GCF_978045245.1 Mus caroli
AAGGCAGGCCAGTGACCACCCAAAGCTGCTGTATTTTCGCAGAAGACATGTTGGAATTAATGTGGTCAGCGGTGCTTGCTAAGTGTGTGCACACTAGATATCAATGGCCTCGAAGGGAGTATGGCTATCTCTCTTCCCATCCTTTTCTTGAAGACTTATAAGACAACTAACATTTTGATAAGATGTGGGGTGGATGTCTGTCAAAGCATTGAGAGTGAACATTCAAGTGAAATGTGGGTAGGCTCTTACCACCTTTCAGGTAATCACTTCTTCTGTTAGAGGTGAGTGTCTGGGGCTGAATGAGAAGCCAGGGACTGCTTCTCAAATAGCATTTGTAGTTAGTGCTCAAGTTTTAAGAGTAACTTTCAATGTTTTCCTGTGTTTGGTTCAAAAGCACATCTGTATTTGTAATGACTAATCCAGTTGGCTTCTTTCTGTTTGGTGGGCATGTTCTTCTCCTGATGCCAGATGCCAGATCCTGTTTTCCTTGGAGCACTGTGTTTCTTCTTTCTTAAGTGGATTTATAACTATCTTCTTTGCCCTGATATTCTTCGTGTGTGTGTGTGTGTGTGTGTGTGTGTGTGTAATTCCTAGACCACAACTGACGCTGTAGGAAGCGATGTCCCCGAGCCTGAGACATGAGCAGAGCAGGTGGCAGGTGGGTTCTGAGGCTATCTATATATTTATGTAGGGGGAGAATAGACTATTAGAAAACTGCTGGGTACATAGGAAGACTTGTATAGGGTAACCAGCTGAGACTTAGAAAAGAGCCAAAGGGGTGTTGGATCCAAAAATCTAACAACTTCCTTTAAAAAAATCATTTTATAAATTTTGAGATTATAATGAAATCATGCCATTTTTCACCTATCCCTTTCCTCTTTCTAGCCTCCCTTATGTAATCCGCTTTTCAAATGATGGCCTCATTTTCTTTAATTGTTGTTACGTGTGTGTGTGTGTGTATGTAATATGTATTTCTAAATGTAAAATAAAAGTACAACCTACACAGTTTGTAGAATGTTATACATACACATAACTATATAAGTGTGTGTGTGTCTAGGGCTGACCGTTTGGTATTGGCTAACTAGTTGGTGTGCTCTTCCTAGGGAAGGCATTTTCTCCTGTTTTCAGTCTTCCTTAATTGCCAGAAGCTCTTTGTCTAGGACTGAAGCCCCTTCACCTCTCTTTCCCTCATATTAGCATGCCTATTGGTGCCGTCTTTTTTCAGGTCTGGTTTAGGTTGCCATGTTGTTGAACATCATGGATGTAGCTTCTCTGACATTTCTAGAAAACACACTTTCACAGCAAACTCTCCGATTCTCTGGTTCTTACAATTTTCCCTTTCTGTCTTCTACAATGATCCCTGAGCCTAAGTGTAGGAGTTGTATTGTACATGTATCCACTGGGACTGAGCTCCACAATTCTGGTCAGTTACAGTTTTCTGCAATAATCCCCATCTATTGCAAAGAGAAATCTTTTTGACAAAGGGTGAGAACTGTGTTTATCTGTGGGCATAAGGTTGAATGTTTAGAATGTAGTTAGGAGTTATGCTGGTTTAAGAAAGTGGTGGCTGTTGATTCTCCTACAAGATCTATGGCTTTACTAACCCTGGGTGGCTGGCTAGGTTTTCAGAACCAGGAATGATTTTCCTCCTGTTGCCTGGACCTTACATCCAATTAGAGAGCACTTGATAGCCACCAAGGTATGTGTGCTCCTATTCCACCCTATGCCATGCTGAGTGTTGTGGTTTTAGGGTTGTACATGGCAGCTTTGGTAGCTTTCATGGTGCTTCTGGTACCATGAACACTAGTTATCAGTGAGGAGGCTTTCAGATCAGATCCAGCTCAGCTCCTCTGGATCCTGTGACAGAAGTAAATGGTATTCTCAGCAGTAGTGACTTACCTTACACCTCTGAGGGTTGGGAGGACAGTCAAGCCTAAGTATTGTTTTGGGAGCCTCTTTGACAGCCTTGACCGACAACTGAGAAGAGGGTTTCTCATCCTGGTGTTGGATATTTTCCTACAATGTTCAGTGCTCAGATGTAGTTAGTTAGCAGTCACCGAATCCACGGAGTATAGCAGGCATTGTAAGACCAGATTATGAAGAAGAAGGAACCTGAGACCGACAGTTGCCAAGGTAACTAGTTATGGCTGTCATGAGAGCCCTCATGTCAAGTTGCTATATCACTATCCTATCTCACTTTTAGTACTAGTATGACTTAGGATCTATCTCTGTGGCCTTTGCTTTGCTGTGTTCCAGGATATCTGGTACTTGGAAATCATACAGATTGAACAATATATCATCCTCTTGAAATATCTTTCCACTGTCTTAGGCTGCCCATGCTGAAGGGGCTTTGGAAATGTGGGCGTTAAGAATCTAGCATCTTCAAAGATATATTTTTCTGTCTGGGTAGAATACATTTGCTGTGTGTGAAGGAAATTTCTTTGCCTGGGAAAGAGTGGTTTACATCCTTCGGAAGCCCCAGTAAGAGCTGAGTGAGATGCTGTTTCAAGCTAGACTTCTTGTTTTGGATCCAAAAGTCTTGTCCAAAAGGAGTGGCTCAAGAGCCATGTCGATCTTGGAGGAGGCTTCCATTTGAGATTACTCTCCCTGGCATCTCACACTTCCAATGTAACCTGAGCCATGGATGATGCTGTGACTTCAGACCACCCCCGCCCCCAGGGAATCTTCTTAGTGTCTTTACTCAATACATGACGGGCTTGGCCATAGAGAGCTGCTGTGTTGGGTTTTTTATTGACAAAGCATCTCAAAACCTGTCGTTTGAAGCTATCTCCAAAACAATGCGTGCATGTTGTTTTAAAAATTATTCCTGAGTCAAAAGCATTCATTTGCTAAATGTAAACATAATAATTACCATATCTTGTGTAGCAGTATTCTGGAATATATTCAATTTTTCATATATTAGAGGTTTTCAAATATGTAATTGGTTCAGAACTTGCTTAGCCTCTGAGAGGCCCTGAAGTTAGCGCTAACTAACAGCCAGCTTTTGAGGTCCCTTTGGCTTTTGTTTGCTGCCAAATGACCCAGCTGGTTCCTATGGTCCTAGATCATGAGAACAGATTAGCTTCACTATAATTCCTGATCTTCCTTACACGAATACTTCAAAGATGGGACCTGTAACATCATCTTTCAGGCTTTTCATATTCATAGGACACCAGAAACTTTTTAATATTTTACCAGTTGAAGGAGAACACTAGTTAGAGACGTTTCTTTGTAAATGGAGGGAAAACAAAGGCCAAGTCCCTAAACTTCTCCAAGGATAATTCAAAGCAAGGCTGTAGGAACAAACCGACAGTGTGTGTGTGTGTGTGTGTGATTGTGTGTGTGCATGTAATTGGGGGTGATTTTGTGTGTGCATGTGTGGATTGTGTGTGTGCATGTAATCAGGGGTCTGTGTGAATATGTGTGATTGTGTGTGTGCATGTAATTGGGGGTCTGTGTATGTTTGTGTTTGTGTGTGTGTGGGTATGTGTCAGGGCGTCATTTTAGTCTGTTTGTCTATCTGCCTTTGTGTATTCATACGGTCAATCCTAAACAGCCTTATGTAGCAGAACATGTACACAGAACCATCTCAGGTGGTGGGCTCTACTTGTAAGAGAATCCTTGGCTTTGTCTTTCCCTGGGCTGAAAGTACTGATGGTTATCTCTAAGAAATATCTGTGTTCCATTTCCATTTAGATTTGGAAACTTGGGTCTCTAGAAGCTTCCAAAAGAAATATCTAATTGGGCCAGCAGGGGAAGTCATGATGCAATCTCCACATGCTTTGTGCCTTTTGGTCGCTATTTCCTTTAGAGAGCCAGGTTTGTGACTTGCAAGACATTTGGTACTTCAGTTTATTGTACAATTTGTTTAATTATTTATAACTATAAAATTCTATAAGTTTTTGGTAGACTTTTGGAAAGAATAGAAATATATACTACTTACAGGCTAAGATATGCATAAGATATGCTGTCAAAGATGACAATTGTAAAAAGCATGCTATTGACTCTTGCTAACTATTCGATTCTATGCATGAAAATTAGGCCATTAAACATATCAGCATAACATCAGTGTTCTCTGCTTGGTCATCTGCACTTGATTGCAGGGACTCTAAAATACAGCTGGGGACCTGTTTAGATGCCTCCTTAATCTAAAAGTTTTCTAGTATATATTTTCATCATTCTATTCTCTATTTTTATACTGAACAGTGATGGTTATCATTTACTGCTGACTTTGTATCTGTCATTGTGCCAAATTCTTCACTTACTTTAATATTTAACCTGTTTTGTATTTTTTTAAAAAAGCACTAGGTATTGCAAACAATGAAATATTACTTCAGTCTTATTTTGCATGAGGAAAAGTTAAGGAATTTACTTTTTCAGGGTTGCACAATAGCAAGTGGTAGGGGTGACCCAGCCCTGTGTTCAAACACCCTCTCCATTCAACATTATAATCTTAAAATTTCTTGATTTCTTGCAGAGGTGAGTGCACATTCAGGTTAGGCGGGGCATATTTGAACACATGAAAGGACATTAAACCATACCCCTTTGCTTTGATTTCAGCAGAAACATGTCCCCTGCATCAGGTGGTGACAAGCCTCATGGGGTTTTTGCTCTGGTGACAGGCTGTAAATGCATGTGTGTGGCAGGCAATCCTGTGAGATCACATCCGAAAGCTGGCTGGACTCATTTCAGCCCTTTGCAGTGTTGATTTAGACAAGGGGCAGAAAAGGCAACCCCCTCTTCTTTGGCTTAGAGTATTATGGATCTGCAGCTTCAAAAGCTGTTTGCAATTTTATATTCAAGTCTCCCTGCCAAGGTGCTTGTCTTATCTTAAGTCAGTTGGCCAGGACCGTTCTGAGTAAGAGGCTGTTTCCTTCAGCTTGCAGGGAAGTTACAGGGGCGAGGAGGGGGTGGGTTGTGCAGAGGTGAGTGAGGCTGAGAGTATGGCACCAGTGGGAAAGAAGAAGGCATGTGGGAGAGGTCCTTCTGGGTAGTGTGGGAAGAGGGGAGGGGACACTCTACAATGAGCCACCAACCTACGAGCCTGAGGCAGAGGAACTCAGGTCAGATCTCAGGGGTCTGGCTTTCCAGTCCTGAGTCTTTGTTGGCCATGAACAATGTGCTCACCCTCCGGGGTTAGCTTCTCTTTTTGGTTTGCTCTAGGCTTGGTCTATATTTACTTTATATCCAGATTTTCATCCAGAATATATGGAATTTTCAGCCCTATTGATGGTAGAACACTGTCCTGGGAGACAACCGAGGACAGACTTTCCTTTGATTTTTGCTCCTATCAGCTTTCTGACCTTGAGAGACCACTTCTATGATCTCCAGTTGCCTCACTTATAAAGTGAGAATTCAAATACCTGACTTGTACACCTCACAAAGGTTCTGAGAGGCTCAAAGGTCAGGTGTCAGTGAAGATTTTGTAAAATGATGATTTCTAGATGCTCAGTTAAGCACACAACTGAGCTCAAAATGCTACTGTCTGTTTTCTGTTACTCAGGGATGGCAGGGAGATTTTGCTTTGTGAACCTGTTCTCGTTGACTGGTAAGGGCTGTTTGGAGCTCCACAAGAAGGTTTATGCGCTTGGGCTAGGTTCATTGGCAGTGCTGGTATTGATTAATAATGCCTGCCTTGAACAAAGGAGTAGAAGAAATAGTTCTTATGCTATATGTTTGCTCTCTCTGTTCAAGAGTGGTTGTTTTAAAATCTGGCTGATCACTTAGATCACCCACATAACTTGCTACAGACACCTTCATGTAACCCATTTTAACTCAGTTTATGATGGGTGAGATCTGGGTAAGGACCAGGGATATTTCCAGTCTTAAGGAATAACTTCCTTCCTGGTTATTTTTATATGTGTGTAAGTTTAAATCCCATTGCCCTTATTTAAAGTTGGTCAAAGATAGAATCTCATGGAGTTGTGGGGTTTGGAATAGAATGCACAAGAGTTAAGCAATTTTTTTGTAGATTCGAACATAGGTCTGAAAAGTGAGGCCTGTGGCTTTCTGTAGGCAGCCTAACTCCTTACTCTTTAAACAGATTGGTTGCTTTGCCCATTAGATAGATATCGCACCTGGATCTGTAGGCAGATCCCTTTTCATGTTGACTTAGACAGCCAACATTACTCCCACCAACAAACATAGCCGCCTTCTGATGCTCATTTCCCATTCTCCCTCTCTGTTTTGAATCAACATTAGGTTGTCATCATTGATTTAATAGATAATGAAAAACGAAAAACATAAGTTAGATCTGTGACAACTAAGTGGGTTGTGAAATTCTGCTTAATCCTGAATTGTTTTAATGGAAACTTTTGGTGTAGGCAAGCAGAGCTCTCTGATCATTCCTGTGCTTTTCCTTGTGGCCGGGGGAGTCACTGATATTCCATCTTTGACAATCATGGCTACACATGGAAGAGGTACAGGCTAGGAGGAAATCTCTGCCCATTACTCTGTCAGGCAAGTAGCATTTTCGCTGATAAATCTTGGGAAGGGAAGACATTCGTGAGCTTCCTTTGAAACTTCAATTCCTTCTCATTCAAGAGTCAAGGGAAAGAGCACGAGTTCTGGTTTTGCGTTCTGCCATTCATTTGGTCAGATGGTAGAACCTGCAAATCCTGGAGCTCTGCAGACTCTTGGACCTGGGTCCCAGTCCTAACACAGGCCCTCTTAGAATTCTTGGGAAAGGCTGCAACCATTGATGAACTGGACTACTATATATGTGGTCACCTAGGGATTCTATAGGCAGGGTGTCAGACCTGGATGCTGGACTGCTTCAGCACTCAGAGAGGAGAGATGGATCCGAGATAACAACATACAGTTACTACTGTATGCTTCTTGATTATTACCAAAGCCCAGGGTACAGTAAGTCTTTCTCTTTTATCTAAAGCTGAGGTCCCTGAATCCTGATGTAAACCAAAGGCCTTTTTTTTCTTGCCACATCCCTCTCCTTCATCATTCTAACAGGATGCCAACTGAAAACCCATGTCAGGAATCTAGCCCTCATATGTTCTTAGTCTGCTTGGTGTAGCACCTGAAAAGTGAAGTGGCCTATTGGGCCCCTGTTTTCTTACACCAAGTATCTTTTTCATTCATAATGTCTGCTCACTGATGTCATGGCACCTGAAGAACTGGAGCTTTGTTTTTAGCTAAAATCTTCATTCTATGCCACTCCAATGTTCGTGTCTCCGAGGTGGAATCTATAGATTTTAGATCCCCTAGAAAGGGTGAATCCACTGTAGCAAGTGTATACTCACATCACAAGCACTGCCGGGCTTGCGCTGACCATTTTGAGAATTTCATTTTTGTTTTATTTTATTGTGTTTTCTTTTAGAATGGGAGTAGGAGGAAACACAGGTGTGTATTCACAAGAAGACAAAGGGACACCAGTGATTGATGGCCATAGAAAGTCCTGACAGATTTGTAGTCGATATTGTTTGTCAAGAGAAGCTTGTGTGAGAAAAGAAGTGTCAGCAACCGCCTGAAGTCTCATTCTTCAAGACCTGGCCTCAGAGGTAGAGCCAGGGCCAGAGCCAAATGCTTGTCTGGCTTCATTGGAAAAATCACTCCAGATGAGTGAGAGAGGCTGACAGTTAATCATTGCAGGGAGGACTTTGTGTGTCTTACAAGGTTGATACAGGCACGGAAGTGATTGGCTTTAGCTTTCTCTATTAAAGGGCCACTGGAAGGCTTGAAACCCTCGAAAATACACAAGAGCATGGTGGCTTCAAATTCGTATACACTTGCAAAAGCCTGCCTGGACTGCTACTTCATTGTCGCCTGCAACCTTTGCCCCTATTCCTCTTTCTTCCCGAAACCAGGAGTAGCTTCATCATGCCACGAAGAGAGAAGGGGAATCTGACAATGTTGCTTCTGTCTCTGTAATGTGAAGACCTGTCTGGGTAGAGCCAGTCATGGACACTTTCAGCCATTTTTTGAAGGGCACAAAGACTTTAGTCACCTTTTGCACATTTGTTTATCTATCAGCATCTCTGATTCTTTAAAAGGTGTGGCTTCCAGAGCACTGTGGCTTCTTATGCACAAGGACTTCAAGGACTCCTAGATCTAGTGAGGTAGAAAGTTTGGAAATGGAAGTGGGTTACTAGCTGTCTGAGCTTTCAAGAGCCTGCTGTGTCTGGGCTGTCACCAAGGATGCTGGGCATGTGGGTGCAATTCAGGCATGGGTTTTTCATGTAATATTCAGTTTCTCATTTGGCATCAGGCATTTTCCTCTAAATGGTCCATTTGGCTCTGAAGGCTTCAGCCAGCTAGTGGTAAACCTGGTGTTGTCTTTTAGTGACACATGAGGTTGGTGGCATTTATGAAGAGGGTATGGCTCTGAGTACTACATTATTCCAGGCTTGCCCAAACCATTCACTTGGTCTACCAGTTGTTTGAAAGGAATATATATATATATATGGAACTATAAAGGGGCCCTTGGAGAAGAGGGGGATGGGAAAAGGCCCGCACCCAGCCAGAGTTCCACCTATTCTTTGGTTAGTCAGGCATGGGAGGGCTGCCATATATCTTCCACTCATCCCTGGGTGGGCATTACTTTATCCCACTCTTCAGGGGGTGGCCAAGGGGCAGCCCTACCTGGGATTCCTGGAGCTACCTTGCTAAAGCCCCAGGGTTATAGGAGAGAGGGATGAGGGAAGAGGTTCCCAACACCTGGGAGAGTGTGCACAGCAGATCTTGACTGGAGCACAGGAAGGCCTTCTTTTTCTTTTTTTTTAATCTTTTGCTAATTTTATGTGATCCAAGAAACAACAAAAATCTAAAATTTGTTCTTAAAAATACAATATTGCACTTTAATTTTTGGCAATTTAATTAAGGGATATTAGAATAAAAATCATGTATGTACAATTTTTGTCTTGATTTATAATCAACAAGTAACTCTGTATTAAAGTGGAGCTGACAGAATACCCTGGATCAAATTATAGTACAGTGTAGATGTAACATCTCACCTGTGAGGGAGGACAGGAAGGCCTTCTAACAGGAGATTAGAAACGGCTCATTAGGAGAAAGCCCATCCCATCCTCCAAGCTCAGTGGGACATTCTATGTTTTTAGAGCTTTATTATAGAAAGGCAGGGAGAAAGAGAGAAGGTAGAAAGAGAGAGAGGAAAGGCTAGAGAGAAAGAGTAAGAGGGAGAGAGGAGAGGAGAGGAGAGGAGAGGAGAGGAGAGGAGAGGAGAGGAGAGGAGAGGAGAGGAGAGGAGAGGAGAAGACAAAGAGAAAGGAAAGAGGAGAGAGAAGTGAGAGAAGTGAGAGGTAAGAGAACAAAGGAGTGAGAGCTAAGAGAGTGAGATGGGGCTGAACAGCCCCTTTGATGGACTTCACTCTTGCTAAGTAATTGGGGAGGAGTTTAGCCTGAAGGTCAGAAGCTTGGTACATTGTCTAAGTGACTTCTAGCCATGCCTCTTTTGTGGGGGCTGTTGGGGGCGGTAAGTTAGGCAGGAGCCAGAGTTCCAGGAGCATGAGGCAATGCCTACCATGTCATGAAGGTGAATTATCATCATTTCCAGGGTTCAGACCTCAGCTCAACTGGAGGCCAGCCTATAGTGCATAGCCCAATGCCATATATATATATATATATATATATATATATATATATATATATATATATAAAATAAACACATAGAAAATAATAGATTTATATTACTTCAACTTTTGAATGTGAAGAGACTTTATTGTTTATATTACAGTATTTCAAACATGTGTAAATTATAAACATATTAGAGTAGTTGGTTTGGGTTATGCCTGCTAATTCTGTAATTTTAAAAGTATAATTTATTACCAGTTCTTCAGCCCAGCTATCCTAGATTATTGTAGAAAATTGCTTTAATTAGTTTGTAGGCATGAGAGAGAACTAACCTGGAAGGTATTTTGAGGGAACAGTCAGGGATGTCATCACTACCTTTAAATGGTGAATGTGTAAATCTCTCAAAACCAAAGCAGTCATCTAGCATGGGAACACATGTCCATCAACATGCAAGTCGCCAAGCTGGCCTGGGACACATGCCCATCAAACACACAAAAACTCACTTTGATTAAATTCAGTGGGAATTCATTTAGACTCTACCACTGGTTAGGTGAGGGAGTAGCTACTGTGCCTGTTACAAGGAAGAGTGAACTGTCACTAAAAGATATAAGAATATTTAACTGAATCTAGCTGTATGGGGTTCTTAACACCACTTAGTTTATTTTATTCTTTAATTTTAGCCTGTTCTTTGTGAAGATCACATAGCTGCCTGACACAAGGGGAAGTATAGATGTATTTAGTGTCTTTTAGAGGATGCCCAGTGAGGGAATAAAAAGATCTGTATGGCTTTTGTTGCTTGAATTTTAGGCATACAACTTTTAATTTTTTATTGAGGAGTACACGATTGCACTCCCTAGGTGTGTATCATATTCTTGGAAACACATTTTCTCAGCTTATTTCTAAAAGTGTAAAAAAATATAGCTAAAATGCCATTTCTCTCATCTCCCCAAAATTGGGTTTTATATGAATTTTCCTTTTTTTTTCTTTTGGAATAAACACCCAATTGTTCCTTTTAGGACATATCACTGTAGAGTCACTAAATGTGGGTTTGCTTAAAAACAAGATATGCACAACCAACTTCATTTCCTTTCTTGATAGCGTGGGGAGCCTGGTAGGGAGGGGAAATGCCACAGCTGAGCCATGTCTGGGTTTCAGGAAGGCGTGTTTTACGTGTCTTATGATGTCCTCATGGGAAGATGAAGATAAGGGGATTTGAGGGACAGCTGAACTAGGAGACTCGTGACTGACAGAACACTGTCAGGCAAAGAACATTGACAAGAGAAGCCATGGAGTTCTGCTTTCAGATCTTGACTTGAGGTTTGGACGATAGAGGGAAAATGTCTAAGAAGTCAGACTATTAAAGGTTTCATTTGTAGCCTGGCCAGCGGTTACACTTTCTGGGTTAAAAAGACAGAAGTTTGCAATGGGTTGTGAGTTCTGAAAGGGTGTTCAGTGTGGTGCAGCTGAGGAAAGGATCAAGGTCTTCTTCAGCTGCCTTTGAACTAGACTCAGTTTGGATAGCAAAAGGCAGTAGTCCTACTGTGTTCTGCCACAGTCAGACTGCATTTAGATGGCTGCATAGTACCAAATGTTGCATTCTGGTTTTCCGATTTTAGGCAGAAAGCTGATATGCACACAGCTGGACTGGACCTGGGTAAAGAAAAGCCTGAAGAAACAAATCACACATTGAAAAAACGGACCTTGGGACTGTTTGGACAGCAAAGGAAGCTAGAAGAGGGGACTATTCTCTGATACTAGGTTTCAAACATTTAAAAGTTGTTAAACAGAACAGGAAAACAATTTCTGTATCACCCTCACAGACAAAATTAGTGCCAAAGGCAAATCATGGGATAACAGTTCCCTAAATAAGGGGGCCCTTAGGTAATGGAATGAGGTGTCAGTTGTGGATGAATCCAAGGAGGACAGGGAAGCTGGTTGGGAAAGCTGTGCAGCCTATTGTTTCAGGATGACTTAGGAGTCCAAAAGTAAATGTTTGAGTTGGATGAACTCCTGCCTGTACCACCTCAAGTTTCTTATCTGTGACAGGTGGAAAGTAACAGCTTCTCCCCCCTCGCTGGTGGTCATGACAATTTACAGAAAAGCGACTCAAGTGGAATGCTTATATTTCGTGCCACCTTAGTAAATAATGACAGTTGTTGCTATTGCTTGTCTTGACATGCATAAGGGCTGATACTGTCCCTTCCTAATCTTACATTTAATATTTTTGATCAATATAAGAATTAAAGGGGATAAGTATATTTACATTATAATCCTCAGATAACCTTCAGTCCCACAATTCTCTTTCTTTTTTTTTTTTTTTTTTTTTTTTTTTTGGTTTTTCGAGACAGGGTTTCTCTTTATAGCTCTGGCTGTCCTGGAGCTCACTTTGTAGACCAGGCTGGCCTCGAACTCTGAAATCCGCCTGCCTCTGCCTCCCGAGTGCTGGGATTAAAGGTGTGTGCCACCACGCCCGGCTCACAATTCTCTTTCTAATCGATATCCCTTTCAAATTTTTAGGGGCACAAATATCATTATTTTTTGGTCTATCTTAAATTCGTGCCTCCAAAACTAAAAACGTACCAGTCTTGCAAAGATCCATTCTGAGCCCCCATGAATATGCTTTAGTTAATGTTCTTTGAAATGGTGGTCATATTATGCAGAAAACCACAGAAGGATATGCCCAAGTTAAAATTGTGTTAGAGCTTTTTCTGCCTACTAATTTGTTATTGTTTCCTTGCCTTGTATTAGTATAATATGAGTTGAGTAAGTATTTGAAATAATTGTGTAATTAAAAAGAATTATAGTCATCATTAGAGGACAAAACAAAATGCTACTGGGGCGTAACAATATATTAAGCTTTTATCCGACTTCCTGGTCACATCCCACGAGTTTGCTGACAGAACACCCACATCACATTTGTTAGGAGAGAAAACCACTTCCAGGAGTCCAGGCCTCCCTCCCTTTTCCCACAGCCACCTTCTGTCTCCAGAAGGCTTGTGTCTGCCTGAACACACAGCAGGAAGTCACCAGAGGGCATTCTTGGACCATCAGTGATCAAGGGACAACAGCTGGAAAGCACAAAATTATTTTTGACTTTGGCCTCCTTTTGAATAGTGAAGGCTTCCAATCCACCCTGGGGAATGCATGGAGCCTGAAGGCTGTCTTGCTAAGCAAACCACCACCCAGTGCTGGGGTATCTGCAGGAAAATCCTGACAAGTGACCGCAAACTTCAGACTTCTGTATTGGTTCAATATTGTCCTAAGAAGTTAAACAGACAACTGGCATACAGAGACATCTCCGAACTGAGATGTAAGACACAAAGGGTTCATTTTCAGTTTCAGACCTCCAAATCTCAGTTGTTCCACCCGTAAAACGATAGTTAGAAAGGATTCTTGAAGATCACTTTAAGGTCCATCAGTGTCTGGATTGTGCCCCCATCCCCAGGCCACACCCATCCTTCCTCTTCCCCCCTCCTTTCTCCCTCTCTCTTCCTGATTAAAGAAAAGCCTGGGGTCTAGTGATAGCATGTCTTGAGCAGCTTTGCTATGAGCCTATGTGCTGCTGAGGCAGCCTCTGAATGTCTGTCATAGCAAATGGACTAAGTAGTGATGGAAGCTGAGTACTCAGGGTTTCAGTAGATACACCCTCACTCACTCACCCATACCTCATTCAGGCTTCCTACAGTTAGGCAGTGTTGGAGTAGCTATAGGACACAGCAATCCAGCAGCTTGGAGCATTAACTATATTCAAGGATCCTGAAGAAAAGGTCGAAACAAATTATGTTAAACAGAAAGATTGTGGAATTTAGTTTAAAAGTGCAGACTTTTTAAAATCTTGAGGCATGGCATATTTCAGGGAGTGTGACATGCCTCGTGTGACTCAGTGTATCCATAGACAAGAGAGCAGGATTTTGGCCATCTGTGTCAGCTAATCATTGTCTACAAGTATCTCTGGGTGAAATCTCAGAGGTGATATTGTAGCAGGGGCCAACTCTTCAGGGAAGGCAAGGGCTGTGAGCTGTATGGTGTGATGAACAACTACAGGCACTTTCCAGCTCCTTGTTCAGCAGCCTCCTTCTGGTAGCTAGCAGTTGGCCATAATGAAAGCATTTGTATCATGAAAGTCAACCAGAGCTACACACATTGGACACCCCCACAGGTACAACCCCACAGGGATCTGGCTGCTAAACACTTACCAACACAGTGCTGCCCAACACTCTTGGCAGTTACGGAATGGCGCCCTGTCTGGTGATGGGGAACCAAAAGTCTACCACCTGCATATACGCCATAGGAATTACAGAAAACCAATCCCTAAATTATCTCTCCAGCAGCTGGCAGCTATTTCCTTTAGAACTGGCTTTTATTATCCTCTTTCAAAGTGTATGGCTTTGAGATATATAGAAATAAAAATGAGCAATATTGTATTCTAAACAACTATGGTTTTTGAGTGTAAGCGAACAAATAGCACATTCAGAAAGCATTCAGAATAGCTGTAGAACTTCAGTACTTTGGGGAAGATATGTTTCAGAATCTACAGTTTAAAATGCTATACTTAATTGAAATGAGGGAGAGGTGGATTAAGCTCTCTCTAGTTTTCAGTTCCAGGAATCAAACCCTGAACTTTACACGTGCTACATGGATATTGTACCACCGAGCCACAGTCCAGCTCTTGATTAAGCATTTTATTGGGGGGAATTTTAAATGTGTTCAATAGTATATGATGAATACTATAAACCCCTAGACAGTCACTTCTCAGATTAAATGATTAACTTCTGGCCAGTCTCTTTCATTGGTGTTCCCACCACTTTTCCTGGGGCTTAAGGGAAAAAGTGAAGACAAGTTTATTGGGCAAAGGGTGATCGCAGGAGAAGTCATGTGGCCTGTATGCAGGCACGAATGGGTTGGTTTTCATAGCAAGGCTCTGTTACTTACCACTTAGAGGACCAGTGAAGAGCATCGTTGCAGGAACTGGGTTCAGTTTACTGTCATTGTTGTTCTTTTTATTGCTTGACAGTTTCAGACTTGCATATAAAGCATTTTTGTCCTCTTCACTCCCTGTACCCCTCCCTTAGACCCTCCCCTCCCACCAGCACCCTTTCCCCCCACAAGTCACCTTCCACTTTCTGTTTGTGTGTGACCCACTGAGTTTAAACAGTTTCTTGCTTGAGAGTGGGTGGGAGTTTATTTACTGGAGCAAGGAAAACGAATCAGAGGCTACACCACCGAATAACATGGCATTCCGTCTCTCATCCATGGAGGACCTGCATTCTATTCACCCCAGCTCTTCCCAAAATCAGAACTAGTTCTGGTTTTGGGAAGGAGAGAAGATCGACACAGGGTTTCTATAAAGGAAATACTGGTTTTTGCTTTATAATACCATATATATCAGTTCTGTTACTGTAAAAACCTAAGTTCTTCAACTCATAAAGACAGAGGTTGGTTCCAACTAGTAACTGTAGAGGAACCAGCTCCTGATCAGGTGCGGCCACTGCTGTTGGACCTGGTGGGGGTGCAGGATGCTGATTCTGGGGAGAGTGTATGGAACAAAACTCACTGCAGTGTTTATCCATGGGTATTTGGAGGCACAGGATACATCATGGCTTTTTCTCTAGGCTTGCCTTTTCAGTTCATACATAAAAGAACATCAACAAGGAGAATTCGTTAAAAAAAAAAAAGAAAGAAAGAAAACCTAGGGTCAGTATGGTGTTCAGACTTATGTGGTGGAAGAAGAAAACTAACTTCCCCAAATCGTCCCCTGGTCACATGGGGGCTATGGCAACCATGCCCCTGCCCCAAATACATAAGCAAATAAACAGGTAAGTAAAAGAATAAGTGATTTTAATAATCATACACAGCACTAGGTTTTATGATGGCACTTCCAGTGAGCATGTGCGTGTGCCTACCTACTTAATTTGCCTTCTTACCACCATTCTCTCCCATCCTAACTTCCTTCCTGCTCTCTCCCTTCTTTCACTTTCATGTCCCTTGTACAGAAGGACACATTGTATACAAATTTTAAATGCTCTCAATCCTACTATTCCTCACTGTAACAAGATAGAAATGAAAGATTTCTGGGCAAAGCCATTTTATTAGAGAGCAAATGAGCTTCGACTTTCTTGTGAGAGGGTTGTTACGCAGAGGATTATGGGCTATCTGCATTTCTTGTCTTTTCTGTCTTGTTTGCCTTTTTCTACCAATAACAGGTTTCCTTTCTTTTTATTAGCCAACCCCTCTCTCCCTCTTGCTGGCTGCAATTCCAAAGATAAGGCACCTGTTACTCTTGACAGTGTGGAGTTCAAAGAGTAAGAAATGGGCCCCCAGGATGTCTTGCAGAATGAATAATTAATTCAGTATGAATGAATAAACCGGGGGTGGGGTGGGGTGGGGTGGGGTGGGGTGGGGTGGGGTGGGGGTGGGGATTGTTGTTGGCTCAGCCATTATGTACTTATCAGTGGGATCGCTAAGCAAGGTCAGGTTAGATTGCGCAGATGAGAGAGAGAGAGAGAGAGAGAGAGAGAGAGAGAGAGAGAGAGAGAGAGAGAGAGAGAGAGAATGAATGAGAGGAAACACCAGAGAGCCAGCATGGAAGAATAGCAGATACAACCCAGAGAAGCCTCTCCACCTAGTTTCCTGAGCAGCTGCTTTCCAAGTCAGTTGTAGCAATTTACTTAAGTATCTAAGATGCAGCCATGTCCTTTGTGCATGTGGAAAACCTTCGAGAAAAGCCTCTCTGACTCCGTAGACAAGTGTGTAAGCCGTTTATTGACGGAGGGTTTTCACTTGCCAGTTGCATGGAGGAAGTTGTTGACAGATTGTAAGTCTGGGCCCATATGGATCAAAGGCAGAAAATAAAAGGAAGCATTCTTTCCTAAGGCTCCACTATGGCTGAAGATTGGAAAAGGCTGCATGGGCTTCCATTCTTACAGCTCATCTTTTCTAGCTAGTAAATCTTGAGGATGTATGTGGTAAGTTTAAAGCTGACCCTTAGCTGGCTGAATGTCTTGTGAGATTTTTTTTTCCCTCACAGTTATCAGATGTTATTCTTTCAGTGATTTTTTTTCCCTTGGCTTCTTTACTGGAGCTCTCTCCACTTTCATGTCCCTTGTACAGAAGACCACGTTGTATACAACTTCTAAATGCTCTCAATCCTAATATTGCTCTCAATCCTACACCTCTCTCTTGTCCCTTTTTTACTGAAATGTCACCGTAAGTATGATATGCACTCAAGGTGCACGAGGACGTTTGACAGTCCATCAAACAATTAGTATTTTTATAGGGCAGGTATATATGTGTGTATCCAAATCTACATTTTGTGTTTCAGATTTTGAAATGGGTGTTCTTTTTACAGATTTTGGGGGAACAGTTTAGATTCACATGAACATTGGAGGAGGATCCAGAGATTTCTCATATATTCCTGCATGTGCAAGTGCCTGTTCTCCTGTGCTATCAATACTTCACACTAGATAGGTACATTTGCTACACTGGTAAACTTAACCACAATGCAGCATGCTTTCACAATGCCCGTAGCCTATGTTAGGCCGTGAGATTTCAGTTTGGTATTGTATAACCTATAGGTTTTGACACATGAATAGTGACAAGTGGCTACTCTTAGACTATCCATATAAAGTAACTAGTTGCTCTGTGTGTTGAAAATTGGACTTAGTGCTTCATGCATGCTAACCAAGGACTCCACAACTGAGTCTAACTCCAGCTCCCGGCATGTCACTTAAGAAGACCTTGATTCTTGTATAACCTTTGTTGTTTTAGGCTGGCTTCATGTGGGAGAGGCTGAGGTGATCATGGCTGTTAATCCATGAGACTGGGTACCTCAGCAGTCCTAATCTGTGGTGTAAAGCCTGGAAGATCTTTAATGAGTCTGTAGTCTCTATTGGTAGGTTGTAGAAGCTGGGTTCCATTGTCAGCCAAGGATGGTAACATCAGTGGTATAACAGCAGGACAGATGGACTCAAGGGCAGAGCTCAGAGGCAGCCAAGCTAAGGGCATTGCTTTCCCCTAGGACCTTTTCATACCTAGGCTGCTGGCAGAAGGTGCCACCACCCGTAGGGTTGGCCTTTCTCCCTTAGCTAATCATTTTTGGAAATACCCCCACAGACTGCCCAGAGGCATGTCTCTTAATTGATTCCAGGTTTAGCCTAGTTAACAATCAAGATTACCCACCACACAGAGTATAATTAGACCAGGAGTTTTGCAAGTATTTGATTTTTGAGAAAATAATATTGAAATTTAAAGCTGGACCCACTGGGAGAAGAAGGATGCCTGAGTGGATTTAGTTGGCTCAAGTGGAGTGCTCAGCAACCACAGTTTACCCCTAGTCTTTGAGCCTGACAGTAGGGTTTGAGCCTGACAGTAGGGTTTGAGCCTGACAGTAGAGTTTGAGCCTGACAGTAGAGTTTGAGACTGACAGTAGAGTTTGAGACTGACAGTAGAGTTTCAACAGTCTTTTAAATGAACACCTTTTGAGTCCCTTTGAACTTCTGTGATATAAACTCTTTCAACAACTAGGAAATAAATCTATCTGTGAATGAATCCCAACCAGTCTGTTTTACCTTCTTCTGTTTTGGGGGTGCAGCAGCAGACAGTCAGTGCCTCTGATTTCCCTAGGTAACATCAAGGTAACCTCAGGTATTCAAAGTGGTATGTTGTCCTGTGTTAGCCATGTTTCTCATTGTTCTGATAAAATGCCTGACAAGAGCAACTCAAGGGAGGAAAGGGTTCTTTTGACATATGCTTTGAGGGTACAGCACACACAGTGGGCCAGTCATGGTGGCCAGAGCTTGAGAGGCAGTTGCTTCCATTGCATCTACAGTCAGGAAGACACCCTGAAACAAATGCTGGTTCCTCAGCCTGCTTCCTCCTTTAATGACGTTCACTGCACAATGCTGCCATGTCTCCAGGTAGATCTTCTCATCTCATTCAACCTATCTGGAAATGCCCTTACATACAGACCTCAGTTCACTTCAGGTGTTTCTAAATTCAGTTAAGTCAACAACACTAAATTAAACATCCTATGGTCTTAATTATCCTTACATTTTAACTGTGCAATGTGCTCTCCGCTAAGGGACCAAATCAAAGGAACACAGACTTCTGATTACACAGTTGAACTCTGAGGACAGGGATAGCAGGGAAGTGGTAGGTTAAGATAGAATGAGAGATATAAAATGCAGATTAGACAAGTGGTGAGGGATAAGGTTAAGGGACAGATGGATAGAGAAAAAATATGAACTGTTACTCTAAGTGTATGTCAGCTCCTTGGTTGGGGTATGCGTGCTTGTTCTGGCCCCCAGATGGCAGAAAAGTGTCCTTATGAAATGTTCTTGCTTCTGAAGTTTGAAAATCCAGGAAAAGGATGAATTGGACTAGAACAGATGTGTGCAGCACCTGCTTTTGGGCTACCAAGAGGATTTGAGTATATAACATCATATATGACCTCCAGTTTAGTGTGATGTGTCTTAATATAAAAACTGGCACTGATTCCCAGTGTTCCAGTAATAAGACTAGTGTGAATGTGTCAAACAGAAAAATCCTAAATTAGGTTATATAGGTATCAGTTCCTACAGAAGATGAGGACTAGAAAGCCCCCAAGCAAGGTATAATGCTTAGCTATTCCTCTTTCACAAGGAACTTGGACTTATCTTTGGAGGGCAGATGGAATAAGCCGGGAGAATGTGGGGACAAGGTTAAGGTGAGGCATTTCAGACAGAGAAAACTGCCAGATACTGGTAGAGATGAAGAAGATGGTTTTCAGGACCCATGAGGAAATCTAGAAAATGTACATCTGTGCACGTGAGCAACAGTCCCTGTTGGATCCCCTGCTCTTTTGCAGTGTTGGGTATGAGGACATAATACAAGGTCTGTGCTTCTAGAGTGCTTATGCCTGGGACACAGTTGAGGAGCTTGAGGCAGCCAGCCTGTGCGGGTGGGATTCTCGAAAGACGCTGAGTTGAGGAGAAGTGAACTGGGCCTATGTAATTATGCTCAAGAGATACAAGAGCAAAGTGGCCGAGAGAAATAACATTAAATTACAAATTAGGGTTTAGCTTCTAGACTGAACTGTTACAAGATAAACCTAGACATATTAACATTTTATTTCTTTTATTTTATGTGCTTTGGTGGTTTGTCTGCATGTATGTTGTCTGTGTGAGGGTGTCAGATCTTGGAGTTACAGACAGTTGTGAGCTGCCATGTGGGTGTTGCGAATTGAACCCAGGTCCTTTGGAAGAGAAGTCAGCACACTTAACCTCTGAACCATCTCTCCAGCTCTCTGACATATTAACATTTTAATGAGTTTACTTGAGTAGATAGTGAGTCACAGTTAGGCAGTACCAAACTGTGAGGGGTTGAGTCTCTTCTGAGAGGACAATAGGAGAAAGTTCTTAGAAGTTCTTTTCAGAAGCAAGGAAATATATATTTTTTAGATTACTTAAGGCAAAAATCTCTGAGTTAGAGATTAGCTGGCTGTTTCTGGTTAACTAAACTTAAGTTTTGTTTGACTGTTGGTGTGGAGTTGAGTCTCAGTTGCTTGCAGTAGACTCCAAGGTGCTGGGTCCATCACAGCCTAAAGGTCTTGACTGGTTATCTCTCTGTTTGGTATCTCTACACTGACAATGCTGCCTCACCTGCTCACACCAGTTCCTCTAAGTAGAAGCAGGGATGACAGATGGCATAGAGAGTCTATCTGGTGTTATCTATCATGAATGATTTAGGGGTCTCTGTATCAAAGGGAAAGAAATTGGAAGGGAGGGAAAGAGAATCAAGTATGGAAATAAAGGGTTGTAGTTAGAAGGAAGAAAATAGAAGCATGAGGAAAGAAGATAAAAGCCACAATATGAAGATTCATAAATACGACAAAATAAAGAGCACATGCAAATATGGATGGGTAGGAGACAAAGCTGGGCGGATGGCACAATGGATGTTAGACTGTATGTTGATGGCCATGTATGGTTCACTGGTGAGCTGTTCTGGAAGTGGGGTGGTGTCCATCCCCAGCCCCTGTGCTCCCCAAACTCCTGCCTCCACTTCAGGCCGAGGCCTGTTTATCTTAAAGTTTCCTCCAAGATTCTAGGTCTGGGGATGGGCACCCCACCCTGCAAATAAAACCCTCTGTGACAGGAAAAGCAAATAACTCAAGAGTAAAAATGTGTGACCTTCAGAGGTTAGTATTGCTTATCCCTTGATATAAAAGTGCCTACACTGGGAAAGAGAAGTCACAGGAAGTGCAGCGATGAAAACCTCATCTGTGAAAGAAAGGTCAAAGGGGAACTCAAGCTGACTGCCTCAGTTTCTCTAGTCCATTTCCACTAGATGTTTGTTTTGAGTGTCTAGTTTGATGTCTTTTGCTATCTATCTATCTGTCTGTCTGTCTGTCTATTTATCTATCATCTATTTATCTCTTAGTATTTATTCTTTTACTTTGACTTGTTCTGTATTTAATGAATTTATTACTCACTCAAAACCCAAATCATGGGTATTGTAGCTCATTCTCCAGATCATACAGAGCAGAGGGGATGGGGTTTGGAGCTGCAGTGGAATGTGAAAACCCAGGCTTGGAGCCTGAGTGCCCTCTCCAATACTTGACAATGACTAATGACTTGGGGCAATACTCCTGGTGGTTGACAGGTACAGGGGACAGTGCAACTAGAAACATTGCATATCTAGTATGCATTCACATGTAGTACACACTCAACAAATGACTCTATGCTTAGTTTAGGAACATGTGGTGCCATTTTAACACAGAACACAATTACAAATATATAAGTGAATGATGATAGTAAAAATAAATACTGAAGACATCTGACATGTGGATCTACACATAAAATGAAGCCATAGAAGATTCTGGGTAGTGACCCATGCAAGTCAAAAGCACTGTGTTTCCGTGTAACGTCACTAAATATTCTTTTCTGATGAGGTACATCTATTTGCCTCTTCTCGACGTGTCTGCCAGGAATACACTGATTCCCTGCTGATTCCCCTGTGATAGTGTCCGTGTTGTGGAACGTCTTTAGGTCCTTGGGTCTCTGTACACATGCAGAAAACTACCCAGGAAGAGCCCTGTATATCCAAAACATGCTGGGGCTGCCTGGGAAAAGTACTTCTAACCAAACACGACCCTGCACTTAGCAGTCCTTTGAAGGCAAGGGCTGAGTAACCACAGACCTGGCCCTTGGTCCACATAGCCAGTGCTGTGGTTGTTCTCTGGGCTGAAGCGTGAGAGTCACGAAGAGGTGTGGGTTTGAGGCCTAAGTAGATCATAAAACACTGTGGCCACAGCCGTGGTTTGGTAAGCTAGATCTGGGCCAAGGAGGCTGAAAAAGGAAGAGCTATCCCAGCCCTTCACTGTGGGAGAGAACCAGAGCTCTACACATTCTGCTGCTTGGGGATTTGTGAGAGCAAGCTTAATTCTTTATTTTAAATGTGAATCGCAATGACATCATTTCAGCTGAACTTAAAAGCCAGAAATTAAGTAAGTACCTCATAAGTCAGTGTGGGCAATGTGAGAATCTGTTCAGGCTAGCCTTGTCTGGACAGCTTTGGCTTGATTTTTTTTTTTTTCTGGTCTTTTTTAACAACTTTATTCTCTGCCCCTTGCTCAGTTTTGGTTCAGGCATTTAGCAGAGTTGCGAACCGTGGAAACTCGCTGTAACTGAAGGGGAAATAATCACATGTGGTTGCTTCCAAGTCCTTTCGAGTTCTGTTTTCTTTCTTTCTGAATTCCATGGGAAAATTACCCAGCAGGCCAACTTCTCCAGGATGCATCAAGACTCATTCATCTTTGGCTGCATTTGTTTGTTCGCTGTAATAGACTCACATTTCCCACACGATTTCTCCTTTCTTTTTTCCCTTTTAGATCAGTAGATATAAACCACTGATGGCGCTTTGCGGGAGGTAAAGCTTTGGCGCTTCTCTCCTTGGGCCGTCCTTTGTGTGGGAATAGATGTTGCTGGACAGCTAGCCCGTCTGCTCCCTTAGTGGTGATTCATCACTCTCCGCCTTTTAATTAACAGTCACAGGTGAATCACTAATTGGCTCCACATTTGCATACGTAAGCCAGAGATGTGCAGGCTTATGGTTATAAATCTTACTGCTGCAGGCAGAGCAAAAGTGTTAGCCTCCATCCCTCATCTCTTGCTGGCCTCAGCAGCTCCTTACAGTGGGTCAGCCTTTATTGCTACTTGGAAGTATATTTTAAAAAAAATTGCTTGCTATATTAATTTGTCAGAAAAAGTGGCATTATTCTCAAGGAATAAAGAACTAAGGAAACAACAGAGAGAAAGCATCACACAGGGCACCATTAGATTGTAGCAAGGAAACAGGATCCTTTAAATAGTTAATAATTTAATTATTTTACAATTTCATTTCTTTGGTGGAGTTTGGATGGGAGTCACTTGCAAAGAGAAGGCTCTTTTCCTTTTCTCTTTTTCTCTCCTTGCCTCCCTTCTCCTTCTCTTATTTGTCTCCCTTTCTCTTTCTTGGCACAGTCTCACTGGCTATATAGCCTGGGTGTTCTCAGTTATACTCTCAATTCTCTTGCCTTCTCCTACTGACTCTTAGGACTTCAGGTATGTACTACTACATAAAGGTACAAAGGAAAGGCTAATCAGGATTTTCTGAGACAGTGAAGTCTCCATTATCTATCCCATATTGAATCTGACCTTCAGAAATCTGAGAAAACTCAAAATTTCCATCATATCTGAGCAGAATTTATTCTAGTCTCTGTACTCATGTGGCCTGAGTGGTCATGGGCTCTGCTTGGTGATGATGCTATGGGCCTTCAGATGGTTAGTCTGACGATCTAGACTTTGATCTTTAATCTGTCTGGAGTCAGAGGTACTCCACTTCTAAGAACATCCTAATTGGTTAAGGAAATTACCACAATCCTCAGGTCCTATTTGCTAAGAAATCATCTGTGTCCAGGGTAATGTTTCTATGTCAATGTGGAATGATGATACATTTCCCATCATTACCTAGGGAATGAAAGTACCATTTCTTCTACTCTGTGAGTTAATTCTGTATTGTGTTTCCCAGGTTTGTCTCCTCTTGACACAAACAGGAAGGATTCTTGCTTGAAAGGAAGAGAGGGCAGGAGGGTGGAAGGGATGGAGAGAAGTCACATGGCATACTAGCTTCTGCTGTATGTAACAAGCTGTGTGTCAGGTCCCAAAGAAACTCAGGGCAAATGGCTAACTGTGGTTCCTATTAGCATTTGCTGGCCTTCAGGCTCTTAGTGAGTGTCAGTTATAAAGTTTATAGAGACTGCTTTTAGCTTCCTTAGCTCTGCTCACCCTGTCCCCTACCCTAGACATTTCCAGCTTATAGGCTTCCCCTGCCCTAGCTTCTCATGCATATAGAACCCTGACATGTGCTCCTTGTTTCTCTTAACTCTCTTTTTGTTTCTCCCCTCCCTATCCTAGCATTGCCTGATTCCAGTCTGCTGGCCGGGTTCAATCTACTACTTTCTTTTCCTGCTCTGGACTCTTCCAGATTCCTTTGGCTGAACTTTTCCTCTTATCTACAATAAAAGCCTCCTCAACCATACCTTAGAGTCATAATTTCATTCACTGCTTATCAAAGATACCAAGTCTCTGTCTTACAGAACTAAACAAACTTCTCACTTACAGGTGGGTGGTTAGCTCTTACAGTATTGGTTATAACTCATAGTAAAGACCTTATGGTCTTGCCTTTCATTATTATTTGGCACTTTCTCTTATGACAGAGGGCAAACAGAAATGAGTATAGGAGATCAAGATTAACTATATAGGCACATTAAAGCACTCCTCTTTCGTATCACTTCTAAGGACATCCTAACTGGTAATTTGGTGGTAAGGACATTTCCATCATCCTAATTCACCATTTGTCAAAAAAAAAAAAAAACAAACCATGCATTAAGGGTGGACTGGCCATGGTACAAAGTCTAAATTTGTACGCAGAGAAGGTTGGTTGAAGTGGGATATGTATTGACTACTCAGATTGGCCTCACCACAGAAAATCACATGGCCAAAGTCAAGATTAATGAGACGGAGCAGCATAATATCCCTACAGAATAACAGAATGGAAAAGTATATTAATGATATAATATACTATTCAGGGCTGTGTTTAAATGGGGGTGGGTGGGTGTTGAAAATCCTTTTAATTTTTAGTCTTGGGTTCCAAAGAAGTGGAAAAGAGAAGAAAAAAGATTTAAAGGTTATCATTACAGATTACAAATGGACTCTATCAATTACAACTAAATTATTTGAGTTATTTGAAAATTTTCCATTGCCTTCTCTTGGAACCTATAGGCTCCTGGCAAGTGAAGTAAGTGGGATAGCTACAGATCTCCATCTATTCCTCCCCTCCTCCAAATCCAAACCCCAACTCATTCCCAGTTTTGTAGCAGGTCACTAGCTGCAGTCTTCCTCCCTGACCCTGCCTCCATTTCCAGTGGATGAAACAGATCTTCCCTTCTCTTCCTCTGTATAACCCAGCCCGTTATCCAGGGTTCCAACACCAGCAGGCATTTCCTGAGAATTCAGGCCCTGCAGGAAACAGGAAGGCCAACTGCTTCTCTCATCAAATCTAATCTCCTAGTCTTATCCCCAGTGGTGTAGCAGAACATGTGCTGCAGTTTCCCCTCCCTCCATACACCTATATCCAGCAGATTACCCAGATCTTCTCCAACTTCTTATGCTTCTATTCATCTTTTTATCCTAGTTCCCAACTCCATTAGATATTCCCTGGGAACTCATGGGCTGCTCGAATCAGGGAAGCAGGTAACCTAACTTCACTAACCTTCCTCTCCTCCAAATATAGTGTCCCCAGATTAACCCCATCTCTGTGGGATCATCTACCCTACTGAACTCATCTCTGTCACTATCACTGCAACACATGTTGTGAGCCATCCAGCGGCTCACAAGGATGGGTACACCTGAGTGGCAGGCCGGCACTGAGAGAGAGGGAAACTAGGCGGGGGGGGGGGGAGGGGAGAGAGAGAGAGAGAGAGAGAGAGAGAGAGAGAGAGAGAAAACCAAGACAGTATTCTGATCAAGGCTCACATGTTTAATGGTGGACACACTTTTTAAAGGAGGGGGGAGGACCATTCCCACCAATTCATCCTTGGAGCCCAGCTGCAGGTGACCATGTGTAGGATAGGATGTAGTCTCCAGAATAGCTAGGTCAACTCTCAGCAGGTAGCAGCAGTGGCTGAACAATAGAGTGATCTAGGGAGGCAGGCTCCACCCTAGGTAATCTCCTTAGTGGCAACAAAGTCGAGGTCTGGTTCATGGAGCTTCAGGTTGGGGGGCGGGGCGGGGGGGTGGAGTTTACACACACAGATCTCCTTCAAGCTTCCTCTTCACATATTCTGCTATCTTAGTCCCCAAATTTTGCAGGCATTCTTTTTCAGAAACCTGTCAGCCAAGTCTACCAGGGAAACAAGAAGGCCAGCAAGGCAGGTTGGCCAACTTTAGATCTTCACTCCCCACCCTTTCCCCCCCACCCAATCTGCCAGTCTCATTGTCAACTCTGCAGCAGACCACCTGTTATGGCTTCTCTTCAATCTCTGCTGTAATTCCCAGGGGATTAAGCAGATCCTGGTGGAACATCATACTTTCCTCCCCTTGATGGGTCCCTTCAGAACCCTCATAGCAATCCCCATACCTTAGTATTGGGAGATGACTCCCAATAACCAGAAAGACATTTTTTTTTTGCTGAACCCCAAGTGACCACACCTATCAAGGTCAGAAATAATGCCTTCTACTGGGCAACACATAGCCATCACACTCTCCTAAGAACCAGAGAGGAAGTAGAAACAAAAGGATAAAACACCCACTCAGCAAAGATAAGATCAGATATTAGCACCTAGAGTTATAATCACCTAGATGCCTAGATACCAGCATAAAAACCACAAATGCAGGCAGGGTAATATATTTCTACTAGAGCCCAGCAAACATACCACAATTGGCTCTGAGTACTGCAACATAGTTGAAGTACAAGACTGTAAAGTGACCCTTATGAATAAAAGAGGAAATGAATAAATCTCTTAAAGAATCCTATGAAATTATGAACAAAAACTGGAAGGAAATGAAAAAAAAAAACAGTTCAAGACCTGAAAGTGGAAACAGAATCAACAACAACAACAACAACAATAATAGAAACCCAAAACATGAGGAAAATCTGGAAATGTAAGATTTAGGAATTTGAGCAGGAACCTCAGAGGCAAATTTCATCAACAAAATATAGGAGATGGACAAGAGATTCTTAGGCATTGAAGACATGATAGAAAAAAAAATAGATACTTTAGTCAAAGAAAATGCCAACTCTAAAATCCTCCATATATAAAACATCCAGGAAGTCTGGGACACTATGAAAAGACCAAATCTACAAATAATAGGAATACAAGAAGGAGAAGAAACTCAGGTCAAAGGCCCAGAAAATACTTTCAACAAAAATCATGGGAGAAAAGTTTCCACTGCATTTTATCAAGATGCAAGAAACATTCTGAACAACAAATAAACTGAGCCAGCAAAGACATTCCCCTTGACAAATAACAATAAAAACAGCAATCATACAGAACAAAGTAAGGATGTTTAAAGTTTCAAGAGAAAGACTAAGTCCCATATAAAGGCAGAATGATTACAATAAGACTTTACATCACAATGGAGACTCTAAGAGCCAGAAGGACCAGGACAGATATTCTATAGTCTCTAAGAATTTATGAATATCAATTCAGACTACTATATCCAGTAAAATTTCCAATCACAATAAATGGAGAAAATGAGATATTCCATGATAAAAAACAAATGTAAGGCTTATCTATTTTTCAGGTTAGATATACAGAAGGCTATAAAAAGAAAACTCCAACCTTAACAGGTTAACCATGCCCAAGAAGACAGAAGAAATAAATAATCCCAGGCCAGAAAATCAAAATAGGGACCCCCTCTCACACACACACTCATGACTTTTACCACTACTACCACAACAAATTAGCAGTAATCAACAAACACTGATCACTGATACCTCTCAATACCAGTGTTCTCTCAATTCCCCAATAAAAGCACACAAACTAACAGAATAGATGTAAAATCAGTATCAACCCTTCTGTTCTATCCAAGAAACACATCTCAAAATCAAGGATAGATATTACCTCAGGGTAAAAAGTTGGACAAAAATATTCCAAGCAAACGGAGCAAGGAAGCTAGTTGGTATATATGCAAATTTTGAACCAAAACTAATTAGGAGAGATAGGGAAGGAAATTATATATGCATCAAAGGAAAAATCCACCCAGAGGATTTGGAATTTTTAACATCTATGTACCTAACACAAGGGCACCCATGTTTGTAAAATAAACACTGTTACAGCTTAAATCATACATTGAGGGAACTTCCAGGTTTGACAGAGGAAGAGAAGGAGGAGGAGAGAGAGGCTTTTAGAATGGAGATAAAGGAAGGGCAAGATGTAGCTGCTTGAGTTTCCCAGTATCATGGCAGATCCATCAGGATTTGCCACTGGAGCAATCAGATTTAATAAGGTTTACAAGATTAGGTTTTAGTTGTGCCCAGAGATTGAGTTACCATTGTTTCTGAGCTAAGTTCGTGTTGTGTTTTTCTTTTCAAGATGATACGGCTGGGTTCCAGAGAGAAAGGTAAGGTGACAAAGTGTATGTTTGCCTGATGTGCACCAGAAAGGTTGTTGATTTATTAGGTTTATCTTATACTTTATAAATTGAAAAATGATAATAGTTGTGCTCTATTTATATTTGAGAGAAAGGTTTTCTTTTTTATTAGAACAGAAAGGGGGAAGTGTTATGGATGGGCCTGCTGCTGTTTGTATTATTTTTTTTAAATTTTTAATATTTTTATTACATATTTTCCTCAATTACATTTCCAATGCTATCCCAAAAGTCCCCCATAGCACCCCCCACTTCCCTACCCACCCATTCCCATTCTTTTGGCCCTGGCATTCCCCTATATTGGGGCATATAAAGTTTGCAAGTCCAATGGGCCTCTCTTTCCATTGATGGCCGACTAGGCCATCTTTCGATACATATGCAGCTAGAGACAAGAGCTCCGGGGTTCTGGTTAGTACATCATGTTGTTCCGACAATAGGGTTGCAGATCCCTTTAGCTCCTTGGTTACTTTCTCTAGCTTCTCCATTGGGAGCCCTGTGATACATCCAATAGCTGACTGTGAACATCCACTCCTGTGTTTGCTAGGCCCCGGCATCGTCTCACAAGAGACAGCTATATTTGGGTCCTTTCAGCAAAATCTTGCTAGTGTAAGCAATGGTGTCAGCGTTTAGAAGCTGCTTATGGGAAGGATCCCTGGATAAGGCAGTCTCTAAATGGTCCATCCTTTCATCACAGCTACGAACTTTGTCTCTGTAACTCCTTCCCTGGGTGTTTTGTTCCCAATTCTAAGAAGGGGCACAATGTCCACACTTTGGTCTTCATTCTTCTTGAGTTTCATGTGTTTAGCAAATTGTATCTTATATCTTGGGTATCCTAAGTTTTGGGCTAATATCCACTTATCAGTGAATACATATTGTGTGAGTTCTTTTGTGATTGTGTTACTTCACTCAAGATGATGCCCTCCAGGTCCATCCATTTGGCTAGGAATTTCATAAATTCATTCTTTTTAATAGCTGAGTAGTACTCCATTGTGTAAAGGTACCATAATTTCTGTATCCATTCCTCTGTTGAGGGACATCTGGGTTCTTTCCAGCTTCTGGCTATTATAAATAGGGCTGCTATGAACATAGTGGAGCATGTGTCCTTTTTACCGGTTGGGACATCTTCTGGATATATGCCCAGGAGAGGTATTGCTGGATCCTCCAGTAGTACTATGTCCAATTTTCTGACGAACCGCCGGACTGATTTCCAGAGTGGTTGTACAAGCTTGCAATCCCACCAACAATGGAGGAGTGTTCCTCTTTCTCCACATCCTCCCCAGCATCTGCTGTCACCTGATTTTTTGATCTTAGCCATTCTGACTGGTGTGAGGTGGAATCTCAGGGTTGTTTTGATTTGCATTTCCCTGATGATTAAGGATGTTGAACATTTTTTCAGGTGCTTCTCTGCCATTCGGTATTCCTCAGGTGAGAATTCTTTGTTCAGTTCTGAGCCCCATTTTTTAATGAAGTTATTTGACTTTCTGGAGTCCACCTTCTTGAGTTCTTTATATATATTGGATATTAGTCCCTTATCTGATTTAGGATAGGTGAAGATCCTTTCCCAATCTGTTGGTGGTTTTTTTGTCTTATTGATGGTGTCTTTAGCCTTGCAGAAGCTTTGCAGTTTCATGAGGTCCCACTTGTCAATTCTCGATCTTACAGCACAAGCCATTACTGTTCTATTCAGGAATTTTTCCCCTGTGCCCATATCTTCAAGGCTTTTCCCCACTTTCTCCTCTATAAGTTTCAGTGTCTCTGGTTTTATGTGTAGTTCCTTGATCCACTTAGACTTGACCTTAGTACAAGGAGATAGGAAAGGATCGATTCGCATTCTTCTACATGTTAACAATCAGTTGTGCCAGCACCATTTGTTGAAAATGCTGTCTTTCTTCCACTGGATGTTTTTAGCTCCCTTGTCGAAGATCAAGTGACCGTAGGTGTGTGGGTTCATTTCTGGGTCTTCAATTCTATTCCATTGGTCTATTTGTCTGTCACTATACCAGTACCATGCAGTTTTTATCACAATTGCTCTGTAGTAAAGCTTTAGGTCCGGCATGGTGATTCCACCAGAGGTTCTTTTATCCTTGAGAAGAGTTTTTGCTATCCTAGGTTTTTTGTTATTCCAGATGATTTTGCAGATTGCACTTTCTAATTCGTTGAAGAATTGATTTGGAATTTTGATGGGATACTAAAAGCAGTAAGAGAAAAAGGCCAAGTAACATATAAAGGCAAGCCTATCAGAATTACACCAGATTTTTCATCAGAGACTATGAAAGCCAGAAGATCCTGGACGGATGTTATACAGACACTAAAAGAACACAAATTCCAGCCCAGGCTACTATACCCAGCCAAACTCTCAATTAACATAGATGGAGAAACCAAAGTATTCCACGACAAAACCAAATTCACACATTATCTCTCCACGAATCCAGCCCTTCAAAGGATAATAACAGAAAAAATCCAATACAAGGACAGGAACCACGCCCTAGAAACAACAAGAAGGTAATCCCTCAACAAACCTAAAAGAAGACAGCCACAAGAACAGAATGCCAACTTTAACAACAAAAATAACAGGAAACAACAATTACTTTTCCTTAATATCTCTTAATATCAATGGACTCAACTCCCCAATAAAAAGACATAGACTAACAAACTGGCTACACAAACAAGACCCAACATTTTGCTGCTTACAGGAAACTCATCTCAGAGAAAAAGATAGACACTACCTCAGAATGAAAGGCTGGAAAACAATTTTCCAAGCAAATGGTATGAAGAAACAAGCTGGAGTAGCCATTCTAATATCTGATAAGATTGACTTCCAACCCAAAGTCATTAAAAAAGACAGGGAGGGACACTTCATACTCATCAAAGGTAAAATCCTCCAAGAGGAACTATCAATCCTGAATATCTATGCTCCAAATACAAAGGCAGCCACATTCATTAAAGAAACTTTAGTAAATCTCAAAGCACACATTGCACCTCATACAATAATAGTGGGAGACTTCAACACACCACTTTCACCAATGGATAGATCATGGAAACAGAAACTAAACAGGGACACAGAGAAACTAAGAGAAATTATGAATCAAATGGATCTGGCAGATATCTACAGAACATTCTATCCTAAAACAAAAGGATATACCTTCTTCTCAGCACCTCATGGTACCTTCTCCAAAATTGACCACATAATTGGTCACAAAACAGGCCTCAACAGATACAAAAATATTGAAATTGTCCCATGCATCCTATCAGATCACATGGACTAAAGCTGATATTCAATAACAAAATAAATAATAGAAAGCCAACCTTCACGTGGAAACTGAACAACACTCTTCTCAATGATACCTTGGTCAAGGAAGGAATAAAGAAAGAAATTAAGGACTTTTTAGAGTTCAATGAAAATGAAGCCACAACATACCCAAACTTATGGGACGCAATGAAAGCATTTCTAAGAGGAAAACTCATAGCTCTGAGTGCCTCCAAAAGGAAACTAGAGAGAGCACACATTAGCAGCTTGACAACATACCTAAAAGCACTAGAACAAAAGGAAGCAAATTCACCCAAGAGGAGTAGACGGCAGGAAATAATCAAACTCAGGGGCGAAATCAACCAAGTGGAAACAAGAAGAACTATTCAAAGAATCAACCAATCAAGGAGTTGGTCCTTTGAGAAAATCAACAAGATAGATAAACCCTTAGCCAGACTCACTAGAGGGCACAGGGAAAGCATCCTAATTAATAAAATCAGAAATGAAAAAGGAGACATAACAACAGATCCTGAAGACATCCAAAACACCATCAGATCCTTCTACCAAAGGCTATACTCAACAAAACTGGAGAACCTGGATGAAATGGAGAAGTTCCTATACAGATACCAGGTCTCAAAGTTGAATCAAGATCAGGTTAATGATCTAAACAGCCCTCTATCCCCCAAAGAAATAGAAGCAGTCATTAATAGTCTCCCAACTAAAAAAAGCCCAGGACCAGATGGGTTTAGTGCAGAGTTCTATCAGACCTTTAAAGAAGATCTAATCCCAGTTCTTCACAAACTATTCCACAAAATAGAAACAGAAGGTACTCTACCCAACTCATTCTATGAAGCCACAATTACTCTGATACCTAAACCACAAAAAGACCCAACAAAGATAGAAAACTTCAGACCAATATCCCTTATGAATATTGATGCAAAAATCCTCAATAAAGTTCTTGCTAACCGAATCCAAGAACACATCAAAACAATCATCCATCCTGACCAAGTAGGTTTCATCCCAGGGATTCAGGGATGGTTCAATATACGGAAATCCATCAACGTAATCCAGTATATAAACAAACTCAAAGACAAAAACCACATGGTCATCTCCTTAGACGCGGAAAAAGCATTTGACAAGATCCAACACCCATTCATGATAAAAGTCTTGGAAAGATCAGGAATTCAAGGCCCATACCTAAACATGATAAAAGCAATCTACAGCAAACCAGTAGCCAACATCAAAGTAAATGGTGAGAAGCTTGAAGCAATCCCTCTAAAATCAGGGACTAGACAAGGCTGTCCACTTTCTCCATACCTATTCAACATTGTACTTGAAGTCCTAGCCAGAGCAATTCGACAACAAAAGGAGATCAAAGGGATACAAATTGGAAAAGATGAAGTCAAAATATCACTTTTTGCAGATGATATGATAGTATATATAAGTGACCCTAAAAATTCCACCAGAGAACTCCTAAGCCTGATAAACAGCTTCGGTGAAGTAGCTGGATATAAAATTAACTCAAACAAATCAATGGCCTTTCTCTACACAAAGAATAAACAGGCTGAGAAAGAAATTAGGGAAACAACACCCTTCTCAATAGTCACAAATAATATAAAATATCTTGGCGTGACTCTAACTAAGGAAGTGAAAGATCTGTATAATAAAAACTTCAAGTCTCTGAAGAAAGAAATTATAGAAGATCTCAGAAGATGGAAAGATCTCCCATGCTCATGGATTGGCAGGATCAACATTGTAAAAATGGCTATCTTGCCAAAAGCAATCTACAGATTCAATGCAATCCCCATCAAAATTCCAAATCAATTCTTCAACGAATTAGAAAGGCTGTTTGTATTTTGATGCTAATTCCACTCTCCTTGGAGAGGTTGCAGACAAGGAGTGAGTCACATACTGAGGTGACTCCTTGTGAACCAATCCCCTAGTGAATAAAGGAGCCAATCACTGGGTGAGTAGTCAGGACTCTGGGTTGGATGGAGGAAGAGAAGAAGGAGGAGAGAGTTAGAGGCTTTTGGAATGAGGAGTGGAAGAGCAAGATGTAGCTGCTAGAGTTTCCCAGTATCATGACAGATCCATGGGGATTTGTCACCAGAGGAATCAGATTTAATAAAGCTTACAAGATTGGGTTTTAGTTGTTGCACCCAGGGATTGAGTTACCATTGTTTCTGAAAAAAAAAAAATCACACATTGACCTTCACAGACTGATGGTAGGAGACATCAACAACCTACTCTTGCCACTCAACAGCTTATACAAACAGAAACTAAGCAAAGAAATGCAGGCACTATCTGACCTTGTAAAACAAATGTACTTAACAGGTATTTACAGAACTATTTATCCAAACACAAAATATATATACCTTATTCTTATCTCACAGAACTTTCTCCAATATTGACCATATACTTGGAAACAAAGCAAATCACAATAGATAAAACAAAATTGAAATAAGACCATGCATTCTGTCTGACCACCATAGATTAAAGCTGGATATCAACAACAACAGAAAGCTTACAAATTAGTGGACACAATAATTCTCTACTGAATAAAAAATGGATCAATATAAAAATTAAAAAGAAATTAAAAACATTTTATAATTTAATGAAAATTAATACATAACATATCAAACTTATGGGATACAATGAAGATGGTGGAAAGATCATAGCACTAAGTGACTACAGAAAACAACTGGGAAGGTCTTATATTAGTAACTTAATAGAATATCTGAAAGAAGAAGAAAAGGAGGAAGAGGAGGAGGAAGGGAGGAGGCAGAGGAAGAGGAGGGGGAGGAGAAAGAGAAGGAAGAGGAGGAGGGGAAGGAGGAAGAGGAAGAGGATGGAGAAGGAGGAGGAGCAGGAGGAGGAAGAAGAGGAAGAAATAATCACACTCTAAAAGGGTAGATATCAAGGAATAATCCCAAGGCTGAAATCATTAAAAAAGATGCAAACAAACAATACAAAGAATCAATAAAAGTAATAATAATAAGATTATCTCAAAGAGTTGGTTCTCTGAGAAAATCAATAAGTTTGACCGACCCTTATCCAGATTAAGTAAAAAGTGGAGAAAGAATATTGAAATTAAAATAAAATAAGAAATTAAAGAGGGAGAGATAATAAGAAACATCAAGGGCAATCATAAGGACATATTTTAAAAACCTGGAGTCCACTAAGCTGGAATATCTAAAAGAAAAGAATAATTTCTTCATTACTTATCACTTACCAAAGCTAAGTAAAAAATCAGAAGCAATTTAAACACACACACACACACACACACACACACACACACACACACACACACACATATATATATATATATGTGTCATTAAAGGTCTCCCAAGCCCCACCTCCACCAACTTCCATTGCCAGATAGTTTTAGCACAGAATTTTACCACACTTCCTAAGAAGAGGTAAGGCCAATACACCTCAAATTATTACACAAAATAGAAACAGAACGAACATTGCTTGATTTGTTTTTTATGAGTACACATTTATTGTGATACCTAAACCACATAAAGATTTAACAAGGAAAGAGAATTACAAAACAATTTCCCTTATGAACATAGATACAAAAATTTTCAATAAAATACTTAAAAACCAAATCCAAGAACACATAAAAAGATTATCCACCATAAGCCTTTGCAAGTATGGTTCAACATACATGAATCAATAAGTGCAATCCACCATGTAAGCTAACTGAAAGACAAACACCATATGAACAACTCATTAGATATAGAAAAGGCCTTTGACAAATTCAACACTTATTCATGATAAAAATATCGGAAATTTTAGGGAATCAAGGGATATAACTCAACATAATAAAAGCAGTATACAGCAACCCTATAGCTAGCACTAATTTATATGGAGTGAAATTCAAAGAATTTCCACTAAGATCAGCAACAAGACAATGTTTCTCTCTCTCTCTCTCTCTCTCTCTCTCTCTCTCTCTCTCTCTCTCTCTCTCTCTCTCTCCTCTCCTCTCCTCTCCTCTCTCTCTCTTTATTCAACACTGCACTTAAAGTCTTAGCGTAACAAGACAACTGTAAGAGATCAGTGTTATATAAACTAGAAAGGAAAAAAGTTAAAGTATCTTTATTTGTTGATGATATTATTGTATGAGTAAGTGACCCCTGAGGAAACTCCTACAGAAGATAAACACTTTCAGCAAAGTAGAAGGATACAGAATTAACTAAAAAAAAAAAAAAAAAAATCCAGTGGCCTTATTATGACAGATGACAAGTGGATGAGAAAGAAATGAAACAATTCCTTCTACAATAGACTCAAATAATATATAGTATATTGGGGTAACACTAACCAAACAAGTGAAAGACTTGTAAGATAAAATCTTTCAAACACCAGAGAGAGAAACTGAGAAAGATGGGAAGATCTCCCATGTTCATAGATCATTAGGATTAATATAGTGAAAATGGCCATCTTACCAAAAGCAATCTACAGATTCAATAATGCAATCCCCATCAGAATTCCAGCACAATTTGTCACAGATCTTGAGAGAACAATTTTCAGCTTCAAACGTGTGTGGGACATTGGGCTATGCACAGACAGGCTGGTCTCCAGTCGAGCTGAGGTCTGAATCCTGGAATGGTGATAATTCACCTACATGACATGGTAGGTGTGCCCCCATGTCTCCTGGAACTCTGGCTCTTGTCTAAGTTACCACCCCTCCTCAGCCCCCACAAGAAAAGCATGGCTAGCAGTCATGTAGGCAATGTCCCAAGCTTCTGACCTTCAGGCTAGACTCCTCCCCAGTTAGCTAGCAACAGAAAAGATAGCAGCTCACTTTAAAAGGGGCTGTTTGGACCCTCCTTGCTCTCTCTTACTCCTCTCACTCCTTTGTTCTCTTGCTCTTACTCTTTTCTCCTCTCTTCTCCTCTCTTCTCCTCTCTTCTCCTCTCTTCTCCTCTCCTGTCCTCTCCTGTCCTCTCCTGTCCTCTCCTGTCCTCTCCTGTCCTCTCCTGTCCTCTCCTCTCCTGTCCTGTCCTGTCCTGTCCTGTCCTGTCCTCTCCTGTCCTCTCCTGTCCTCTCCTGTCCTCTCCTGTCCTCTCCTGTCCTCTCCTCTCCTCTCCTGTCCTCTCCTGTCCTCTCCTGTCCTCTCCTGTCCTCTCCTCTCCTCTCCTGTCCTCTCCTCTCCTCTCCTGTCCTCTCCTCTCCTCTCCTGTCCTCTCCTGTCCTCTCCTGTCCTCTCCTGTCCTCTCCTCTCCTCTCCTCTCCTCTCCTCTCCTCTCCTCTCCTCTCCTCTCCTCTCCTCTCCTCTCCTCTCCTCTCCTCTCCTCTCCTCTCCTCTCCTCTCCTCTCTCTTCTCTCCTCTCTTCCTCTCTCCCCCTTTTATTCCCTAGCCTTTCTTCTCTCTCTCCTTTTCTCCCTTCTCTCCTCTTGGCCATGGCTGGCCTCTCTCTCTCTTTCTACCTTCTCTCTTTCCCCCTGCATTTCTATAATAAAGCTCTAAAACCATAGACAGTCTCTGCTCATCAAGGCTGCGCTCACTCTCACATGCATGGGAACCTCTCTTCCCTCAGCCCTCTCTCCCATAACTCCGGGTGACAGGGTTTGAGGACTGCCCCTTGTGCACCCCTCTGTTGAGTGGGTCAGAGGCTTGGATGCCCACCTGGGGGTGAATGGAAAGCATCTGGCAGCCCTCCCACGTCTGCCTGTCCAGAGCATAGGTGGAACTCTGGCGGGATGTGGGCTATCCTCCCTTCCTCTCACTTCCCCGACCCCCTTTTAGTTCCAACATATGTAGTTGCACATACACACACAGACACACAGACACACAGACACACAAATAAAAAACCCAGGATAGCCAAAACAATCCTGCATAATAAAAGGACTTCTTGAAATATTTCCATTTTAGATACCAATATATACTACAGAGCTATCATAATACAAGCAGTTTAGTATTGGTAAATACACATACATGCTGATCAACAAACTCTAATTGAAGACCCAGACATAAATGCCATTCCTATTGACACCCAAGTTTTGATAAAGAAGCCAGAAATACACGGTGGAGAAAAGAGATTATGTTCAGCAAGTGGTGCTGGTCAGGTGTCAGCTGTTGTGAAAAATATTTTTAGACAGACTTGCTTCCCAAGAACCTTTTTGTCTAGGGAGTAAACCATGATGAAATGTTAGAAAAGTGAGTGAAATGATGAATACCTGAAACCTCATGAACTGTTCTGTTAGGAAACAATTTCTCAAGCATCATCATTAATTATCCCCCCCACCACATATTTCCATCTAGAATCCCAAGATCAAAGAGGAACAGCTCAAAAAACAAAATAACAAAAGACAAAACAAAACAAATAAACAAAAAACCTCCCCAAACCACCACCACCAGGATGATGAAGAATTCAAGGCCACACATGGTTATACAGTAAGGTAAAGGTCACTCCAAGCTTCAAATCTCATCTTGAAAACAAGCCAGCAAAGAAGATAGAATGTGGTGAAAATAAAGCAAACAAAATTAGACAAACAAAACAAGAAAGGCTTGGGTTGGTTGGGAGAGATTTCTGACACTATTTATCTTGTTGAGCACATAGTCTTTGGCAAACAAAACCCAACTTTGTGGAGGGCATGGGTCTCGTGATCCTCAAGAGTCCTACAATGGAGCTGTTGTACTGTGCAGTCTTTTTCCTGATTATTTTCTTGCTTTGTCTTCATTTGTTCAAGATCTATTTGTTCAGCATTATGACTCTCAAAACTTGTCACTTATGACATCCCATATCCACAGCTATTCATGGGAGGAGGATGGCTATTTGGGCACACACCTGTAATGTTAGTTCTAGGAGGCTGAGGGATAGAGCATTCAAATGCTTAAGGTCATCTGGGGCTAAATAAAAAAAGCCTCTTTCAACAAACCAAACCAAACCAAACCAATAGAAACAAAATCAAAACAGTCTAAGGACTGAACTTAGATATCCTGGAGGAAATGAAGGCAATGACTTATAATCTTGACAGAATCTTGTGCTGAGAGGTCTATGTACCTTTCTTTAAAAAAAATATTGATATCTTTCACTCAACTTATGACATCTCCTTTCCTTGAACACTCTCATGGTCACATTTGCACCTATTTTTTACAGCTATAGTCTTAGTGATAAAACTAGAATAGATAACCTGATTAAAGTAATGGGAACAGAAACCACAGGTTTGTGTATCCTCTGTTTTTTCTTAGGGAAGTTTGAAAATGCACTAAGTATTTGACTTGGTTAGATCCTTTCTGACAATGGATAGATTCATCTTATTATGTATACTACCTTATTTATCTATGCTATTATTAACCAAACAAATGCAGGGTTACCTATTCTTGCCAATCAGGACATAACTATACAAAAAGGAATAAAAAACCATTGGTACCAGCATAGTGGGGTATTCCTGTGACAACCTGACCATGTTTTGGGGGAGGACTGTGGACGGACTTTGGAACTTTGGGCTAGAAGATCCATTTGGTGTTAAGAGCTCTGTCAGATGTTGTGTAGGAGCTTGGAAGATAATGTTGAGACAGTGCAGAAGATGGAGGCCTGGCTTGTGAAATTTTAGAGGGAAGATTAAAGACTCTTTTCAGGGCCATTGCTATTTTGATTGTGAAGATTCTGTGATTCTGGTTAGCTGGGGCTGAAGAATCAGCTGTGATTAACAAGATACCAGAACTACTAAAGCAAAAAATTTGCATTACTGGTACTATAGTTGGAGCTAAGAAATTAGTGGTGATTAAGAAGAGACCAGCATTATTGAGGTGACATCTTCTGGGAAGTGATTTTTGAGAGCACAGAGGCTGTGTTCCAGAGATAGCCAAGGTTGTACATTGTTCTGTGGCTGGACTTAGTAATGTGTAAGAGTTACCCAGGTGGTATTGGTTTTGAAGGCATGAAGGGGTCATGCAGAGCAGCTGAGGCTTGGCACTGTGAGAGGCCATGGAAGGCCATTGGTGAAGGTGCAGCCTCAGTTGCAACTGATGGCCCAGGACTGAAAGGGTCATGCAAAGGAGTTGAGGCTTGGCACCATGAAGAGAGCCTATGAGAGGCTATTGTTGAAGCCAAGTTACAGTGGAAACAGCAGCGTTTTGAAGATGCCAGATCCATGAGATGACCACCAAGAACAGCAGCAGCAGCTGGAGCCTAGAAGACAAAGTGTGTGCTACAAAGGGCATGGCTGGAGAAGTGACCCAAGCCCTTGGAGGAGCCCAGAAGTTCATGAGTTGGATCCCAGACATTGGATGGTTTGAGATTGATTTTTGCTTTTGATTGTGACTGTGCCCTGATATTTTTCCCTCTTGAAGGAAGTTTTTTTAGTGGATCCCACAGTTAAGAGACTTTTAATTGTAAAGACTTTGGATTTTAAGAGATTGAAATTTTAAGAATTTGCAAAAACTGTGGGACTTTTAAAGTTGTTTAGATCTTAGGGATTAATAAGAAACTAAGGGTTGAGGCTTAATAGTAATGTGTTTGTGTGTCAATTTGACAAGGGGTCAATTGTACTGGCTAGTTTTGTGTCAACTTGACACAGGCTGGAGTTATCACAGAAAAAGGAGCTTCAGTTGGGGAAATGCCTCCATGAGATCCAACTGCAAGGCATTTTTCTCAGTGATCAAGGGGGAAGGTTCCCTTGTGGGTGGTGCCATCTTTGGGCTGGTAGTCTTGGTTCTATAAGAGAGCAGGCTGAGCAAGTCAGGGGAAGCAAGCCAGTAAAGTACAACCCGCCATGGCCTTTGCATCAGCTCCTACTTCCTGACCTGCTTTTTCCAATCCTGACATCCTCTGGTGATCAACAGCAGTATGTAAAGTGTAAGCTGAATAAACCATTTCCTCCCCAATTTGCTTCTTGGTCATGTTGTTTGTGCAGGAATAGAAACCCTGACTGACAATAGTACTAGTGTTTACTTACCCTAAACCATATGAATTTCACTTTCTGTAGCAAATTTAGTTTAATAATTTGTTTACTATAAACAACATTAAAAGGGGATTAGAGGAAACTGTGGTGAGTGATTTAAATGATGGTTGGGGAAAGTTAGCTTCATATCTATATATCTATACCTATATCTCTATCTATCTATCTATCTATCTATCTATCTATCTATCTATCTATCTATCTATCTATCATCTATCTATCCATCTATCTCTTGACTATCTATCTATCATCTATCTATCTATCCATCTGTCTATCTCTTGATTATCTATCTATCTATCTATCTATCATCTATCTATCTACTTTTAATAAAATATATATTTTATTCCTGAGAACAGTACTTCAAACTTTATTTCCAGTACTTTTTTTTGTTTGTTTTTTGTTTTTGTTTTTGTTTTTTTTTGAGACAAGGTTTCTCTGTGTAGCCCTGTCTGTCCTGGAACTCACTTGTAGACCAGGCTGGTCTCAAACTCAGAAATCCACCTGCCTCTGCCTCCCAAGTGCTGGGATTAAAGGCATGCACCACCACTGCCCAGCTTATTTCTAGCCTGGTCCACATAGTGAGTTTCAGTTCACTCAAGAGCTACACACTGAGACCTTGTCTCAAAAAACCAAATAAACTGAAACAAAATAAACCTCTCTGGAGAACAATAAAAATCTTAGATTTTAGATAATTGGTTTTCTATAATGCATACCTTACCTATTCAAGATTAAAAAAAAAAGTACCTTTACTTTTTTTTCACACATTGGTGGATATCCAATTTCTTTCTCAGCACTGTTGAGAGTGGTTTCTGACCCTCTCCACTATAAATTAAGGTAGAATGTTGGTCAAAGCAAAGAAACTGGATGTAACCTGCTAAAAGTGTTGATTTATGAGCCTTCTGCCCACACTTCTTACACACTGTGGAGCCCTCCCTCCAGTTGGCTCCTTCAACTTTGAACTTCATAGGGAATGAAGGATGATAGCAACTTCTATGCCTGACTAATCCTACCTGAAGCGTCTCTCCTGGAAGTATGTGCAAGCAGTACTTACTTTACCAGCATGGATTATGTAAACATTTGTTCCAATCACAAGTAGCACATTAATGCCTAATTTTCAGAGAGACAGAGAGAGACAGAGAGAGAGACAGAGAGAGAGAGACAGAGAGAGAGACAGAGACAGAGAGAGAGAGAGACAGAGAGAGACACACACAGAGAGAGAGAGGAAGCCCCCAATCCTTTCTGCCTTCTCTGTCTAGACAGAGCAGTGTTAGTGTCTGATCATATGGGCGCTCATGCTAGTAATATTAATCGCTGGGAAATGAGCCAAGGAAAGACAACCCTATCTACCAATTAAATTTACTGAGCTTACAGGGTGGTTTATAAAGTCAACATGCTGGGCAAGGTTTACATCTGACCAGGGAAATTATTGTTTTCTGATCCCTGGTTGGCTGTCAGCCACCTCAAACACAAGACAGATGTTGGCTTTACTGGGGTCAGGGTTATCTTGGGGTGGGAGGAATAGTCATTGGTTCTGGAGTCTGCTACTTTTCAATTGCTAGTGGATATGAGCAAATAACACTGCTCCTGAATGCTTTAGGGGTGGCAGGCATCGGGGAGATTTGCAGAGCTGGATAGAACACTGAATACCAGCATCCCAGAGACACACTTTTCAGACTTGGCTGATGTTAGTCTGCTTTGTTTGATCTGAGGACAACAGATTCCATTATCTCAAAGGGCAAAGGTTAATGCCATCTCATAAAGATAATGAAGATAAACACAAGCAGGGCATCACTCTGATGTATTGGTCGCTTATCAGTCGCTTATCAGGCATCAAGGCAAAAGTGTGGGAGAACTAAAGATTCAGGGCTTGAAGGAGTATCCAAGTCTTTTGTTTGTTGAAGTAGGAAGGTTTATTATTATTATTATTATTTTATTAGTGTTCTTCAAAGAATTAAGGTATACAGTAACTGGGACTTGGATGAATTCTCTGAAATGGAGGATTTTTTTTTCCCTTTTGTTCTGTGCTGAATTCATGGAGACTGTGCATGGGATTTCTATTGCTTTGTGTTTGTGTTTGGGGATAGTTTAGCTTGCATTAGGTGCTAAGAAAACTAGCCATGAACCTGGAGCAGAGCCAAGACGAAAGACTCAGGCTCTTTGCCTGAAAGCAGAGAGAGGCTTCTAGCATGGGAACTCAGATCTACACTAGTGAGTTCTGGAGGCATCATCCGACCCTAGGCAGCCCAGGGAGAAGCAGGGAGCCCCAAGTGTGTTTCTAGGAGAAGGAAACACATGGTATTTCACAAGGCTGGAAATATATAGCTAGGGCGATATAATTTATTCTGGGAATTGCATATTAAATTGCACTCCAGATACCAGGTTATATTTGGTGGTTGACTAGAAAATAGTATACTATTTATCTATTTAAGGCTAAAAATCTCCAAGATTGCTTTTTAAGCCTATAATCGTCCGTGAAAATAAACAGATATTTCTTCCTTGATTGAATGGCCTTTCTCTTCGGCTCATTTTGGAAAGCTCTTACAGAATTTATCTGCAGCTGACCATGTCTGTTTTTCAGATTCCGCCCCCCCCCCTTGGTTACTGGAGCCTCTTGTGACCTTGTTCTCTTGAAACATCATGCATTAGATAGACATCACCTCATTTTAGCTTCATTGGAGCTCTCTGTGTTGGATCTCTTTCGAAGACCGGTCTCTCCAGGGAACTACATTTGTCTGAGTGTGTGGTCATCTTTGGATTAGGCCTTCTCTCTCCTGAGCTCCCTCTAAGGACCTTCTTGCCTCCCTCAGCCTTCTTGTTGTCTGCCAAGCTATGAACCATTCCTTCTTTTGGGAAGTTCCCGTTGCTCCACCTTCAGCCAGTTCTCAATAAATTGAAGGCCTTTCACTTCTGATCTTCTCTAGCTGGGATCTTTCTGCCATGCTAGTGGTGTTTTATTGAATGCGCATGCCCGTAGGGCATTTGCTCACTATCCCCTCCATTTATCTCTCATGATATTTTGAGCTGTGTTTTTCCTTGCCTCTTCTGACATGTGTATCACCGTGCTGCATGGGCCGGATGTGAGGATCTAACCTAGGAACCTTCCTTTGGTAAATGGCACTTCTCACCTCAGGGCAGTGTGCACAGGCTGTCTACACTGTGGAGACTGAAGCAGAAGAGGGCTTGAGAAGCTAGGCTGTCCTGGGGGAAGCTGTGGGGAAAGATATGTCAGTCAAAGCTCTCCCCTTTGTGTTCTCCTACTCAAGGAGACTTAAACACTGTACTGACAGGAATGACTGACTCACTGGGTCACAGGAATGTCAGGCAGATGATACGTCAGCCTGGAATCCCCGGTCACTATTTTCACCATTTAAAATATTCTGTGCCATCATTGCTTTTTTTTTTTAGTGGAAACTTTTCTTTCTGGAACTTTTATGACTAAGTCATCACTTTCTTTGCCTGGAAACACTGTCTGGGACAGCAGCTGACTATGTTTTTCTTTTTGCTTCTATTACCTTTCTTCCTCCGAATACTGGAGGAAAATTTTAGCTCCATTGTCTGACCTGTGGATTTTGGACTTAGACTGAAGAAGGCTCTTTCCACTGGGAATAGAGAGTGAGGTAAGAGGAGTTGGGGGTTCTGAAGTTAGGAAACAATGTCTGCTTTTATCTCGAGGCCATGGATTAGGAGAGGTGACATTATCCTAGGATTACATGCCTGGCTAGTGGAATATAGTTCTGCCTGGCATTAGTCATAGTGAGACAAGAGTAAAGTTCCCTTTAGGCAGTAGGGGCAGGGTATATTGAATCATAAGTGGTGAAGCATAATGACCACTCCCCTGCTGGGACAAATGACATGTAGTCACTTCTACAGTGAGGCCGAGGTATATGGACCCATTTCTGATTGACCTGCGATGACCCTAACTTTGACCCTAGATGAGACCAGTCTCAATAAACATCACCTTAGACCTATCATAAGACCTATAAAAGGCCACCGTGCAGGGCGGTGTATCAGTGTTCCTCCCCTGGAACTCCACTCAGAAGTGGAACTGTTAGGAGCTCTTTTTCACTTTTTCTTAATAAATCTACATTTGTTCTGTTTGGTCTTTGCCCATGTGTCCTTATTCTTCCTAGATGTGAGATAACACATTTGAAAACTATAGGGTGGCTCTGGTCATCATTGATTGTCCTGCACCACGAGCTCCCCGAATTAAGCTCCCCAAGACCAAGGAAGTTTTCTTTGCTCTGGAGAAAAATCAAAATCAAAACCAAAACCAAAACCAAAATAAAAAGCCAGAAGGAAACCATAGCCTTCTCATCCTCCATGGTGTCTCTGCCACACACCAAAGGCCAAGCTCTGATTTTGTTCTCCTATCTATCTATCTATCTATCTATCTATCTATCTATCTATCTATCTATCTATCTATGCGCACATATATATGTGTATATATATAATTATTTTATCATATATATGATATATATAATTTCAGCTCTATATGTATGAGTCACTTTTCCTGTTTAATCAAAGCATCAAGTTCCTATTTTATTATATATACTTTATATTACTTTAGCTTAAAATGATCACATTCCTATTTTCACACTAGAGCTAATCCATTTGAAGGCATCTAACTTTAAAATTAGATTCCCTGATATGCCTTTAGTGCCCTTTGCACAGGAGTGGGTGGGGAAGCCATAGACTTGAGACTCAGCCAGAGGTAAAATCAAAGCTCACTCTAAAGCAGAATAAACTCACAGCAAATTGTTGAGCTATAATGTCCAAAGAGTGAAGTGGTAGGGTATTATAAAGGAATAGTAACTGGAGCAACATGAGAACATGTATAAACTAAAACAAAATACGAATATATTTGGGAGATGGACGTGAAGTTCTGGGAAATAGATAAGAACAAATGATATGTTTTTGATGAGAGGTTATGGATTCTGAGTATAATGGATGCACACAGCAATGTATCTTAATTTTATAGTAGAGTTTTGTTCCTCTCTATAAAATATTTCTGTCAAAATGAGTTCGAACTAGATTGAAAATTATTCCATAGAAATCTACAGAAATACATTGAAAGGAGAAAAGATTGTCCTTGGTTGTATTTCATAACAAACTTACATAAGTCTGCTGACTGGAAATGAATATTATTTAAATATATCTGGAATATACTTTTTTTTGGCATTTTTGCAATGCATGTGTATAATGTAGTGCATATAGTTTGATATATAATAATATTTGCATATGTATATATAAAAAGCATACATAACATGGCATCATATTTGAATCATTAAAATAGTTACTTTTAAATAAGTGATTATTATATGCTTCTTATATATTTTCTTCATTAATAAACTTCATGTGAAAATTGTAGTTGAAATTACTAAAACATTTTAAAATGCTGCATTGAGTCTGCCATTGACTTGATCAATGATGAAGTGTTCACTAAATCAAACACTTCCTAAGGTTGGCCATTTGCATACTACTGTAGGAAGTAAGAAATAAACATCATTCTTTTGGGAAAACTATTAAATAATACTAAAATAATGAGGAAAATTGCAGTTGTGAACATTGCCAAATGAAATTGGCAGATGAGGGTTATAGGTTGAAAGGAGAGAATTTATTCAGTGGCTTTATGGAGGATGACTTTGAACTCATCCATGAATATTGTCAATGTGGTTAGATAGAACAGTGCAGCTTGCTGACCGCATTAACAGTCTGTTAGTAGAACATTTTATCAGGAATTAAGATTTCTGTAGAGAAAATGTAATTTGGACTGAAAAGCGAAGAACTTTGAATGTTAGCCTAATAAATTTGAACAATGGAATTATTGAAAGCTTCAACAGACGTTTCTCATCACATGTTTTCTCTACCTCCACCCAAAGCACATTTATTGCTTAACAGATATTAATAAGAAACACTGTGCATGTCTTATAAGAAAATAAAAAACATATATCTTTTTTACTTTCAATCTTTAGTCTTTATTGTGTTTATGTATGTGTATTATTTCACTGGAAAAATAGGTATTATAAATGACTATTGAATAGATTAGAATATGGTGGGGTTATAAAAAAGTATAAGACAGTTATTAAGATAAAGCAAGGAAAAGGGAAGTTAATTTTAGCTGAGAAGATCAAGAAATGTCTCAGAAATAAGCAGAAATCTAAGTAGCTCTTTGAAATATTAACACTAACTTCTTTCTTTCTGTGAGAATATGCTTTTTAAATAGGATACCCAAGGATACAAGGATAGAAAATTTTGAACAAATTGAAGACCTAGAAAATAATTTAGCTTGTCTAGAATCTATGATATTTAAGAGGAGAGAGAGAGAGAGAGAGAGAGAGAGAGAGAGAGAGAGAGAGAGAGAGAGAGAGAGAGAGAGAGAGGTGTGTAGGCAGAGATGTCAAATGAAACCTGAATGTAGAATGACTTTCATGCTAACTTAAGAAGCTTGAGAATTTGAAGTTCTCAAAATCACCTCAAGTACCTCATGGCTTGGTAATCAGTACTTATAAAACCATGGTAAGGACCGTAGGTTAAGGGTTTAGCCACGGTTTTCAACCTGTGGGTTGCAACTCCTCTTATGAAGTAGCAATGAAATAATTTTATGGTTAGAGTTAGCACAGCGTGAGGAACTGGTCACAGCCTTAGAAAGATTGAGAACCACTGGTTTAGAGAGCAGTGAGTTAAAAGATTTGGAGTGTAGGCAGTCACAGGTAGGAAGAACTTTGGGAACTGTGGCAGAAGCACTGGTGGATGTGTGATGAGAACTAAGTTCCTAACTGACTTCTCAGCAGTCTATGCTTTCCACATGGGCAGTGGGAATGCTAAATAGAAACAGACTTCAGAACCTTTGCAGGGAATAATAGAGAGGAGTCAATGAGTGACTACATTTAGGGATCAAGGCTAGGGAGAAATTAGGGATAATTTCATGATTTAAGTCTTTAACTAAAGAATAATGTCTGTCTTAAAATTAAATAAAACATGGAAAAACAGAATAGAAGAGTTTATCTTGATTGCCTGGAAAATAGTGGATCCAGATCCAAGATTGTGGGATGGCAGATCAAGCATAGTTATTTACTAGTCTTCCATCTCTAATCCCACTGAAATAACAGTAAAGCCATCTAGAAGTTTGTAGCAAGTAGGAAAAATGGAGGCATAGGTAATCTCTAGATGGGAGTTTATTGAGTTTCTGGAAACAGAAATGTGAGTAGGACTTAAACTGGAGTAGGTACAAGAGCCATGAACATATAGGTGATGGAATGAAAGATGACCCAGGGACCAGTTGGCAGATGTAGCATGCAGGTAGTTGAAGTCATGGGCTGAAGTTTGTCTCTGCAATGTATGTATGTATATTCTCCCCTAGTTCTCTTAGAGGAATCCCTAGGGGTCCCCAAAGAGCCTGGAGCTCCTGTAGCCATGGTGTATCTTTTTTTAGCTGGGAGAAAGCTGTCCCAATGAAACAATCTCTTTTGATATATTTCATTTCAGTTGGAGTTTGGCTGCTCACTCAAGAGCTTAATCTGTCTAGAGATAACCTATGTTTCTATAGAAACACTATTTCTATATGGCTGCCAAAATGCCCACTGAACACACAAATCCCTCCCATTATCCCGTAATCCTTCCAATAACTACTTGACTTGTGGTCATTCTTTCCATTCAGGGAAAGGATCTACCCACAGACAGCACAGAAGAAACTTCCACTGACCCCTGAATTAAACCAAGAAATTCATTCAGAATCACAAATGGATATTCAAGAAGAAAGTAAAATTAATGAAATCATATGCATGCATGCAACATTATATGGACTGACCAAGTTGTATTTATGTATTTAGGAATACACACATACAATGTATGTATGTATGTAACAACAATTAATGAAGACAGAGGCCATGAACTTTAAAGAGAGTGACAGGAGGGTTTGGAATGAGGAAAGGCGAGGAGAAAATAAGGTAATTATATTATAATCTCAAAAAAAATTAAAAAGCAAAATCAAGATAAACAGATGCTGTACATATATATTGAAAAACAAATACATATATAAAATACTTTTAAAATGTAGGAAGCAACATATATCCCAATACCACCAGGAGTAACTGGGACCAGAGGGATCCAGGGACACAGGAATCCCACCCAACCAATGGCACAGGTTCCTTCCAGTCTGGACCAGAGCCCTGAGCAGACCTTGGGATCGAACTCTGCAGCCAGTCCCATAATACCCAGAGGAAGTGCCACTATCTGGCACTCTAACACGCCCAGGATCCCAGGGGCTTGGTCACACCAGAATCTCGGGGTTCGAGAGGCAGCTTTATTCCCAAGAGCACTGGCACACCTAGGATCTCAGGATCCCAGGATCCCAGAATCACAGGATCACAGAGACAGCTGAACTCTCAGGAGTTCTGACACAACCAGGATCATAGGAAGGACAGGCTCCAGTTAGATATCACTATTGAGAACCAGATGGCAGGATGCAAGCATAAGAACATAAGCAACAGAAAACAATGTTACTTGGCATCATCAGAACCCAATTCTCCCAATATAGCAAGTACTGGATACAGCATTACACAGGAAAAGCAAGATTCAGATCTAAAATCACTTGCCTTCTCACAATGATGATAGAGAGTAAGAAGGACATAAATAACTCCCTTAAAAAATATAGGAGACTACAGGTCCTTAAAGAGGAAACACAAAAATTCCTTAAAGAATTACAAGAAAACACAATCAAACAGGTGAAGGAACTGAACAAAACCATCCAGGATCTAAAAATGGAAGTGGAAACAATAAAGAAATCACAAAGAGAGACAACTCTGGAGTTAAAAAACCTAGGAAAGAGATCAGGAGTGATAGATGCGAGCAACAGAATACAAGAGATGGAAGATACCATAGAAAACGTTGACACAAAAGTCAAAGAAAATGAGAAAGGCAGAAAACTCCTAACCCAAAACATTCAGGAAATCCAGGACACAATGAGAAGACCAAACCTAAGGATAATAGGTATAGAAGACAGTAAAGATTCCCAACTTAAAGTGTCAGTAAATATCTTTAACAAAATTATAGAAGAAAATTTCCCTAACCTAAGAAAGAGATGCCCATGAACATACAAGAAGCCTGCAGAATCCCAAAGGACCAGAAAAGAAATTCCTCCCATCACATAATAATCAAAACACTGATTGCACTAAACAGAGAAAGAATATTAAAAGCAGTAAGGGGATAATGTCAAGTAATATAAAGGCAGGCCTCTCAGAATTACACCAGACTTCTTATCAGAGATTATGAAAACTAGAAAATCATGGGCAGTGTGATGGTTTGTATATCCTTGGACCAAGGAGTGGCACAATCTGAAGGTGTGGCCTTGTTGGAATAGGTGTGACCTGGTTGGAATGGGTGTGTCACTGTGGGTGTGGGTATAAGATCCTCAGCCTAGTTGCCTGGAAGTCAGTCTTCCACTAGCAGTCTTTGGATGAAGACATAGAACTCTCAGCTCCTCCTGCGCCATGCCTGCCTGGATTCTGCCATGCTCCCACCTTGATGATAATGGACTGAACTTCTGAACCTGTAAGCCAGCCCCAATTAAATGTTGTTTTTTATAAGACTTGCCTTGGTCATGGTGTCTGTTCACAGCAGTAAAACCCTAACTAAGATAGGCAGATATCATACAGATACTAAGAGAAAACAAATGCCAGCCCAGATTACTATACCCAACAAACTCTTAATTACCATAGATGGAAAAACCAAGATATTCCATGACAAAAAAAACTTACAAAATATCTTGCCACAAATCCATCCCTACAAAGGATAATAGATGAAAAAACGCCAACACAAGGAGGGAGACTACACACTAGCAAAAAAAAGGAAGTAATCTTTCATTTTTTTAAAAAAATTTTAATATTTTTATTACATATTTTCCTCAATTACATTTCCAATGCTATCCCAAAAGTCCCCCATAGCGCCCCCCACTTCCCTACCCACCCATTCCCATTCTTTTGGCCCTGGCATTCCCCTATATTGGGGCATATAAAGTTTGCAAATCCAATGGGCCTCTCTTTCCAGTGATGGCCGACTAGGCCATCTTTTGATACATATGCAGCTAGAGACAAGAGCTCCGGGGTACTGATTAGTACATCATGTTGCTCCAACAATAGGGTTGCAGATCCCTTTAGCTCCTTGGGTACTTTCTCTAGCTTCTCCATTGGGAGCCCTGTGATACATCCAATAGCTGACTGTGAGCATCCACTCCTGTGTTTGCTAGGCCCCGGCATCATCTCACAAGACAGCTATATTTGGGTCCTTTCAGCAAAATCTTGCTAGTGTATGCAATGGTGTCAGCGTTTAGAAGCTGATTATGGGATGGATCCCTGGATACGGCAGTCTCTAAATGGTCCATCCTTTCATCACCGCTACGAACTTTGTCTCTGTAACTCCTTCCCTGGGTGTTTTGTTCCCAATTCTAAGAAGGGGCACAGTGTCCACACTTTGGTCTTCATTCTTCTTGAGTTTCATGCGTTTAGCAAATTGTATCTTATATCTTGGGTATCCTAAGTTTTGGGCTAATATCCACTTATCAGTGAATACATATTGTGTGAGTTCTTTTGTGATTGTGTTACCTCACTCAAGATGATGCCCTCTAGGTCCATCCATTTGGCTAGGAATTTCATAAATTCATTCTTTTTAATAGCTGAGTAGTACTCCATTGTGTAAATGTACCATAATTTCTGTATCCATTCCTCTGTTGAGGGACATCTGGGTTCTTTTCAGCTTCTGGCTACTATAAATAGGGCTGCTATGAACATAGTGGAGCATGTGTCCTTTTTACCGGTTGGGACATCTTCTGGATATATGCCCAGGAGAGGTATTGCTGGATCCTCTGGTAGTACTATGTCCAATCTTCTGAGGAACCACCAGACTGATTTCCAGAGTGGTTGAACAAGCTTGCAATCCCACCAACAATGGAGGAGTGTTCCTCTTTCTCCACATCCTCGCCAGCATCTGCTGTCACCTGAATTTTTGATCTTAGCCATTCTGACTGGTGTGAGGTGGAATCTCAGGGTTGTTTTGATTTGCATTTCCCTGATGATTAAGGATGTTGAACATTTTTTCAGGTGCTTCTCTGCCATTCGGTATTCCTCAGGTGAGAATTCTTTGTTCAGTTCTGAGCCCCATTTTTTAATGGGGTTATTTGACTTTCTGGAGTCCACCTTCTTGAGTTCTTTATATATATTGGATATTAGTCCCTTATCTGATTTAGGATAGGTGAAGATCCTTTCCCAATCTGTTGGTGGTTTTTTTGTCTTATTGATGGTGTCTTTAGCCTTGCAGAAGCTTTGCAGTTTCATGAGGTCCCACTTGTCAATTCTGGATCTTACAGCACAAGCCATTACTGTTCTATTCAAGAATTTTTCCCCTGTGCCCATATTCAAGGCTTTTCCCCACTTTCTCCTTTATAAGTTTCAGTGTCTCTGGTTTTATGTGAAGTTCCTTGATCCACTTAGATTTGACCTTAGTACAAGGAGATAGGAATGGATCGATTCACATTCTTCTACATGATAACCACCAGTTGTGCCAGCACCATTTGTTGAAAATGCTGTCTTTCTTCCAGTGGATGTTTTTAGTTTCCTTGTCGAAGATCAAGTGACCGTAGGTGTGTGGGTTCATTACTGGGTCTTCAATTCTATTCCATTGGTCTATTTGTCTGTCACTATACCAGTACCATGCAGTTTTTATCACAATTGCTCTGTAGTAAAGCTTTAGGTCCGGCATGGTGATTCCACCAGAGGTTCTTTTATCCTTGAGAAGAGTTTTTGCTATCCTAGGTTTTTTGTTATTCCAGATGAATTTGCAGATTGCACTTTCTAATTCGTTGAAGAATTGATTTGGAATTTTGATGGGGATTGCATTGAATCTGTAGATTGCTTTTGGCAAGATAGCCATTTTTACAATGTTGATCCTGCCAATCCATGAGCATGGGAGATCTTTCCATCTTCTGAGATCTTCTATAATTTCTTTCTTCAGAGACTTGAAGTTTTTATTATACAGATCTTTCACTTCCTTAGTTAGAGTCACACCAAGATATTTAATATTATTTGTGACTATTGAGAAGGGTGTTGTTTTCCTAATTTCTTTCTCAGCCTGTTTATTCTTTGTGTAGAGAAAGGCCATTGATTTGTTTGAGTTAATTTTATATCCAGCTACTTCACCGAAGTTGTTTATCAGGTTTAGGAGTTCTCTGGTGGAATTTTTAGGGTCACTTATATATACTATCATATCATCTGCAAAAAGTGATATTTTGACTTCATCTTTTCCAATTTGTATCCCTTTGATCTCCTTTTGTTGTCGAATTGCTCTGGGTAGGACTTCAAGTACAATGTTGAATAGGTATGGAGAAAGTGGACAGCCTTGTCTAGTCCCTGATTTTAGAGGGATTGCTTCAAGCTTCTCACCATTTACTTTGATGTTGGCTACTGGTTTGCTGTAGATTGCTTTTATCATGTTTAGGTATGGGCCTTGAATTCCTGATCTTTCCAAGACTTTTATCATGAATGGGTGTTGGATCTTGTCAAATGCTTTTTCCGCATCTAACGAGATGACCATGTGGTTTTTGTCTTTGAGTTTGTTTATATACTGGATTACGTTGATGGATTTCCATATATTGAACCATCCCTGCATCCCTGGGATGAAACCTACTTGGTCAGGATGGATGATTGTTTTGATGTGTTCTTGGATTCGGTTAGCAAGAACTTTATTGAGGATTTTTGCATCAATATTCATAAGGGATATTGGTCTGAAGTTTTCTATCTTTGTTGGGTCTTTTTGTGGTTTAGGTATCAGAGTAATTGTGGCTTCATAGAATGAGTTGGGTAGAGTACCTTCTGTTTCTATTTTGTGGAATAGTTTGTGAAGAACTGGGATTAGATCTTCTTTGAAGGTCTGATAGAACTCTGCACTAAACCCATCTGGTCCTGGGCTTTTTTTAGTTGGGAGACTAATAATGACTGCTTCTATTTCTTTGGGGGATATAGGGCTGTTTAGATCATTAACCTGATCTTGATTCAACTTTGGTACCTGGTATCTGTCTACGATCTTCTCCATTTCATCCAGGTTGTCCAGTTTTGTTGAGTATAGCCTTTGGTAGAAGGATCTGATGGTGTTTTGGATGTCTTCAGGATCTGTTGGTATGTCTCCTTTTTCATTTCTGATTTTGTTAATTAGGATGCTTTCCCTGTGCCCTCTAGTGAGTCTGGCTAAGGGTTTATCTATCTTGTTGATTTTCTCAAAGAACCAGCTCCTTGATTGGTTGATTCTTTGAATAGTTCTTCTTGTTTCCACTTGGTTGATTTCACCCCTGATTTTGATTATTTCCTGCCATCTACTCCTCTTGGGTGAATTTGCTTCCTTTAGTTCTAGTGCTTTTAGGTATGTTGTCAAGCTGCTAATGTGTGCTCTCTCTAGTTTCCTTTTGGAGTCACTCAGAGCTGTGAGTTTTCCTCTTAGGAATGCTTTCATTGCATCCCATAAGTTTGTGTATGTTGTGGCTTCATTTTCATTGAACTCTAAAAAGTCCTTAATTTCTTTCTTTATTCCTTCCTTGACCAAGGTATCATTGAGAAGAGTGTTGTTCAGTTTCCACGTGAAGGTTGGCTTTCTATTATTTATTTTGTTATTGAAGATCAGCCTTAGTCCATGGTGATCTGATAGGATGCATGGGACAATTTCAATATTTTTGTATCTGTTGAGGCCTGTTTTGTGACCAATTATGTGGTCAATTTTGGAGAAGGTACCATGAGGTGCTGAGAAGAAGGTATATCCTTTTGTTTTAGGATAGAATGTTCTGTAGATATCTGCCAGATCCATTTGATTCATAATTTCTGTTAGTTTCACTGTGTTCCTGTTTAGTTTCTGTTTCCATGATCTGTCCATTGGTGAAAGTGGTGTGTTGAAGTCTCCCACTATTATTGTATGAGGTGCAATGTGTGCTTTGAGATTTACTAAAGTTTCTTTAATGAATGTGGCTGCCTTTGTATTTGGAGCACAGATATTCAGGATTGATAGTTCCTCTTGGAGGATTTTACCTTTGATGAGTATGAAGTGTCCCTCCCTGTCTTTTTTAATGACTTTGGGTTGGAAGTCAATCTTATCAGATATTAGAATGGCTACTCCAGCTTGTTTCTTCATACCATTTGCTTGGAAAATTGTTTTCCAGCCTTTCATTCTGAGGTAGTGTCTATCTTTTTCTCTGAGATGAGTTTCCTGTAAGCAGCAAAATGTTGGGTCTTGTTTGTGTAGCCAGTTTGTTAGTCTATGTCTTTTTATTGGGGAGTTGAGTCCATTGATATTAAGAGATATTAAGGAAAAATAATTGTTGTTTCCTGTTATTTTTGTTGTTAAAGTTGGCATTCTGTTCTTGTGGCTGTCTTCTTTTAGGTTTGTTGAGGGATTACCTTCTTGTTGTTTCTAGGGCATTGTTCCTGTCCTTGTATTGGTTTTTTTCTGTTATTACCCTTTGAAGGGCTGGATTCGTGGAGAGATAATGTGTGAATTTGGTTTTGTCGTGGAATACTTTGGTTTCTCCATCTATGTTAATAGAGAGTTTGGCTGGGTATAGTAGCCTGGGCTGGAATTTGTGTTCTTTTAGTGTCTGTATAACATCTGTTCAGGATCTTCTGGTTTTCATAGTCTCTGGTGAAAAATCTGGTGTAATTCTGATAGGCTTGCCTTTATATGTTACTTGGCCTTTTTCTCTTACTGCTTTTAGTATTCTATCTTTATTTAGCACATTTGTTGTTCTGATTATTATGTGTCGGGAGGTATTTCTTTTCTGGTCCAGTCTATTTGGAGTTCTGTAGGCTTCTTGTATGTTCATGGGCATCTCTTTCTTTATATTTGGGAAGTTTTCTTCTATAATTTTGTTGAAGATGTTTGCTGGTCCTTTGAGTTGAAAATCTTCATTCTCATCCACTCCTATTATCCGTAGGTTTGGTCTTCTCATTGTGTCCTTTATTTCTTGGATGTTTTGAGTTAGGATCTTTTTGCATTTTACATTTTCCTTGATTGTTGTGCCGATGTTCTCTATGGAATCTTCTGCACCTGAGATTCTCTCTTCCATCTCTTGTATTCTGTTGGTGATGCTGGTATCTATGGTTCCAGATTTCTTTCCTAGGGTTTCTATCTCCAGTGTTGCCTCATTTTGGGTTTTCTTTATTGTGTCTACTTCCCTTTTTAGGTCTAGTATGGTTTTGTTCATTTCCATCATCTGTTTTGATGTGTTTTCCTGTTTTTCTTTAAGGACTTCTACCTGTTTGATTATGTTATCCTGTTTTTCTTTAAGGATTTGTAACTCTTTAGCAGTGTTCTCCTGCAATTCTTTAAGGGATTTTTGTGCTTCCTCTTTACTGTCTTCTACCTGTTTACCAGTGTTCCTTTGTATTTCTTTAAGTGTGTTATTAAAGTCCTTCTTGAAGTCCTCTACCATCATCATGAGATATGCTTTTAGATCCGTGTCTAGCTTTTCCGGTGTGTTGGGGTGCCCTGGACTGGGCGAAGTGGGAGTGCTTGGTTCTGATGATGGTGAGTGGTCTTGGTTTCTGTTAGTAAGATTATTACTTTTACCTTTCGCCATCTGGTAATCTTTGGGGTTAGTTGTTGTCGTTGTCACTGTTTAAAGATTGGAGCAGAAGCTGTGTTCCACTCACCAGCAGTCTCAAAATCCTGTGGCGGGGGTCCTGGGTAGCTGGCGGGTGTCAGCCGACCCTGCGCTCTAGCTACCCCTGTGCTGGTCAGGCCGGAAGAGGCCTGTGGCCCTACTCATGCCGGTTTTCTGCTTCCCTAACTAATGCATTCTCAGGTCCCACGCGCAATTGGATTGGAGCAGAAGCTGTGTTCCACTCACCAGAAGTCTTAAGATCCTGTGGTGGGTGTTGTGGGTAGCTGGCAAGTTTCAGCCGACCCTGCGCCCTACCTACCCCGGTGCTGTTCTTACCGGAAGAGGCTTGTGGCCCTACTCAGGTCGGATTTTTGCCTCCCCAACCAAAGCAGTCTCAGGTCCTGCGTGATTGGACTGGAGCAGAAGCTGTGTTCCACTCACCAGCAGTCTCAAAATCCTGTGGCGGGGGTCGTGAGTAGCTGGCGGGTGTCAGCCGATCCTGTGCTCTAGCTATCCAGGTGCTGGTCCGGCCGGAAGAGGCCTGTGGCCCTACTCAGGCCGGTTTTCTCGGAAGTAATCTTTCAAGAAACCCAAGAGATGATAGTCACACAAACATAATTCTACTTCTAACAACAAAAATATCAGGGAGTAACAATCAGTTTTCCTTAATATCTCCTAACATCAATGGACTCAACTCCCCAATATAAAGACATAGACTAAAAGACTGGATATGTAATCAGGACTCAGCATTTTCCTGCATACAGGAAATTCACCTCAGTGACAAAGACAGACACTACCTCAGAGTAAAATGGTTGGAAAACATTTTTCCAAGCAAATGGTCCCAAGAAACAAGCTGGAGTAGTTATTCTAATATTGAACAAAATCGACTCAATAGAAACAGATGTATAAAAGTTGGGGTCATAGACAAATGCACTTAGCACTTAAAACGGGCAGAATGCATAGAAAGAAACACTCATCTAGGACTAATTGGATTTTCTGGGTCTTTTGTTTTTCTGTATCAAATTGAGGATTTTCTTTCTATTTATGTGAATAATGAGATGGGGATGTTGATTGAAATTTCATTGAATCAGTAAATAGTTTTGGTAGGAAGGTCTTTTTTCACAATGTTAACTCTACCAAGTTATACACTTGGGAGGTCTTCAATTTCTAGTGTGCTTCTTAATCTCTTTCTCCACACATTTAAAGTTTTCATTGTAGTTTTTTTTTTTTACCTCTTTTGTTATGTATACTCTAAATATTTTATTTTATTTGAGAAACTGGGAAGAGGAGCGTGTCCATGATCTCTTTCTCAGCATGCTTGTTACTCATATGTGTTAAGACTAGTAAACTTTCTAAGTCAATTATGTATCTTAACCCTTTGCTGAAATTATTGATAATTTCTATAATTTTTCTAGTCAAATTCTGGGAACATTGGGTATAAGATAATACAATCTTCAAATGAAAATATTTTGATTTAGTATTTCCCATTTGTATCCCTTCTCTTGCCTTATTGCTCCAGCTAATGCTTCAATCACATCATGGATAAACAGTAGGGATAGTTGGCAGTCCTTTCCCATTCTTGATTTTAATGGGGCTTATTCATGTTTTTATTCATTTAGGATGATATTGGCCATGAGTTTGTCATACATAACCTTTATTATGTTGGAATATGTATCTTACAGTCTTACTTGCTCTTGGGCTTTTTATTAAGAATGGATGTTGAATCTTATCAAAGACTTTTTTGTTTCTTGCTTCCATTGAGATGATTATATGATTCTTGTATTGTTTGTCCATGTATTTGGTATACTACATTTATTTCTAATATATGTTTTAAAAATAAAAAACAAAATCAACCAAAAAAAAAAAAAAGAGTTCAGGCCATCCTTAGCTATGGAGCAAATAAGTTCAAAGCCAGGATGCATGAGACCCCATCTCAAAAATTTCAAGTACAGGGCTGGAGAGATGGCTTAGCTGTTAAAATGTGTATTGTTCTTCTAGAAGTTAAAAGTTCAGTTCCCAATACCCATGTCAGATGGCAGACAATTGTCTGTAACTCCAATTCCAGGGGATCCAATACCTTTTGCAGCCTCCATGAGCACCTGCACTGAGAAGTACACATTCATACACAAACACATACAAATCCATGCAAAATAAAAACTTTGGAAACTTAAAAAAATGTAGGAAGCATAATAGAACTTTAAAAATTCTATCCATTAGTTCTGACTGTAACATATGATATGTTTTATATCCATAAAACAAAAGATTTCATGCCAAGAGAATAAGCAAAATGAAAATTTATTTTTAATAAATTACAATATATGTAATATTTTAGTTATATGTAATGCATTTTTTTCAGTTCTCATGAGAAAAGTTTGTTTGTAATTGGCCAGGACAGGGAAAATAAGGGACTATAGAACACTCAAGCTCTGAATATAACATATATACCACATTTCTTCCTCCAAAGCCTTAGAGATGGCAAAAGAAAAGTTGGGAGAGCCAGAGGCAGTGAATGACTAAAAAAGTAGATAAAAGTCCTGGTGGTTTAAATACAAATGAAACAAACTGTGTCTAGATGGGGTAGGGCATATATGAACTTGAGGCTGTATGTACAAGACCTGTGCAAGCAAAAGCCAGACCAAACACCAGCATGAAGTTACATTGGTTACAAAGTTTTATCTCTAGTTGTGGAGCATTAGGCAGTGCACAACCACCTGTAGTTCCAGATCTAGGGGATATGATGCTTTCTTCTGGACTCTGAGGGCACCCATACTCATATGTGCATGTATCCCCACAGAGACATATACATATTCACAATTCATACTAAAATATTTTTTAAAAAATCAGAATTTTTATAGCAATTGTAGCCATGTGATAGAAGAATGTTTGACTGGACTCCCAACACTGGAGAAAAACGAGCATTCCAAGATGGGGTAATGTGAGAGGAGAGGTACCAAGGGTGCTGCCTCCTACTTCTGTTCCATTACTTACTCAACAGAAACCCATCTCCTGCAGAGACCGAAGGTCCTTGGTTAGCAAGTCCTCTCGGAGGTGTTGGAGCTAGAGACACCCGTGTTGTGTTGATTTGAACGGTATCTTTGGGGCTGACCTGAATGATTCTTGGAGCTGTAGCTAAGGAGGATGAACCACCACATTTCCCATCTTTGTTATGAATAACATGGGCCTCATCATGATGCTGTAAGTGCAGTTTGTTCTCCTTTTGTATGTTTGCATCGTTATATGTCAAGCATGAAAAATAATTATGGTCCTCAAGCAGAGTGTACCTTTTTTTTTTTTTAAATCTACTTTTTTTTTTTTTAAGATTTATTTATTTATTACATGTAAGTACACTGTAGCTGTCTTCAGACACCCCAGAAGAGGGCGCCAGATCTCATTACGGATGGTTGTGAGCCACCATGTGGTTGCTGGGATTAGAACTCTGGACCTTCGGAAGAGCAGTCGGGTGCTCTTACCCACTGAGCCATCTCTCCAGCCCCCAGAGTGTACCTTTAATTTGAAGTTTTAGAAAAGAAAATATGTGTAACTTGTATTATTTGATACAATGGGAAGACATATGACGGTATCAAAAGTTGACATAATAGGGGTTGGAGATCTATATTAGTGGGTAGAGGGCTTGCATAGCACATGAAGCCCCATATTTTAATTCCCATGACCCATAAAACTGACTCTGATGGAATACAGTTATAGTCCTAGTACTCTGAAGGTAGAGGCAGTAAGATCGTAAGTTCAAGGTTATCTTTACATTTTAAGTTCAAGGCTAGCCTGGATGCATGCAACTACATCCCAAATAAAAGTTGATAGATTAGTGGGCAAAGGCTTCAAAACATCATATGTTACAAATGATAATAGCTGTTGCATAAGGTGAATGAGGGATGAATTAAATAAAGCAAATGCTCATGTTTTATAATTTTGTCATTAATAGGTTAAAACCATGTTAAAAAACGAAGAATTAAAACAGATGATGTGTACAGAACAGGTAGGATGGGTCTTTAATGTTACTTAGCAAATAGTGCCTTTGACTTAAAGCTGAACAAGCAAAAACTGAAAAATATACTAGAACTAACAACAATCAACCAACCAAACAAAAGGAACAGATACACAGATCAATAGAGAAGAGCACTTGCTGCAGAGTCATGAGGACTGAAGCTTGCATCCCAGCACCCCATGCAACAAGTCAGTTATTCCTCAAATACCTCTAACCCCATTTCTGAGGGCTTAGAGGAGGCAGGAGCTAGGAGACAGCAGGGTCTCTGTGGCCTGTTGTCTTCTTCCCTAGCTGACCAAACTCAAGTCCTGAGCTCAGGAACTGCCTCAGAGAAAGAGAGAATGACAGAATTGGATACCCAGAGCCTTCTTCTGGCCTCCAGGCATATGCACAGGCAGCTCCATACTTGGGCAAATATGCTTATGCATATACTTGTTGATGTGCATATACTTATAAATCAATCAATCAATCAGTCAGTCAGTTGACTAATCAATCGTTAAATAAAAAGTAAACAAATCCATATAAAAAACTGGAATCTGCCAATTTTACAGGGTAGCAGCAATATGGTGGGCAAAATGTTCTAGGCAGGGATATCAGAGAAGGAACCTGAGAACTAGTTGAGCTATACTACAGACAAAAGGCAGACCACTGGACAAAGATAATTTGAGGAACTGGCCACTTTGGAAAGAGTTACCTTCTGTGGCATTTTCATATAAATTTATAGTTTTCAAATTAAAGACTACAAAAACTTTTCTTTTCTTTTCTTTTCTTTTCTTTTCTTTTCTTTTCTTTTCTTTTCTTTTCTTTCCTTTCCTTTCCTTTCCTTTCCTTTCCTTTCCTTTCCTTTCCTTTCCTTTCCTTTTCCTTTTCCTTTTCCTTTTCCTTTTCCTTTTCCTTTTCCTTTTCCTTTTCCTTTTCCTTTTCCTTTTCCTTTTCCTTTTCCTTTTCCTTTTCCTTTTCCTTTTCCTTTTCCTTTTCCCTTTTCTTTTCTTTTCTTTTCTTTTCTTTTCTTTTCTTTTCTTTTCTTTTCTTTTCTTTTCTTTTCTTTTCTTTTCTTTTCTTTTCTTTTCTTTTCTTTTCTTTTCTTTACCTCTTAATGGTTTCACGCCCTCTTGAACTCTCTTCAAAGTTCTTTTCAACTTTCCCTTAAGGTACTTGTTGACTTGTTGACTGCCGGTATTCAGCCTTAGATGGAGTTTATCATCCGCTTTGGGCTGCATTCCCAAGCAACCCGACTCCGGGAAGACCCGAACCCAGCGCCCCTCCGGCTGGGCCTGGATCAGAAGGACTTGGGCCCCCAACGAGCGGCGCCCAGAAATGGGTCTTCCGTACGCCACATTTCCCGCGCTGCACCGCGCCGCGCGGCGGGCAAAAACTTTTCTTATCCTGACTTTAAAAATAATAGATGTTCATACCAAAAATTAGAAACTCACAGAAGAGTACAAACAGCCAAATACTCACAAGGAGCATCATATCACCCCAAATTTTTTGTTTTCCTTTCTGGGTACATCAAAGGAGATACAATCTCCTTTTGCTTTTGTCCACACACACCTTACTTGCAACCTTCCTTTCCAACCTTCCTGGATGTAAAATATAACTCCCACTATGCATCCATTGCTATGCTGGCTGCCATAGGAGGAACTGGCCATAGAAGGAACTGGCCAAGGAAGACTCAAGTATTATTATCCCAGCTGTGACTCAGAAAGAATAAATGCTTTAGAACATTAGTGTGAGAGGGCTGAAGAGATGGTTTGGTAGGTAAAATGTGGTTGTTCTCCAAGCCTGATGAGTTGAGTTTGATCCTTGGAAGTCATAGTGGAAGGACAGAATGGACCATGCCATGCATACACCATACATGTATACCCACAGTAATAATAAAAGCAAAACATTAATGTACAAATAAATTATCCTGGGGATACTAAGATGTTGATTTCTGAAATTTCAGGTGTTTAGAGATGGGCCCCAAATTGGGTATAGTATCCAGGGACCTGCAGTGTGGGCATGATCTGCAAGCTTGCAACAAATACCGAATCCTATATTTGCTTATCAGAATGTTTTAGTAAACTCTTCAGAGGATTCAGGAAACAATTAGGCAATCTTATAATTCTTTTGGTACTTTTTTAAGAAAAATTTTTAGTCTTTGTACAAGTATGCATCGTATGTTGGACATATGAGTGTATTTTCCTCCATATGGCCATCACAGATGAGGCTATTGTTCTGTAAATCCTTATCTTGGCCTTAACTGAAGCAGCTGCACAGAAGCAGCAGGCCATAGCTTCTCTCACTGCCGTCTCTTCTCTTTTTTCTCCCTTGATGTCTCCATAACATTCAGGAAGATGTTATTTATAACCTTTTCAGGTTTACCTTGAGTCAGGATCAATGGGAGGTAAATCCTGTAGGCTACAGAAGGATTTGTGTGTTGATGGTCGGGGAGAATGAATGAGGATGAAAACTCACGTGGAGGCTCCTGTCCCTCTCAGGCCTCTGTGGTTCATCAGTGTGGAATAGAATGGACAGTGTATCTTGGTCAGAGTCATACACATCAGTGATGAGTGAGATTTGCAGAATTTTGTGATCTCTTTGTGTGCTGCATGGAGCAGGCGAGTCAGGTAGACTCCAGAAACAAAAGCAAACAAGCTACAACCAAATGCAGCCCAAGTTCAATGCTGGGGACTTTGTATAGTACAGTGCATATGGAAACATCCCAGGCATGACCTTGGGAACTCTGAGTCTTGTGAGAAAGATCCACACATGCTGGAAAATGTTTTAGTAGGACTAGGGATTCTGAAAGTGTAAAATGAAACCCTCTCAAATTGCTTTGATCTTTTTTTGCGGGGTGCAAATTTGTATTTTCTTTACATATTTTGTTTCCTTTGAAATTTTATTAAATATCTCTCCCTCCCTGTCCCTGTCCTCCCCCCCTCTCTCCATGTGTGTGCACTTGTGGTGAATACTGTATTTTCTTCCTTGTTGGGAAAAGTGCACAGGGTTCACCCTGTCGAATAATATGAGAACTCCCATTTTTCCTAAAGCATTTTTCATGGGAAAGAACTGTAGACATTACTGTAACAGAGCAGACTCTGTGGCTTAACACACAGTTCACTCCTGGGACCTATGTGGATCTGGGTACTCTGTTTGTTTTGGGGTTAAGCCAAGTCTGAGCCATGTCTGCTGGCTGGCTGTGCTCTTGCTGGTCAGTGCTGGCGAATATACTTCTAGTCATCATTTTATCTCCCGGGTAATCTTGGGCTTAATTTGGTTCCTGCCTTTTATGTACCCATCTGGCTTCTTTCTTTTCTATTTTGAAACATCTGTCTGAAACTTATACAGCTGTGTTCATGACCATTTGGTTATTTACAGGAATGTTTCTCTTCTTTGCGGAACCAGGGTTCATATTAACCTCTTATAATGAACATAGAAGGAATTAGTTGTAAGCATCAGGCATCCCTTTCTTGCCATGAGAATGTTCAGGCCCCAAACTTCTTTGGTCTCACTGCATAATACTTGTACAGTTTGCTACATTGAAGCACTAACTGTTTTCCCTGTTTTCTGAAGGTAATGAACATTTTCTTTTTCCTCTGTCTCTGTCTCCTCCTCCCCTTCCCCTTCCCTTTCCTCCCCCTCCTTCTCCTTCTTTTTTTTGAGACAGAGTTTCTCTGTGTAGTCCTGGCTATTCTGCAACTTGCTCTGTAGACCAGGCTGGCCTCCAACTCATATCTGCCAGCTTCTGCCTCCCAAGTGCTGAGATTAGAAGTGTGAACCATCACTGTCTGGTGTTAATGTAGATTCTTTGAATAAATTTGTAAGGATAAAAATCAGATTTGTGAGTTGGACATTAGATTAATTTTTCAATGGATTGTTTTCCTTTGAACAGGCTATACTTTCGTTATTAAGAATTCTTTCTTGATTTTCCATAATTTGCCTTGCTACAGTTACTGAGGAATTAATTTTTTTTTGTAGTTTTCTTTTTTTTTTAATTTTTAATATTTTTATTACATATTTTCCTCAATTACATTTCCAATGCTATCCCAAAAGTCCCCCATAGCGCCCCCCACTTCCCTACCCACCCATTCCCATTCTTTTGGCCCTGGCATTCCCCTATATTGGGGCATATAAAGTTTGCAAGTCCAATGGGCCTCTCTTTCCATTGATGGCCGACTAGGCCATCTTTCGATACATATGCAGCTAGAGACAAGAGCTCCGGGGTTCTGGTTAGTACATCATGTTGTTCCAACAATAGGGTTGCAGATCCCTTTAGCTCCTTGGGTACTTTCTCTAGCTTCTCCATTGGGAGCCCTGTGATACATCCAATAGCTGACTGTGAACATCCACTCCTGTGTTTGCTAGGCCCCAGCATCGTCTCACAAGAGACAGCTATATTTGGGTCCTTTCAGCAAAATCTTGCTAGTGTATGCAATGGTGTCAGCGTTGAGAAGCTGATTATGGGATGGATCCCTGGATACAGCAGTCTCTAAATGGTCCATCCTTTCATCACAGCTACGAACTTTGTCTCTGTAACTCCTTCCCTGGGTGTTTTGTTCCCAATTCTAAGAAGGTGCACAGTGTCCACACTTTGGTCTTCATTCTTCTTGAGTTTCATGAGGAATTAATTTAAATGATAATTTTAATGTACTTAATTTCACCATTATTGGCTAAGTTGATCAACTTCAGAGGTTGGTTTAAGGCTTGATTTTATGCAAGGGGCATTGTGAAACTTTTGACATGCCGAGCGGGTTTGATATGTTGATGCTTCTGAAGCTATTAAATTCATTCATTAAAACTCTTCAAATTGCACACTTACTAGATTTTGATGACTATTAGTAATGCCTTAGTAAAGCTGATTAAAATAAGTAATGCTAAGTAAGATCATCCAACTCTGAGTATCTTAGCACTGCCATCCTTCAAACTGCTCAAAAGTATTTTCTTCCCTGGGCATTTTAGGTGTTAAAATCTTGATATCAGTACAGACTGTGGCCCACAAGTGATTGGTTTCTAAGGTCTAGATAACATCACTGGATTTTTTTCTTGGTTGTTTTACAGTGATGGGTGTAGATTCTCATGAGCTTGCTCTTGCTGGGTGCTAGGAGCTGTCAGATGAATGATTGCTTACAGATCAGATGCTGCATTCAAGTGAATTGTTTCAAAGATTGCTCAGTATCTTCTGTGTCCCAAAAAGTAGGGTTGATTTGCATTTTTCAGCCCTAATGTATAAGTTCATGGCCTCAGTTTATCTTCAGGAGTCAAAATTGTCTGATTTTAAACCTCTCCCTTGTTGACATTGTTGTTGTGGTAATGAAAAATGACTAACACAGAACAGACAAAGTAAAAGCAAATCTTTTCACCTCTGTCAAATGAGCTTGTGCATGTTGGAGTGCCATTTTTAAGTTTGGTATAATTCTTATCTCTGGAGTGATATCAAAGGGTCCTTAGGGAGGGTACCAACTAGGAAACAAACCTGCATAGAGCCAGGGTTGTTACCTTGCCAGTTCTGTGCCTCTACTGGAGCATCTGTCACCCATTACTGAAGTGAGCTCCTTGTTTTATGACCTTGTGAAATCACTTCTAAGTGGCCCAATTGTGTTTTTGTCTTCATTACATTCTCAGTACACAGACCTGAGCTCAGTGGGTCATTTAATAGTCTTATTGATAAAACAGGTTTATTAACACAGATGATGCCAAAATCCCAAATCCCAAATATTTACCATTTGTTCTGCAAATGCACTTGAAATTACCCCTTCAGACTTCATGCTTTCATCTCACAATTACATTGTGACCCATTTAAGACATGTTATCTGAGCAGAATCTTTCACTAGCAAGTTAACACAGCTGGGTTCAGTTTGGAGTGGGGTTTCTCAAACTTTTTTTTTTTTTTGATGACAATTCATTTTAAGAAAAAAATTTTACCCTGACTAGGAAAATCTTCTAGTACATGTATGCCAACACATATGTGCTCAGAAAGCACATTATTCCTACTCTTGGCTTTACTTACCACTTTCAGTAAGTACTACTGTGACCTACTCTAGTATTCTGTGTTCTGCTCCTTTCTACTTCTATTTTCAACAATCAAGATTGTTACTATGCACTTTACCAGTTTCATGACTTTAATGATATTGGAAAAAACACTGCTTTTTAAAAAATAATTCTTACAAACAAGTGTAGCTACTGGTTATTTCTAGGGAGTAACAACCAGAAAGAAAAAGGCCCTGGAAGTGTGGGTTGGATGGGAAGGGCATTTTGAGATGGGGCATATGAGGAGAGGAGTAACAAAGACATTGTCCCACTTCTCCACTGTACTTTTAGTTAAACATATACCCATCTATCCAGGGAGGCTGCTTTCAGGGAAGGACTGTATATTACTCAGCTCTTTCATTTTCATTACTAAGCAAAGATCAGTAAATATTTGTAAATGACACAGTAAATATTTGCATTGCTATGTCTAGGTAAAATAAAGAATTCATATTTATGAGGCACATATGAGCACAAGGATGTGTAGGAGATGGTGTTGGTGCCTGGCCAAATCTCCATACCTGTCAGAAGGATAGACTATTAATTACACAGTTATCTTCTTATCTATGAATTTACACCCAGCTCTTGTGACCTTCTACTTCTAACCAGAATATGAAAGTTGTGTCTCCAAATGAGATCATTATATTAATTTTACCTATTTAGCACTTTGCTTGAATGGCAAGAGGACTCCCCCAGCATTCCTTTGAGCTGGACTTGGGCACAGCCTGGGTGTTTCCTTACATCACAAATGGAATGAGACTCTTTTGTTAAGTATGTCTCTGTTCACTGCTACACAGGAGTTTAGGAATCCCCTTCTGAGAACAGCCTTCAAACAATTGAAAAGCTGTACACTGGATCTGTCTCAACACTTATGGTCAGAGTTCATTTTTCATTAGAAAATGGCCCTCCCAAGATGACCTCACTAGATCGCCCTTCAAATATATTTGGTTGTTTTCAAAATCAAATCACTGCTCAAAGAACAAGGGTTGCCATTTTAAGGGAATTTAAGAGAATAGGAAACCTCTAAGCAATGGTGAACACATTTCCCAAGATGAAAGCTCCTTGCACATTTCAGACGATTGAGACTCCAGACCTCATGAGTTTAGAAGCCCTCTTGAATGAATAGCAAAACAAAGTCAACTTGTTAGTAGTGGTGGGGTTATGGGGTGGAGACACAGTCAGTCTCACCTATAGCAGAGATGTTCTTAGCAGAGAGTGCAGCTCAGGTGAAACTGGAATGTTTTACTTTGTGCAGAAAAGAATTTCAGTATGAGGCAGAGTTGGAGTTTATAAAGAGGAGATTATAAGAGATTTAAGCATAATCTTAAATGTCAATTGAACATAGTGCTCAGTAAAAAGACACGACATGCTCAGGACATACAACTTCTCAAGAGAAAGTAATAATCTAGTGTCTTTATGGTGACCATACACACTGTTTTGGGTGACTTTTGTAGCTATACTTCCAAGGGTCACCAAGAAACTTAATTAATCATAGAATGTTTCCTGATGAATACAGGATGGGGTCACAGCTGATGAAGTAAAATCCTAGGCCACGAGGGATGCAGGGGAAGTTAAGACATTTTTACTGTAAATGAAGATTGAGTCTTTTTTTTTTAAATGAATTATTTATCAGATGTGCCATGGCTTCAGTAGCAACCACAGCTCTCCTGTGCTGCTTGAGCGGCCCCTTGCCCAGGAGCTAGTTGCAGCAGCCAACCAGCCCCTGCTCTGCCGTTACCATGTGAAACCAGAAGGCTGTTCAGAGAATGCAGACAAATAGAAGAAGATGCAACAGGACTCAGTGGAGCACACTACTCAGGCATTGGAAAAGTACAATATAGAAAAGGATATTGCAGTACATACCAAAAAGTCTGATAAAGACAGCCCCACTTGACACTTCATTGTAGGATAGAATTGAGTAGTTATGTGACACATGAAACCAAATACTTCATCTACTTCTACCTGGGATAGGTGGCCACTCTTCTGCTCAAATATGGTTAAAATTAAGGACTCTGCCAAACACTTAGTGATCCATCCAAAAACAAGGATTGCATTCTAAATTCCAAGTACCAGAGACTGAATATTCAGTCTTGTTAAGGGAACACCTCATTTGAATTTTTGTGTTTTTGTATAGGGCATCCTCTGTGCAAGTTTGTAGCTATAAAGTAATTAGTAAAACAGCTTACCTTTGTATTTATTTTCCAATCCATATTTCTGTACCCCATTTTCTCCTTTAGGATATTCTTTTAAAAATAAATCTGTTGAGAGTTGTAAAAAGAAAAAAAAAGTTTGCATCCCAACCACAGTTTCCCCTCTGTCCTCTCTTGCCAGTCCTTTCCCTCCCCTGCCCCAATCCATTCCTTCTCCCTTTTTCTTTAGAAAAGTGAAGGTCTCCCTGGATGTTAACCAGCCTTGGCATATCAAGTTGCACTAATGCTAATTGCATCTTCTCCTACTAAGGATGGCTGAGGCAGCTCAATTAGGGGAAAGGTCTCAAAGGCAAACAACCCAGTCAGAGACAGCCCTTGTCCTCCGTGTTAGAAGACTAAGCTACACTATATCATATGTGAAGTCTCATACATGCTCTCTGGTTGGCAGTTCAGTCTCTATGAACCCCTATGGGCCTAGGTTAGTTGGCTCTGTGGGTTTTCTTGTGGTGCCCATGACACCTCTGGCCCCTACTATCCTTCCTCTCCTTTTCCCATAGGATTCCGCAAGCTCCACCTAATCTTTGGCTGTGTGTCTCTCCATCTGTTTCTATCAGTTACTTTGTGAAGTCTCGTTGATGACATACTAGGCTCTTGTCTGTAAGTATAGCAGAATAATATTAACAATGTCAGAGGTGGGCTCTTTTGTCATGATGTCTCAAGCTGGAACAGTCATTGGCTGGCCATTCCTTCAGTTTCTGTTCCATATTTACCCCAGCACATCTTGAGGCAGGATAATTGAAGGTTGAAGGATTTGTGGCTGGGTTGGTGTTCCAATACCTCCATTGGAAGTCTTGCCTGGTACAGGAGATGGCTGCTTCAGCCTCCACTTATTGCTTGGAGTCTTAGCTAGGGAGTCTTATATTTGAGATTCCCAGAAGCTATATGAAAAAGGTATAATGCTATACTTGAGACTTAAATATTATCCTTACTTTAACATTACTTATAAAATAGGAATGTCTGTATGTTGGCAATTTTCTTAGCATATTTTAGAATTTGCTAGATTTCTTGATTCTCAGCTGCTGAGAGGTTTTAAGATTCTTTCTTCCTTCCTATTCATTTAATTTCTAGTCTTTCTGCCCTGCCTCAATATGATCATAACTCTTTAAGGTAAAAGTAGTATTATTCCCAATATAAAGATGACTAGATGCAGTTTAGATGGATAAAAACACACTTTGCCTCTATCAGCTGGAAAACATAAATGAAGTCTGACAGTCACTGTGTGTTTAACAACTGTGCTCCTCTGCTTCTTGTATTAACCTCAGTCAGCAAGTAACCAAGTGCTCTATACTTAAACAAATGAAATTAAAAAGAAAGCCCTATCCTCTGGCTTTTACAATCTGACTCCCCCTAATTCCCATAAAACATCCTAATCCTTGGGTGTAGAGGACAGAAGACTGGGAGGACTTCTATAGAATAACGTCCTCTGGAGATATTGTACACATTAGTTTTCAAGGACTGTGATTAGTACCATAGACTTACAAAACATTACATTTGTCAATGTCCCAGCAAGGATAGGAGAAAACCCTACCATGTGCTGAGGAACTATAGGGAGCTGACAAGCTGACAGCTGCTAAAGAAGGGATAGGTTTTTTTTTTTTGTTTGTTTGTTTGTTTTTGTTTTTTGAGACAGGGTTTCTCTGTATAGCCCTGGCTGTCCTGGAACTCACTATGTAGACCAGGCTGGTCTCGAACTCAGAAATCTGCCTGTCTCTGCCTCCCAAGTGCTGGGATTATAGGTGTGTGCCACCACCGCCCGGCAAGAAGGGACAGTTTTCTTCAGGGAAAAGCTAGCTCCCTGATGAGTTGCCTAGGCTTCGGTGGTCACCCTTATGCCTATGTGCATGCAGGCAAAACTTACAGGATTCAACACATTAAGAGGAGAGAATACATTTGAGAGGGGGATTGTGGGAGGGTCAGAGTTGGAGGACAGACAGTGGTTGGTTACCCCATAAGTCATACCATTATTGCACCCCTAGGCATACCTCTTTGGCAACCACATTTCTGGATGTAGTATCTAGTACTGAGTAAGACCACTGATGCCTTTTTCTCCTATAGGTCCCAACATAGCACCTATATGATAACTAGCAAGCAGAGAGGAAGTTTCCTTATTTGAAATTGATTATCGTGAGACTCTATTCCTGAAGACACAGCACACTTTGGCTGCAAGGCATGGGGAACATTTTAAGATATAGACATAGACAACACATTCCTGAATATAAACTCTAGTAACTCATTAATAATAGCAAAACTTGATAAATAATATTGAATCAAATTATGCTTTTGGCACAATGAAGGAAATGATTATCACCATAGGGACAGATTATGAGATGGAATAAAAATATTCTGCCAGCTGTTCTTGGACAAAGGATTAAAATCCAGAATATATGAAAACCTTTTAAAAGTCAAATAATCTAATTAATGAATAGGCAAATGAACTGAATAGAAACTTCTCTTTAAAAGTACAAATAACAAATAAGTACATGAAAATGGCTCAATATATTTTGCCAGCAGGAAAGTGTAAATTAAAACTATATTTAATTCCATATTACTGCTGTCAGAATGACTATCATTAAAAATGCAGAAAAATAATAAGTGCTTGCAGGAGTGGAGGGAAACCCACTCAATTCTTGCCACAGGGGCTCAACACTTGGTCCTCCTTCAAGCCAATAGCCCCATTTCCAAGGAAAAAGTCTTGGGTTCAAGGAGTCACTCTCACAAAAATGTATGTATGGACTACTTGAAGAACAGTGGACTTGGGGATGGGCCGGCTATTCCATTCATTTACAGTCATCCCAGACTCTTTCTATCCTCTGTTGAGGTGAGACTTATTCTCCAAGATGGGGGCCCTGATACACTTCTTGCCTGATGGGTAGCAACTAACTGACCCAAAAGGAGAGCCCATGGGTGAAGGAAAGACCTCTCTAACTGACCCCTGCTGGGAGGTGAGGCTATGTGCATTACAGACAGGAGCAGTTTTCTCCATGAAGGTTAGAGATAAGTGGGTGCAGCTGTTGTCATGGCACATTGGCACAAAAATCAGAGCTAATTGCCCTCACCAAGGTCTTGGAACTTAACGTCTACACAGGTAGCAAGTATGCCTTTTCCACAGTCCATGTTCACGGGGCTATATACTAAGACTGAGGACTGCTCACATCAGAGGGAAAAGAAGTAAAAAACAATCAGGAAATCTTGGATCTCTTGGATGCACTGATGAAGCTGGCAACTGTGAGTGTCATTCATTGCCCAGGACTTCAGAAGGGAAGAGACTCAGTGGCCCAGGGCAATAACCAGGCAGATTAACTGGCTTGAGAAGTGGCTACTCAGGAGCCTATCCAAGTTATGGGACTGCAAGGGTCACTTGCTGGGAAATGGGACTGGACTAAGGGATGGCCTCACTTAAAATATACTGAAGAAGAAAGGACTCAGATTGCTAACTACCCTACCAACTATTACCTAGAGAAGGAAGGGCAATGGTGCATAAAAGAAGGAAAAACTATAGTCCCCAGAAACCAAGCAAAAGACTTACTAGGTCAAGCGCACAGATGGACTCATTTAGGGGGATAACCACTTTTTCTGTGCTACCTGGGCGTGTGAAACCTTGGGAAGCACAGACTGGAGACCATTCCGGGGGTAGTTAAGGATTCAATAGCCAAGTTAAGAGAAGGGCTAGCCAAGTGGAAGAGAGATAGAGAACAATCCCAAGTTTGGTTTGAATCCTGGTTTAATAATTTTCCTTGGTTCACCACCCTGATATTCTCCCTAGTAGGTTCCTTAATCATCTTGTTTTTACTCAGACTTTTGGCCCCTATATTTTGAACCACTTGGTCACTTTCATTATGGAATGCATAGATGCAGTACAGCTAATGATCTTAAAGAGAAATATAGAGAACTAGATACAAAGGACCAGGAATATGAGCTGCATGACTATTAACAATAGCTTCAGGATTGAAGCATGCACAAGGAAAAAGTGGGGAATGAAGGGGTTAGCTCAGGACCTTTGGAAAATTCCACCAGGCATCCCTCTCCCTGGAAGAGAGAGTTCATAGAACATGTAGTTACCCCTCCCCTCTGGAAGGGAGAGGGTCTGACCGTTGGCCACCTGCAGAGACCAATCAGTTTAAAGGGCACATTGTTCCACCAATCATATTGTGCTTAGTTGCTAATGCTCTATTCTGCCCCTGGAAACTGTATAAAAACTTGCCGAATGGGCAGCTCAGTGATGCCACCTCTCCTTTGGGTGCAGGGCAGCACCAGCGTGCTGGAACAATACATTCCTCTTTCTTTTGCATTGAACCCCAGCTCCTCGTGGTTCACTCAGAGGGTCCCCAGTAGCTAAGAGGCTTGTCAGAGTCTTACAGTTACAACCTTACTGAGGAGCAATGGATAATTGCTTGAGGAGGGTGTTTTTTTTGTGGGGGTGGGGGGAAGGATATAGCTACTGGCAGTTTTCCCATTGTCCAGTAGATAGTCCAATAATTTTGCACATATGGTGATAAGCACTAACTGGACTTAGTGGCTTCTAATAAAAACCATGAAGTTGAAGGAGGACATTGTATATACTGGTTTTATGTTGACTTGACATGTTAGAGTCACCAGAGAGGAAGGGGCCTCAGTTGAGGAAATAACCTCTGTGCGATCCAGCTGTAGGGCATTTTCTCAATTAGTGATCAATGTAGAAGGGCTCAGTGCATGTGGATGTTGCCACCCCTATATGTGGCATCCCTGTGTTCTGTAAGAAAACAGGCTGAATCAGCCAGGGAGCAGCACTCCTCTATGGCCTCTTCATTAGCTTCTGCTTCCAGATTTTTTTCCTGTTTGAGTTCCTGTCTTGAATTCCTTGGTGATGAAAAGCAATGTGGAAGTGTAAGCTGAATAAATTCTTTCCTCTTCAAATTTCTTTTTGGTCATGGTTGTTTTGTTGCAGCACTAGAAACAGTAACTAAGGTAGTTATGTTGTGGGGGTCAAGGAAGGAACTGGATGGGGGAGATAGGATATAAATGTGACCATATTTCATCATATACAGGTTTCAAATTCTCAAAAATAAGAAACCCTTTGAATGTTTCCTGTTCTTTCATCAGCAATTTCAAAGTTCAAGTCTTACGTTAATGTCCTTGATCAATTTTGAGTCGTTTTTTTGGGGGGGGGTATAGGGTGGAAGGTAGTGAAAGAAAGATGAAATTTCAAGACCTGTAAGTCATATAAAGTACTCAGAAATTGCTGGTTGTTTGTGAGCCTAGAGGCTGCCTGGGGCTAAGAAAAAAAAGAAAAACAAACCGGGGTATGCCCCGTAGTTAAAACATTCCTGGGAATCAGCCTCCAAACACTGATACCATTGCATACACTAGCAAGATTGTGCTGATAGGACCCAGATATAGCTGTCTCTAGTGAGACTACGCCGGGGCCTAGCAAACACATAAGTGGATGCTCACAGTCAGATATTGGATGGATCACAGGGCCCCCAATGGAGGAGCTAGAGAAAGTACCCAAGGAGCTAAAGAGATCTGCAACCCTGTAGGTGCAACAACATTATGAACTAACCAGTACCCCGGAGCTCTTGACTCTAGCTGCATATGTATCAAAAGATGGCCTAGTCGGCCATCACTGGAAAGAGAGGCCCATTGGACTTGCAAACTTTATATGCTCCAGTACAGGGGAATGCCAGGGCCAAAAAGTGGGAATGGGTGGGTAGGGGAGTGGGTGGGAGGGTATGGGGGACTTTTGGGATAGCATTGGAAATGTAATTGAGGAAAATACGTAATAAAAAATATTTAAAAAAAAGATAAAGAGGAATGTGAGGACATAACAGGGCTATCTAAACTGAATCAACAACTCTGACACCCTGCATGTACATGTAATTTTTCTGCTGATGTTTGAATAAGCCAATAGTGTGTCACTATGCTGAATTCCACACCGCTAAGCCCCTTACCCCATAAAAACCCCTAGCTTTCCAGCCTCATGGCCAACATCCGTTATCTCCTGTGTGGGATGCATGTTGGTCAGGAGCTCCATCATTAAACTGCCTCATGTGATTACAGCAATGGATTCTCGTGTTTCTTTGGGTGCTCTCTCACTCCTGAGATTAGAGTGGGGGTTCCCGAAAGGGGGTCTTACAGTAGGAATTCAGTCTTTTCCATGTGAATATTCAATTTCTGCACTACCAGTTGTTAAAGAGTCTGTCAATTCATCTCTGTGTATTTCTCTTCCTTTGTCAAGAATCAGTGGCAATAGCTTCATGGCTTTATTTCTGTGTCTTCTGTACTAATCGACACTTCTGTTCTCATGAAAGTACTAGGCTATCATCTCCATCATGATGAGTGTGTTTAGGTTTTTGTTTTTGATATTTTCTTTATTTACATTTCAAATGTATTCCCCTTTTCAGGTCTCACCTTCAGAAACGCCTATACCATCCTCCCTCCCCCTGCCTCTATGATGATACTCCCCGAGCCCCCCCCCCCCCCAGCCACACACCCACACCCATCTTCTGGCCCTAGCATTGAATACCCTCAGGCCCAAGGGCTGCTCCTCCCACAGATGACAACAAGGCCATCATCCTCTGCGACATATGTGGCTGGAGTCATAGGTCCCTCCATGTGTACACTTTGGTTGGTGGTCCAGTCCCTGGGAGCTCTGGGTGGAGCTGTCTGTCTGTCTGGTTGACACTGTTGTTCCCTCTATGGGGCTACAAACTCCCTCAGCTCCTTCAGTCCCTTCTCCAACTCCACCACTGTGGACCCCACACTCAGTGCAATGGTTGGTGGCAAGCATCTGCCTCTGTATTTTTCAGGCTCTGGCAGAGCCTCTCAGGAGACAGTCATATAAGGCTCCCATCAGCAAGCACTTCCCAGAATTCGAAATAGTGTCTGGCTTTGGTAACTTTATCTATGTATGGGATGAATCCCCAGGTGGGCAGTCTCTGGATGGCCTTTCTTTCAGTTTCTGCTCCAAACTTTGCCTCTATATTTCTTCCTGTGAGTATTTTGTTCACCCTTCTAAGAAGCACTGAAGCATCCACATTTTGGTCTGCCTTCTTCTTGGGCTTCATATGGTCTGTGAATTGAATCTTGGGCATTGTGAACTTTTGGGCTAATATCCACTTATCAGTGAGTACATACCATGTGTGTTATTTTGTGATTAAGTTACCACATTTGAGATGATATTTTCAAGTTCCATCCCTTTGCCTGCTAATTTCATGAAGCTATTATTTTAAATTGCTGAATAGTATTCCATTGTGTAAATGTACCACATTTTCTGTAACCATTCATCTATTGAGGGACATCTGGGTTGTTCCCAGCCTCTGGCTATTATAAATATGGCTGCTATAACCATAATGGAGCATGTGTCCTTATTAGATGTTGGAGCATCTTCTGGATATATGCCCAGGAGTGGTATAGCTGGGTCCTCAGGTAGTACTGTGTCCAATTTTCAGAGGAAGCACCAGAGTGATTTCCAGAGTGGTTGTACCAGCTTGTAATCCCACCAACAATGGAGGTGTGTTCCTTTCTCCACATCCTCACCAGGAACTGTTGTCACATGAGTTTTTGATCTTAGCCATTCTTACTCATATGAGGTAGATCTCAGGGTTGTTTTGATTTGCATTTCCATGATGACTAAGGATATTAAACATTTCATTAGGTGCTTCTTGACCATTTGAATTTCCTCAGTAGAGAATTTTCTCTTTAGCTCTGTACCCCATTTTAAAATAGGATTATTTGGTTCTCTGGAGTCGAACTTGTTGAGTTTTTTGTATATATTGTATATTAGCACTCTTATCAGATGTAGGATTGGTAAATGTCTTTTCCCAACCTGTTGGTTGCTGTTTTGTCCTATAGATAGTGTTCTTTGCCTTAAAGAAGCTTTGAAGCCGGGCGTGGTGGCGCACACCTTTAATCCCAGCACTCGGGAGGCAGAGGCAGGCGGATTTCGGAGTTCAAGGCCAGCCTGGTCTACAAAGTGAGTGCTAGGACAGCTAGGGCTACACAGAAAAACCCTGTCTCAAAAAAATCAAAAAAAAAAAAAAAAAAAAAAAGAAGCTTTGTATTTTTATGAGGTCCTATTTGACAATTGTTGATCTTAGAGCATAAGCCACTGGTGTTCAATTCAGGAATTTTTCTTCTGTGCCCATATCTTCGAGACTCTTCCCCACTTTTTCCTCTATAAGCTTCAGTGTCTCTGGTTTTATGTGGAGTTTCTTGATCCACTTAGACTTGAGCTTTGTACAAGGAGATAAGAATGGATCAACTCACATTCTTCTACATGCTAACTGCTAGCTCAGCCAGACCATTTGTTGAAAATGCTGTCTGTTTTCCACTGGATGATTTTAGCTCCTTTGTCAAAGATCAAGTGACCGTAGGTGTGTAGGTTCATTTCTGGGTCTTCAATTCTATTCCATTGATCTGCCTGTCTGTCATTGTACCAATACCATGCAGCTTTTATCACAATTGCTCTGTAGTATAGCTTGAGGTCAGGCATGGTGATTCCACCAGAGGTTCTTTTATTGTTAAGAATAGTTTTTGCTATCCTAGGTTTTTTGTTATTCCAGATGAATTTGCAAATTGTCCTTTCTAACTCTATGAAGAATTGAGTTGGAATTTTGATGGGGATTGCACTGAATCTGTAGATTGCTTTTGGTTTCTTCATCTATGCTAATTGAGAGTTTTGGTGGGTATAGTAATCTGGGTTGGCATTTGTGTTCTCTTAGTGTCTGTATAACATCTGTCCAGGATCTTCTGGCTTTCATAGTCTCTGGTGAGAAGTCTGGTATGATTCTGATAGGTCTGCCTTTATATGTTACTTGACCTTTTTCCCTTACTGCTTTTAATATTCTATCTTTATTTAGTGTATTTGTTGTTCTGATTATTATGTGTTGGGAGGAATTTCTTTTCTGGTCCAATCTCTTTGGCATTCTGCTGGGAGACTTTTAATGACTGCTTCTCAACTTTAGTTGTTATGGGACTGTTTAGATGACTTTAATTTAGTATTTGGTATCTGTCTAGTAAATTGTCCATTTCATCCAGATTTTCCAGTTTTGTTAAATATAGGCTTTTGTAGTAGGATCTGATGATTTTTTAAATTTTCTTTTTTTTAAAATATTTTTTTATTACGTATTTTCCTCAATTACATTTCCAAAGCTATCCCAAAAGTCCCCCATACCCTCCCACCTACTTCCCTACCCACCCATTCCCATTTTTTGGCCCTGGTGTTCCTCTGTACTGGGGCATATAAAGTTTGCATGTCCAATGGGCCTCTCTTTCTAGTGGTGGCCGACTAGGCCATCTTTTGATACATATGCAGCTAGAGTCAAAAGCTCCGGGGTACTGGTTAGTTCATAATGTTGTTGCACCCACAGGGTTGCAGATCTCTTTAGCTCCTTGGATACTTTCTTTAGCTCCTCCATTGGGGGCCCCGTGATCCAACCAATAGCTGACTGTGAGCATCCACTTCTGTGTTTGCTAGGCCCTGGCATTGTCTCACAAGAGACAGCTATATCAGGGTCCTTCCAGCAAAATCTTGCTAGTGTATGCAATGGTGTCAGCATTTGGAGGCTAATTATGGGATGGATCCCTGGATATGGCAGTCTCTAGATGGTCCATCCTTTTGTCTCAGCTCCAAACTTTGTCTCTGTAACTCCTTCCATGGGTGATTGTTTTCAATTCTAAGAAGGGGCAAAGTGTCCACACTTTGGACTTCGTTCTTCTTCAGTTTCATGTGTTTTACAAATTGTCTCTTATATCTTGGGTGTAATAAGTTTCTGGGCTAATATCCACTTATTAGTGAGTACATATCATTTGAGTTCTTTTGTGATTGTGTTACCTCACTCAGGATGATGCCGTCCAGGTCCAACCATTTGAGTAGGAATTTCATAAATTCATTCTTTTTAATAGCTGAGTAGTACTCCATTGTGTAAAGGTACCACATTTTTTGTATCCATTCCTCTGTTGAGGGGAATCTGGGTTCTTCTGGCTATTATAAATAAGGCTGCTATGAACATAGTGGAGCATGTGTCCTTCTTACCGGTTGGGACATCTTCTGGATATATGCCCAGGAGAGGTATTGCAGGATCCTCCGGTAGTACTATGTCCAGTTTTCTGAGAAACCGCCAGACTGATTTCCAGAGTGGTTGTACAAGCTTGCAATCCCACCAACAATGGAGGAGTGTTCCTCTTTCTCCATATCCTCGCCAGCATCTGCTGTCAACTGAATTTTTGATCTTAGCCATTCTGACTGGTGTGAGGTGGAATCTCAGGGTTGTTTTGATTTGCATTTCTCTGATGATTAAGGATGTTGAACATTTTTTTCAGGTGCTTCTCAGCCATTCGGTATTCCTCAGGTGAGAATTCTTTGTTTAGCTCTGAGCCCCATTTTTAATGGGGTTATTTGATTTTCTGGAGTCCACCCTCTTGAGTTCTTTATATATATTAGATATTAGTCCCCTATCTGATTTAAGATAGGTAAAGATCCTTTCCCAATCTGTTGGTGGCTTTTTTGTCTTATTGATGGTGTCTTTTGCCTTGCAGAAGCTTTGCAGTTTTATGAGGTCCCATTTGTCAATTCTCAATCTGACAGCACAAGCCATTGCTGTTCTATTCAGGAATTTTTCCCCTGTGCCCATATCTTTGAGGCTTTTCCCCACTTTTTCCTCTATAAGTTTCAGTGTCTCTGGTTTTATGTGAAGTTCCTTGATCCACTTAGATTTGATCTTAGTACAAGGAGATAGGAATGGATCGATTCACATTCTTCTACATGATAACAACCAGTTGTGCCAGCACCATTTGTTGAAAATGCTGTCTTTCTTCCACTGGATGGTTTTAGCTCCCTTGGAGAAGATCAAGTGACTATAGGTGTGTGGGTTCATTTCTGGGTCTTCAATTCTATTCCATTGGTCTACTTGTCTGTCACTATAACAGTACCATGCAGTTTTTATCACAATTGCTCTGTAGTAAAGCTTTAGGTCAGGCATGGTGATTCCACCAGAGGTACTTTTATCCTTGAGAAGAGTTTTTGCTATCCTAGTTTTTTTGTTATTCCAGATGAATTTGGAGATTGCTCTTTCTAATTCGTTGAAGAATTGAGTTGGAATTTTGATGGGGATTGCATTGAACCTGTAGATTGCTTTTGGCAAGATAGCCATTTTTTCTGTATTGATCCTGCCAATCCATGAACATAGGAGATCTTTCCATCTTCTGAGATCTTCTTTAATTTCTTTCTTCAGACTTGAAGTTTTTATCATACAGATCTTTCACTTCCTTAGTTAGAGTCACACCAAGATATTTTATATTATTTGTGACTATTGAGAAGGGTGTTGTTTCCCTAATTTCTTTCTCAGCCTGTTTATTCTTTGTGTAGAAAAAGGCCATTGACTTGTTTGAGTTAATTTTATATCCAGCTACTTCACCAAAGCTGTTTATCAGGTTTAGGAGTTCTCTGGTGGACTTTTTAGGGTCACTTTTATATACTATCATATCATCTGCAAAAAGTGATATTTTGACTTCATCTTTTCCAACTTGTATACCCTTGATCTCATTTTGTTGTTGAATTGCTCTGGCTAGGAATTCAAGTACTATGTGGAATAGGTAGGGAGAAAGTGGGCAGCCTTGTCTATTCCCTCATTTTAGTGGGATTGCTTCAAGCTTCTCACCATTTACTTTGATGTTGGCTACTGGTTTGCTGTAGATTGCTTTTATCATGTTTAGGTATGGGCCTTGAATTCCTGATCTTTCCAAGACTTTTACCATGAATGGGTGTTGGATCTTGTCGAATGTTTTTTCCGCATCTAATGAGATGACCATGTGGTTTTTGACTTTGAGTTTGGCTATATAATGGATTACGTTGATGGATTTCCATATATTAAACCATCCCTGCATCCCTGGAATAAAACCTGCTTGGTCAGGAAGGATAATTGCTTTAACGTGTTCTTGGATTTGGATATCGAGAATTTTATTGAGGATTTTTACATCTATATTCATAAGGGAAATTGGTCTGAAGTTCTTTATCTTTGTTGGATCTTTGGTATTAGGTATCAGAGTAATTGTGGTTTAGGTATCAGAGTAATTGTGGCTTCATAGAATGAGTTGGGTAGAGTTCCCTCTACTTCTATTTTGTGGAATAGTTTGTGCAGAACTGGAATTAGATCTTTTTTGAAGGTCTGGTAGAACTCTGCACTAAACCCATCTGGTCCTGGGCTTTTTTTGGCTGGGAGACTATTAATGACTGCTTCTATTTCTTTAGGGGATATGGGACTGTTTAGATCGTTAACTTGATCCTGATTTATCTTTGGTACCTGGTATCTGTCTAGAAATTTGTCCATTTTGTCCAGGTTTTCCAGTTTTGTTGAGTATAGCCTTTTGTAGAAGGATCTGATGGTGTTTTGGATTTCTTCAGGATCTGTTGTTATGTCTCCCTTTTCATTTGTGATTTTGTTAATTAGGATGCTGTCCCTGTGCCCCCTAGTGAGTCTAGCTAAGGGTTTATCTATCTTGTTGATTTTCTCAAAGAACCAACTCTCGTTTGGTTAATTCTTTGAATAGTTCTTCTTGTTTCCACTTGGTTGATTTCACTCCTGAGTTTGATTATTTCCTGCCGTCTACTCCTCTTTGGTGAATTTTCTTCCTTTTTTTCTAGAGCTTTTAGATGTGTTGTCAAGCTGCTAGTGTGTGCTCTCTCCAGGTTCTCTTTGGAGGCACTCAGAGCTATTAGTTTCCCTCTTAGAAATGCTTTAATTGTGTCCCATAGGTTTGGGTATGTTGTGGCTTCATTTTCATTAAACTCTAAAAAGTCTTTAATTTCTTTCTTTATTCCTTCCTTGACCTAGTTATCATTGAGAAGAGTGTTGTTCAGTTTCCATGTGAATGTTGGCTTTCTATTATTTATGTTGTTATTAAAGATCAGCCTTATTCCATGGTGATCTGATAGGATGCATGGGACAATTTCAATATTTTTGTATCTGTTGAGGTCTGTTTTGTGTCCAATTATATGGTCAATTTTGGAGAAGGTTCCATGAGGTGCTGAGAAGAAGGTATATCCTTTTGTTTTAGGATAAAATGTTCTGTAGATATCTGTTAAGTCCATTTGTTTCATAACTTCTGTTAGTTTCACTGTTTCCCTGTTTAGTTTCTGTTTCCATGATCTGTCCATTGATGAAAGTGGTGTTTTGAAGTCGCCCACTATTATTGTGTGAGGTGCAATGTGTGCTTTGAGCTTTACTAAAGTGTCTTTAATGAATGTGGCTGCCCTTGCATTTGGAGCATAGATATTCAGAATTGAGAGTTCCTCTTGGATTTTACCTTTGATGAGTATGAAGTGTCCCTCCTTGTCTTTTTTGATAACTTTGGGTTGGAAGTTGTCTTAGTCAGGGTTTCTATTCCTGCACAAACATCATGACCAAGAAGCAAGTTGGGGAGGAAAGGGTTTATTCGGCTTACACTTCCATGCTGCTGTTCATCACCAAAGGAAGTCAGGACTGGAACTCAGACAGGTCAGGGAGCAGGAGCTGATACAGAGGCCATGGAGGGATGTTCTTTACTGGCTTGCCTCCCCTGGCTTGCTCAGCGTACTCTCTTATAGAACCCAAGACTACCAGCCCAGGGATGGTCCCACCCACAAGGGGCCTTTCCCCCTTGATCACTAATTGAGAAAATGCCTTACAGTTGGATCTCATGGAGGCATTTCCTCCACTGAAGCTCCTTTCTCTGTGATAACTCCAGCTGTGTCAAGTTGACACAAAAATAGCCAGTACAGAAGTCGATTTTATTTTATATTAGAATGGCTACTCCAGCTTGTTTCTTCAGGCCATTTGCTTGGAAAATTGTTTTCCAGCCTTTCACTCTGAGGTAGTGTCTGTCTTTTTCCCTGAGATGGGTTTCCTGTAAGCAGCAGAATGTTGGGTCCTGTTTGTGTAGCCAGTCTGTTAGTCTATGTCTTTTTATTGGGGAATTGAGTCCATTGATATTAAGAGATATTAAGGAACGTAATTGTTGCTTCCTTTTATTTTTGTTGTTAGAGTTGGCATTCTGTTCTTGTGGCTGTCTTCTTTTTGGTTTGTTGAGGGATTACTTTCTTGCTTTTTCTAGGGTGTGATTTCCCTCCTTCTATTGTTTTTTTTCCTGTTATTATCCTTTGAAGGGCTGGATTCGTGGAAAGATAATGTGTGAATTTGGTTTTGTTGTGGAATACTTTGGTTTCTCCATCTATGGTAATTGAGAGTTTGGCTGGGTATAGTAGCTTGGGCTGGAATTTGTGTTCTCTTAGTGTCTGTAGAACATCTGTCCAGGCCCTTCTGGCTCTCATAGTCTCTGGTGAAAAGTCTGGTGTAATTCTGATAGGCCTGCCTTTATGTGTTACTTGACCTTTCTCCCTTACTGCTTTTAATATTCTATCTTTATTTAGTGCATTTGTTGTTCTGATTATTATGTGTCAGGAGGAATTTCTTTTCTGGTCCAGTCTACTTGGAGTTCTGTAGGCTTCTTGTATGTTCATGGGCATCTCTTTCTTTCGGTTTGGGACGTTTTCTTCTATAATTTTGTTGAAGATATTTGCTGGCCCTTTAAGTTGAAAATCTTCATTCTCATCAACTCCTATTATTCGTTTGTTTGGCCTTCTCATTGTGTCCTGTATTTCCTGGATGTTTTGAGTTAGGATCCTTTTGCGTTTTGTATTTTCTTTGATTGTTGTGCCGATGTTCTCTCTGGAATCTTCTGCACCAGAAATTCTCTCTTCCATCTCTTGTATTCTGTTGCTGATGCTTGCATCTATGGTTCCAGATTTCTTTCCTAGGGTTTCTATCTCCATCGTTGCCTCATTTTGGGTTTTCTTTATTGTGTCTACTTCCCTTTTTAAGTCTAGTATGGTTTTGTTCATTTCCATCACCTGTTTGGATGTGTTTTCCTGTTTTTCTTTGAGGACTTCTACCTGTTTAGTTGTGTTTTCCTGTTTTTCTTTAAGGACTTGTAACTCTTTAGCAGTGTTCTCCTGTATTTCTTTAAGTGAGTTATTAAAGTCCTTCTTGATATCCTCTACCATCATCATGAGATATGCTTTTAAATCCGGGTCTAGCCTTTTGGTTGTGTTACGGTGCCCAGGACTAGGTGTGGTGGGAGTGCTGTGTTCTGATGATGGTGAGTGGTTTTGATTTCTGTTAGTAGGATTCTTGCGTTTGTCTTTCTCCATCTGGTAATCTCTGGGGCTGTGCCGAATACACTGGGCGGGGTCCCGAATCCAAGATGTCTGTTGCCGATGCTCAGGCAAAGTGCTCCCTCTCCACTCAGACCCCTTTCCACTGGCCAGAAGGTGGCCAGATGTCAGAGGCCTGTGCAGAATACACTCATCGGGTTTCCCGGAACCAAGATATCTGCTGCCGATGCACAGGCAAAGAGCTCCCTCCTATTTTCAATTTTAAATCCTGTATTGTTTAGTTCAATTCCCTCCCTTGTTTAGTTTTGTTTTCTTGTATGAAGAGATTTTTGTGTTTCTTTTTAAAGTCTTTTACTTGTTTACCTGTGTTCTCCTGTATTTCTTTAAGGGAGTTATTTATGCCCTGCTTCTCATCATCTGGTTATGTCTGCTGTTAGCTGGTCTTGTTGTCTCTGACTGTGGCTTGTCCCTCTTTCAATCCTGTGTGTCAGTACTCCTGGGAGACCAGATTTGTCTAGGAGTAATTTGTGTATGGAGAGCTGTGGCATAGCATCAGCTCTGGGGTGCATAAGGAAACCAGATGTATCCTGTCCATGGCTGTTCCTTGGTTCCCATGTCCTCATAACTCTGGACAGGTCTGTCTTGTGCCAGGAATTTGAGCAGAGTGGTGTTCTTACCTGTGTTCATAGGTGAGTTAGCACTCTTGGGACACCAGCTCTCTCCTGACAGCATTTGTGTATGGAGCGCTGTGGCACAGGATCAACTCCAGGTGCTGTGGCACAGGACCACCTCTAGGAGCAGATGAAAACCACAAGGATCCTGTCACAGGCTACTCCTCAGTTCTTGTGTCCTGAGGGTTCCAGGAGGGTCCCTCTGAGCAGAAGTCGTGTTCTTACCTGTGCTCACAGGCAAGCCTGCACTCCTGGAAGACCAGCTCTCTCCCAGCGGTATTTGGGTATGGAGTGTTGTGGCTGTATTTAGGTTTTATAGTCTGTGCCTCATTTTTTTCCTCACAGTTGCTTGCTTTCTAAGAGGGTCCCATGCTTCTATATGAAATAGAATTGCCTCCCCCCTAGTTCTGTGAAGAATGTCTTCATAATTTAGGAATGGGTATTGAATTGCACTTGTAGATCATTCACAGTAATTTGGCCATTTTCACAACATTATCACCGGGGGCACAGTTTCATCTTTTGGTGCTGACTTTTTACTTCAGTGCTTTGTAAATTTCCATGTAGGCATCTCTAACTTCTTTAGTTGTGTTGTATCTCTCTGTATTTTGTTGTTGTGTTATTGTTGTAGTAATTATTGTAAATGAAATTGTTTTTCTGATTTTTTTCAGTAAGTTATTTATTGAGGGATAAAAAAAGATACTGATTTTAGTAAATTGAAAGTTTTATGTTGTGTTTCTGTCCTATTATTTTAAAATTTTTTATTTCTGTATTTCTCACCCCCCACTGGTTGAATATAGGCAGCTAGGCAACTTAGATGAGAGGGAGAATGCCAGGCAATTCTGAATCTATACATTGAGTTTCTGAACAATTTTTTTCATCATAGTGTCTTCCTCAACTGATTTGTGATCTTATTATAAACCAGGCTACTTTTCATGAATTAATATTCAACTGGCTTGACTAGGGATCCATCCCATGGGTGGGCACCAAACACTGACACTGTTACTAATGCTATGTTGTGCTTGCAGATAGGAGACTAGCCTGGCTGTCCTCTGAGAGGCTCTACCAGCAGCTGACTTAGACAGATGCAGATATGTACAGCCAATCATTGGACTGAGTTTTGGAACCTCTATGGAAGAGTTAGGGGAAGGCCTGAAGGAGCTGAAGGGGAAGATGAACCCATAGGAAGAACAACAGTGTAAATTAACCTGGACCCCTGAGAGCTCCCAGAGACTAAGCCACCAACCAAAGAGCTTACACAGACTAGTCCAAGGCTTCTAGCACATATGTAGCAGAGGCCTACCTTGTCTGCCCTCACTGGGAGAGGGTGTGCCTAATCCTGTAAAGATTTGATGTTTCAGGGAAGGGGGGTTTGTTGGGGATGGGGTGGGGCTAAGGGGTGTGGAGGAGCAGCCTTTCAGAGATAAGGGGGTAAAGATGGGGTGAAGAATTCTGGGAGGAGGGACCATGAGAGGGGCAACATTTGGAATGTAAATAAATAAAATAATTAATTAAAAAAGATTAAAACTGAAGCACATTGACAATCTTGAGGAACTTTCTTGGGGAGGGCAAAGATGGCAAGAAGCAGAATGCTATTTTGACTCTGTACCACATTCTGCATTCTTGGCCTCTGCTCACTGTTTAAAGTTTCTCACAATAAAACAGCATGCTGACCCTAAGTGGGGCAAGATCTTAATGTAATTCTCCAAACTCTTGTTGAGTGTGATCTGTGTTTCTGTCTGCTCTTTCTCTTAAATATGTATTTCTTGGTTGTGTGTAGAGGCAGGGTGAAATAGCAACATTGCTTCACAGAAAGATTACCATTTGAAAATATTTGACCTATGTGGGTTGAGTTATTTTCTGAGAGCCCAGGGTGCTTGGAAAGAGGATTGTAACTTTAGTTGTGTAGATAACAAAAAAGGAAGCAGTGACATGCAAGTAAAAACATTGTGTCAACTCTTGCATTCATACATATTTTCCGTCCCCGATATAACCATGTTTTTATTTTTCTGATTAGCTTCTAAACCATTTGTATGGTGGAAACTGGCTTACTTTAATGAAGGCTCCTAAACAGGTATCTAGATCCTTGATGAACACTGATGGACTACGGGAGTTTCCTAAGGGCATTCCTCAGTGTCTGGCCTTTTCTGTGAGAAATGGCCTGGAGTTGAAACATGGGTCCTTGGAATTGGGATGTTTTCCTGAAAGGTTTCACCACAATGACATTGATTAGCTGCCAGACTAATTGCTTGCCCCCTCCAGCCATGTTTTGAAGGCAAACTGGGCCCAGGGGTAACATAACTGCATGCGCTGAGGCAAACTTTCCAACAGTGCTCAGAAGCTTACCCCTTCCAATGAGGAAAGTGACCGTTGGTGAACAAATGTTCTTTCACCTTCAGTGTTGAGAAGCTGTTAACACTGGGCCCTGACGTCACATGACTGATGCATGACTTCTCTGTGGCAGAGCTTCTCCTCTTTCCCCTTGGAGCTGTGAGCTCTTTATATTGCTTTCCTTTGATAAGGTGGCTGCATTACCCATAAATTTGAATGTGTTTTTAACAACCTGGTGGCTGCTGGGATAGTGCTCTGCCCAGCTGCAGGCTTCTAGTTCTTCTCTCACAATGCACAGGACAAGCTAGCTCTGTTTAGGAGCATGGCCTCCTGCTAGGAATGTGAAGAAAAGGTTTTTGACCCATGCTTCTTGGTTTCTTGTTTTGGCCTTAATTTGTTTCAGACAAATAAGAATGAAAATGCCTTCTTTGAGTTTGTTAAAGAAAAGAAGGTGAAAATGTAAATTCCTTTTTTCATGTATGTATGTGTGTGTGTATCTATGTCTATGTCTATATCTATATTTGCTTTCCTTTCTTATGCCATATGGGACTACCTGCCCATGTATCACTTACCTACATATATCTATCACTAATCAAGAAAATGCACAGCAAACGTGACTACAAACAAAATAGATGGAAGCATTTTTTTCAATTGAGGTTCCCTTTTTCTACACATCTATTGTGTCAAGTTGATAAAAATCTAAGGAAGACAAACTTTCTCCCCCAGTGCCTGTGTGTGTGTGTGTGTGTGTGTGTGTGTGTGTGTGTGTGTATGTGTTCCTCTCTTTCCTTGAGCTTGCAATCCTGGCCCAACCTCCTGAGGGCTAGTATTAGAGAAGTTTTTATGACCTTTAATCTATCTAATGTAATAATTTACAAGGTTTTGTGTGTGTGTGTGTGAAAAGTATTGCCCTTTTGTTTTTAAATTTTAGCTGTTCCAAAGGATGTGATGGGAAGCTCTTGTGGTGTGGCTTTTATTTGTGTTTGTAGTGTATGGTGCTGCCATTTAAGTATATTTTAATGTTCTTACTAATGAATTGCTCATTTGTTTTGTTTTGTCGACTGACTTTTCAAAGCATTTGCTCATTTTTTCTTTGAGAGGGGTACCAGTTTTCTAGGTGAAATGGCCCCAGGGTTTAGTGCCCATCTCACACTCATGACATGTGGATGTTACCTTCTTTCCACAGTATCTTTACAATTGCCATGAGGAAAGGAGGGATATTTGCATAAATGAGTTTGCAGTGCATACAGCCTCCAAGTTATTCCCTTTATAGGCACACCCCTCTGAAGCTAAAATGAGAATATGTGATTCACCCTAGAACTTTCATTTTATCCCACTTAGGCTCATATTTATTTAATTATGGTAGGTTAAAAATTACTGGATAAATTAAAAAATAAGCTAACACTAAGGAACATTTTTTTTCCCTAAAAGGAACTTCAGAACCATGTGCTACTTAGTTATAAAATACATGTCGAGTAATATGAATTATTTTAAAAGAAAGAAGACCACAAAGTTAAAATGTTTAACCATTTAACAAGCCCATTAAGCAGCATGTTGACCTCTGACCCTCAGGGTTAATTCTGGTTCTACCTTTGTGGTATTTTCCAGAAGGAAATGTGTCTACCATGCACTGCTGCCACATAATCTAGTGATATCCTTTAAAGGTTAAGAGGTAACTGTGCTCATTAATTTAAACACCAAATCTGTGTACTTATGTTCCTGTTGGTCTCTCACTTAACTCACTAGGATCAAATAATGAGCCACGGCCCCAATTAGGGAAAGGAAGCAAGAACTTTGGCTTCTTGAGTAAATAAATGTGAGCTGTAGTTATACAGCATTTCCACATCTGTCTTCGGTGAAGTTGGGAGGCTGTTCTGAGAGTTCTCTCCTACCCTGTGTGTTGGGTCCTCTGGGGAACAGGTCACAATGAGTGGCAGGTCTCCAGCCCAGGTTGATCTTTGTTGTTGTTGTATCCACATCCTGGTGTTTATGAATAAGCTTGTCTTAATTCAGAGGCCTTGTTCCTGTTTTGTACCAACTCCCAAATTCATGTGTTGAAATCTTACCCTGTAGTATATCAGAATATATTTATATTTTCAGACAAGATTTTAAAAGAGGCAGGTGACTTAAATTAAGTCATTAGAGTAAGTGCCAATCTCAAGATCAGTGTCCTTATGAAAGGACATCTGGACATAGACTGTGAGTACAGAGTGAGAGATGGGGTTAGGCTCAGGGAATATGGGAGTCTACAAGGCAAGCAGAAAAGGTTTCAGTAGAAACTAACTCTGCTAACACCTTGATCTTGGATTTACAGCCTCCAGGGCTGTGAGAAATATATTTCTGCTTAAACAACCTAGTCTGTTATGCCTGATTGTGGTCTCATTAGCAAATACATACAGCCCAATCTAATGGAGAGGGGCCCCCATCACTGAAGCTAAGCTCCATTGCACCAGGGTGGCATGAGACAATGGTTGGTTAGATGTTGTTTAAAAGCTTAGATCACTGAGTTCAACCTCTTCCTTTCAGAAAAAAAATACTGAATGCAATCAATTTAAAATAGAATAATTATAATTTGGTGACAGTTTTATAATTGTAAATATTTATATTAACATGAATTATCTATATTCTACCTGATATTTTCACAAAAATACTAAGTCATATAAAATGTATTTGGCATTTTTTTTTTAACTTTTAGGGCCAGAAACAAAAATCTTTATTTAGATAATTAACCATAAACACTTTTTTGTTCTTGGGAAAAATTATTGACCTGCCTCAATTTCCCCTCTAAAATGGAACATCATAACAATGGCTGCATTTATGAAGGATTTTGAGAAGCATGTGTAAGACTTTTACTTAGAAGTGTTGGGTCATGAGGTTTATTTGACTAATGCCTTGGGGTCATTCCAGTCATATGGGTTTTCTAAAGATTTGATGACTCAGGAGTAAATTTGTATATGTACACACACACACACACACACACACACACACACACACACACGTTGATTTGAAGTCAAGGCAAGGAAAAGTCTTCAAGACCAGTGTATTGACATATTAAGAGTTACAGGCCTGTCCTGTGCGTCCCATTTTGACTCCATCACTGTGGAAAAAGGAAAACTGAAGATTAGCTTTGGCTGTTCTCTTTGTTGCTCCCCCTTATCTTTCTTTCCTGAAGTCTCCCTTTGATTAATGTGGAGTGCAGGGAAGTCGTCTTTCCAAAGGTCAACATAAACTTATTTGTTCCAGATTTTCAGACACATGTGGAGGGCTCTGAAGTCAGAAATGTAGACCTTCTTTGGGGAATCTATTACAGTTGGGAGGCTCTTTACGAAGTTCTCTAGCTATGGGAACTATGTCTACTAACCATTCCCAACTTAAAGTTTATTACTTTAATGAGATAACTGCATTGTTTGTCTGATGTATGCAGATAATGAGTCTAGGCGGGCATTCCGAGGAACAGGAGGATGCTGGAGCTAACATTTACCTTTACTAAAACAAAACAAAACAAAACAAAACAAAACAAAACAAAACAACAACAACAGAACCAACCAAGACCAACAACAACCCTTCGGGGGTATAAGCCCTATTATTGCATCTCTGTATGATACAGTTCTTTCCTTTCCAATATCTAACTCAAGACAAACACAATGCTTATCAAAAAGTGAACTCTCTAAAAAGATTGTTCTAGTGAATGCACGGAATTCTTCCTTGTCTGCTTCTGTTTCATCTGCTTCACAGAGGAAGCTTGAAGAGAAAAGTTAGTCACCTGTTTTGAAGAAACAAGCATGTTGATCTGAATTAGAATAGTTGATAAGAGTAGAACAGGTAATTTCAGGGCCTCTTTTGACCGTGGACTGAAAGATTATTGTCCCCAGGAAATTTGTGAACATGCTATGGATAAATGGAAGGAGCTTCCTCATAGAGTATGATGTCTGGTGATTCTAGGGAACACTGTGGTGATAATTATGTTCATAAATGTTGTCCAGAGGAATCTCTGGATGCAACTTTGACCATTTCCCCTCTAATTTTAACTAGCGTTCCTACTGTAAAGAAATACCAGAGTAACCTAATGCCATATTTGGACTGATTTCGACCATTGCTGACAAATGATACAAGTTTCCATTTTCTTCGCCATTTGGCACAGTGCTAATGTGCTCATGACTTTATATGGCTATTGCTTCAGGCTCTACTAGAATTTCTGATTCTCATTCCTGTGGTTAGTAGAAGCAGAGAAGTCTCACTTTTGTAATCTACTGTAGAATCTTTTTATGATTTGCTTTAAATATAACAGATTCTTTTTATTTTTTCAGCTGTGAGGCAACAGTTTTTCATAATTATTTTATTTATTTACATTTCAAATGTTGTACCACTTCCTGGTCCCTCCTCCAGAAGTACCCCACCCTATCTATCCCCCTTCAACTCTAAGAAGGGTGCTCCCCCATCCACCTACCCACCCACCCACTCTCAACTCCTCTAGCATCCCTCTTCTCTAGGGCATCAAGATGAAGGGCTTCTGTTTTGGGAAATATTAAAAAGGACCATCATGTTTCCAGCACTACTGTTGGCAACTCTCTGCCCTGGTGCAGTCTTACTCACTCTGTCTTTAGCAGCAACCGACTTATGGCTATGGCTATGTTCCCAGATCTGGTTCTTCTGTCTCTGGAGCCACTAGTTCTCTCTCTCTCTCTCTCTCTCTCTCTCTCTCTCTCTCTCTCTCTCTCAAGCCAAATAGGTTTATTTTTCAATAAATTCTCAATTCACAAGGTGCCAATACAATAATTTCAGAACCAATTGATAATGATAAAAGCTGCTTACCTAGATTAGACAAATTACCCCAATTATTCTAACCTTTATGAGATTAATAACTATCTGTGGCTATTTAAAGCCATGCTGGTTCAGGTTCTTCCTATCTGTCAGCCTCCATCTCAGCCTTTCTCTTCTTAACTGAGATGCTCTCTGTCTCAGCAATCCTTAGCTCTGCCTCCCTTTCCCTGTCCAATCACAGATCTCTTGCTGCGCTAATATTTTAGTGTGATTGGACAGGGACAATCCTGTCACATGCCTCCCCTCCCACTGATGCCAGATAAGGCAGTCCTCTGCTACATATATAGTGGAGGCCACAGACCAGCCAATGTATGCTCTTTGGTTGGTGGCTTCGTTCCTGCGAGCTCTGATGGGTCAAGTTAGTTGATACTGTTGCTCTTCCTATGGGGTTGCAATTCCCTTCAGCTCCCTATTCCTTTCTCTAACTCTTCCATAGGGGTTCCTGGGCCCAGTCTGATGGTTGGCTGTGAGTATCTGCATCTGTCTTAGTCAGGTACTGGTAGGGCCTTTCAGAGGACAGCCATGCCAGGCTCCTGTCTGCAAGCACATCTTAGGACCAGCAATAGTGTAAGGGTTTGATGTCTGTGCATGGGATAGATCCCTAGGTGGGGCAGTCTCTGGATCACCTTTCCTTCAGTCTCTGCTTCATTTTTTTTTTTTGTCCCTGCATTTTCTTTAAACAGGGACAGTTCTTGGTCAAAATTGTTGAGACGGGTGGGTGGCCCCACCTCTCCACTGAGGGCTGTGCCTATATACTCGAGATGGTTTCTTCAAGTTCCATTTCCCCATTGTTGGGCATTTTGACTAATGTCATTTCCATTTGGTGCTGGTAGCCTCTCGAATCCCTCGTCTTTGGGACTTTCTAGTGGTTCCCCCATACCCCACTTCATACTGCTGCATATTTTTATTCATTCTCCTGGTCCTCTGGGATTCTCTCCTGTCTCCCCCCATACTTGATCCTGCCCCCATTTCCCCTCCTCCTCCTCTTTCCCATCAATGTCCCTCCCTCCCTCTGCCTCCAGTGATTACTTTCTTCTTAATGGGATTATTTTCTTTCAATCCCCTTCTAAGTGGAATTGAAGCATCCGCATTTGGGCCTTCCTTCTTTGTATCATGGGTATTCTGAACTTTTGGGCTAATATCCACTTATCAGTGAGTACATACCATGTATGTCCTTGTAGATCTGGGTTACCTCACTCAGGATGATGTTTTCTAGTTCCATTAATTTACCTGCAAACTTAGTCATGTTCTTGTTTTTAATAGCTGAGTAGTATCCCATTGTGTAAGTGTGCCACATTTTCTGTATCCATTCTTTGGTTGAAGGACATCTGAATTGTTTCCAGCTTCTTGTCATTATAAATAAAGCTACTATGAAAATAGTGGAGCATGTGTCTTTGTGATATGTTGGAGCATATTTTGGGTATATGTCCAGGAGTGGTATAGCTGGGTCCTCAGGTAGTACTGTGTCCAATTTTCTGAGGAACCACCAGACTGATTTCCAGAATGGTTGTACCAGCTTGCAATCCCACCAGCAATGGGAGAGTGGTCCTAGGCAACTCTCAAATTTCACTTTAAACTATCAGGTGCACGAATTACAATGATTAAAACTACTTACAGCTCTGTTACCTACAAAATTTGGGTCTGTGAGTTCAAAAAGTTATCTGCGAGAAACTAGACTTGTGATTCTTGCTGACTCTTTACTGTTCTGAGACTGGAAGTCTGACTGTGATTATGAGGAAGAGATGCTAGAGCCATGTGATCTGGGGCAAAGACGTGAACCTGGGACAGCAGCATAAGGTGAATGACTCATGGTCTGCAGATTGAGTGTGCAAGAGCACACATATTCTCAGCTCAGTATCAGAGCTCACTTAGGTTGATGATCAAATTAGACAATGGTGGGAAAGTACAAGAGACTATGCAAATATATTATTTTACTACACTGTGATTTTTTTTTTGCTTTCTTATACACATAATTCTATTAACATATAAACATTCCAATACTTAAAAAAATATTGATCATAGACCTGGCAAGATGGCTCAGTGGGTTTAGGCACATGCCACCAAGCCTGCTTGCTTATACTTGATCTCTAAAGTTCTTGCTTATACATACATGTGCATGTGCACACATAGACACACAAAGTAAAGGAAAAAAACCCGACTTTACTTACTAGTTAAGATACTATTAGAGAGGCAGAACCATTTAATGGATAGACATAACACGGCTCAGTGCAAAATTATGAAGTGGTCTTTGCATCTCATACTAGAACTTGACATCCAGAAAGTAGGGATCTTGGAGGAGAAGATGCAACAAAAGCAAGAACAAACTAGGAGCCACAAGTAAATGCTGAAATTCTCTCTGCCACCATGGTGTGTTTGTGTGTGTGTGTGTGTGTGTGTGTGTATCTTGCTCTGTTTAAGACAATGATGCTCATCATAGAGCTAAACACACAGCTGGCTCCAAATTGCAGCATTTGATCAGAGATACAGGGGGCAGCAGAGCATCTGCAGGACTGCAAATGAGTGACAGTGTACATGGGCTTCAAAAGCATCTGTATCTCCTCTTTGAAAAGAGTAACATGACAGCATCTTTATTCTGTGCTGTTAATCTCATGCAAATAGGTCTTTCATTGCACACCTGCACATAGGAACTGGATAGAAGGGGCATCTACCTCCTTTGTGGGGTCATGGCTGGAAGAACATGTGGAGGCTTTTGTTTTCAAAGCAGGAAACCTTTTCCTATTTCTGTGATCTGACTCTTGTTTGAGCCTTGAATGCTGATTTAGTACTTTCCACTGAATAGCACATTTCTAACTCACAGATACTTGTGGCATGAATACAGATACTCACAAGACACTGAGCTGTGTTTCGTCCTTCAACACACAGTGTGTACCCACTTGTCCTTAAGCCTGCCTTTCCTGTTCCCAGAAACCCACAAGGGAGAGAGTTGTAACAGATAAAATAAATGGAAGGAGAGTGGGTGTCAGAGAACTCTGTTGGAGTGGAGTGGTAAGAGGTGTGAGCGCACACATGACATAGCACAACTTCTGTACTATCCTCCAGTGACAGGACTTCATTTATAAAGCACAAATTTGAAGATGAATTTAATAGAAATTTGACTGTGAGCATTAAGCCTTGTGTCTTTTTCAGGAGATTCCCCTGTGAAGTTTCCCGATTTCATTTCCATTAAACAAGCTTTGTGTGTCAGGAAGGGAGCTCTGAGTATTGCAGTTTCCTTGAGCTGAGCTGACACATTCAGAGGCAGTTAACTACCTCCTCTATGTTTATGCTTAGCACTTTAACTACTCCCCCACCCCCTTTTTTCTCCCATAGGAATATCATTAGTCTTATAGCAGTATAGAAAACAGACCACTATGGATATGCTTAGGTATTTTTCCACAGTGTAATAGTATTTCTGCTACTGTTGAAGCCACTGTGATGACAGAACAAAGGCTTTCATGTGACACCAGTGCAGGCATATTCATCTGTTCCAGCGGCTCTTTGTAACAAGGAGATAAACATTTTACAGTGGATTTCCAAAGCTTGATCAGAATATCTGGGTGACAAAATTTCTTTAGCAACAATGCAGTCTTTGAGAATTCTCAGATGGGCTGTTTGAGGCTCTATGCAGGGCATCTGAGATGAGGACACAGCCCTCTATAGGAGTTCTGTATTCCTACTTCTGTTAATGGGTGTGCAAAAGCAGTCAAGGGTCTGATCATTCTCTAGCTGGGTGTTTTCTCAAGGTTGTATTTGCAGAGAGCAACCTTTATAAATAAACAACTTCATCAAAATGGCTGGATATAAAATTAATTCAAACAAATCAGTAGCCTTCCTCTACTCTAAGGATAAATGGGTTGAGAAAAAATTAGGGACATCCTTCACAATAGTGACAAATACTACAAAATGTCTTGGTGTGACTCTAACCAAGCAAGTGAAAGATCTCTTTGACAAGAACTTCAAGTGTCTGAAGAAATAATTTGAAGATGACCTCAGAAGATGGATTGTCAGGATTAATATTAAAAATGGCTATCTTGACAAAAGCAATCTCCAGATTCAATGCAATTCCCATCAAAATTCCAACTCAGTTCTCAATAGAGTTAGAAAGAGCAATTTGAAAATTCATCTGGAATAACCAGAAACCCAGGATATCGAAAACTATTCTCAACAATAAAAGAACCTCTGGGGGAGTCAACATCCCAGACTTCAAGCTATACTACAGAACAATAGTTGTAAAAACTGCATGGCATTGGTACAGAGACACACAGGTAGATCAATGGAATAAATTTGAAGACCCAGACCTGAACCCACACACCTATGATCACTTGATCTTTAATAAAGGAGCTAAAACCATCCAGTGGGGGGGCAGGGAGCATTTTTCAACAAATGGTACTCCTTCAACTGGCGGTTATTATGTAGAAGAATGCAAATTGATCCATTCTTATCTCCTTGTACAAAGCTCAAGTCCAAGTGGATCAAGGACCTCCACATAAAACCAGATACATTGAATCTAATAGAAGAGAAAGTGAGGGAAAAGCCTTGAACACATGGGCACAGGGGGAAATTTCCTGACCAGAACACCATTTGACTTATGTTCTAAGAGCAACAATTGTCAAATAGGACCTCATAAAATTGCAAAGCTTCTGTAAGGCAAAGGACACTGTCAATAGGACAAAACAGCAACCAACAGATTGGGAAAGGATCTTTACCAACCCTAAATCTGATAAAGGGCTAATATATATACAAAGAACTCAAGAACTTAGACTCCAGATAACCAAATAACCCTATCAAAAAATGGGGAATAGAGCTAAATAGAGAATTCTCAACTGAATAAACTTGAATGGCAAAGAATCACTTAAAGAAATGTTTAACATCCTTAGTCATCAGGGAAATGCAAATCAAAACAACTCTGAGATTCTACCTCACATCTGTCAGAATGGCTAAGATCAACAACTTAGGTGACAACAGATGCTGGCAAGGATAAGGATGTGGAGAAAGAGGAACATTCCTCCATTGTTGATGGGATTGCAAGCTGGTACAATCATTCTGGAAATCAGTCTGGTGGTTCCTCAAAAAACTGGACACAGTACTACCTGAGGACCCAGCTATACCACTCCTGGGCATATACCCAAAATATACTCCAACATATAACAAGGACACATGCTCCACTATGTCCATAGTAGCCTTATTTATAATAGCCAGAAGCTGGAAAGGACTCAGATGTCCCTCAACAGAGGAATGGATACAGAAAATGTGGTACATTTACATAATGGAGTACTACTTAGCAAATAAAAATAGTGACTTTATGAGATTTACAGGCAAGTGGATGGAACTAGAAAGTATCATCCCGAGTGAGGTAACCTACTTCCTAAAGAACACACATGGTATGTACTCACTGATAAGTGGACATTGGGTAAAATGCTCAGAGTTTCCACAATACAACTCACATACCATATGAAATTCAAGACCAAAGTGTGGATGTATCAGTTCTACTTAGAAGGGGGAACAAAATAATCAAACGAGATAGAGGGTGGGAGGGACTTGAGATGAAAAGTGGAGGGGGTGTAAAGGGTAGGCAAGATCTGGTATGGGAGGAGATAAGGATGATGTACAGACAGTCTGGAAATTGAATAGAAGTGTATAGCAATGGGGGATGGGGAACTGGGGGTAGCCACCAGAAAGTACCAGTTGCCTTGAAATCAAGATGATCCTAGAGGATGACATTAGCTGAAATTCCCAACACAGGGAAGGAAGAACCTTATCCTTATCCAGATGTTAGGCATGCCCCCTGGTTGAGTGATGGGGTCTTCCACTCATCTCCAACATTTTAACCCAGAATTGCTCCTGTGTAAAGGAAATAGAGGAACAAAAAGTGGAGCAGAGACTGAAGGAAAGGCTACCCAGAGACTGCCCTAGTTGGGGAGCCATCCTATATACAGCCACCAAACCCAGACAGAATTGCTGATGCCAAGAAGTGCTTGCTGTCAGGAGCCTGCTATAGCTGTCTCCTGAGAGGTTCTGCCAGAGCCTGGCCAATACAGTTGTGGATGCTTGCAGTCAACCATTGGGCTGAGGGGGGGTGGGAGGGACGGGACTCCAATGGAGGAGTTATTGAGAGGACTGAAGGATCTGAAGAACAATATCAATCAATCAGCACCTCCCCCGCTCCCAGAGTTCCCAGGGACTAAACCACCAACCAAAGCATGCACATGGAGGGACCCATGGCCCCAGCTGCATATGTAGCAGAGGATGGCCTTGTCAGTCATCAATGGGAGGAGGGGCCCTTGGTCCTGTGGAAGCTCAATGTCTCAGTTTCGGAGAATGCTAGGGCAGTGAGGCAGGAGTGGGTGGGTGGGTGGGGAGCACCCTCATAGAAGCAGGGGGATGGGGGATGGGATAGGGGATTTGTAGAAGGGAAACTGGGAAAGGAGATAACATTTGGAATGTAAATAAATAAAATATCCAATAAAAAAGATAATATCTTTCTCTGGGACAAAAATTATAGTCTACTATGAATGGGCTGGGTTTCCCAAGTTCAGTGCTTGTGGTAGTTTGTGAAGGCAGAAAGAGTAAGATGCCACAGATTTGGAAAACTGAACAACAAAAATCCTAGAGAACAGAAGTCTAATAGCTAGATGTTGGTAGATCTCAGGACTGTTGGAGATGATGGTTAGCTGTCCTCTCTGGATTTTTAAGTGATTTTCTCTTTATATCTATCCGGATTCAAAGGTTCTTTTATAAAGATATCAGTCAAATTTGACCTGGGCTCATCAAAAATGATCTTCCTTTAACTTAATCATGCCTTTAAAGATCTCTGTGAATGTGGCCACAGTCTGAGGTTGGAGAGGTTAGGATTTCAATGTATGAATGTGTGTGTGTGTGAGAGATGCCCTTTATCATTCTATAGCAATCTTACATTCTGTACCACAACTCACTGTCTTTGATGAGACTACTGTGAGATGGAGGGCTTAAGAAGAATTAACATACCCATTCTGCTTGTGCTTGAGAAAGAACTCTTTAGTCTCAGGAATTTTGCATCATCTTCTAGCATTTAGGAAGTAGCTATAGGCTAAGCTCTTATTTCATAAATAGAGTAAAATAATCTTGCATTTTATACCGAATGTAGGTATTTCCAGTACTTTTTCATGGTAGATCCAACTGTAACTGCAATGCAAACTTCAATAATGTTCTGCTTATCCTGAAAGACCAGTTTATTGGGTCTGTTATTTTAGTGTGAAATTTATTCTCTACTTTCCATCCTTATACAAGGTGTTGAATCTCTCACTATCTCATCAGGAGGATACATGTGTCCTGAATCACTGAACCCCAGACAATAGGTAACCTGTGAGACTTACAGTGGAGCAGCTGTCTTCCACTCCATTCCCTGTTCTTACCGGTGGAAGAATTTCTTCCTTAACTTGTGTACCGGGAGACCTCTTCCCTCTTGTCTGTTTGTTTCTCTTTCTAGTCAATATTCTGTCTCTTCTGTACTCTCCCACACATCCTATGTCCTGAGTTTTATCATGTTTCTGGGACAGGAAACTGCTTTGCTTTGTACTTAGGCCAACAGTTTCTTTGAGTATTTGTTCTGGCCTATGTGGAGGAGGAAGGCACTCTTCTGAGTACTTGAGGAGTGTGTACACAAGCTGCCAGATTCTTAACTAACTGTGATCTGCAGTGCAACATTCTTCATCTCTTGCAAAATTGGAGCCATAATTGGTAAAATAAGGCAGAGTACTTCAGACAGGATCAATCCACAACCAAAAGACTTATTTTTAAGACTAAGAGATTGAATTTTGGACCATTTTGAGAAAGTATAATTTAAGATTGGCCAGACAGAACTGCAGAAGCTGGTAACAATAGGCCTCATGTGCTGTGTTTAGCAGCAACATAATATAGCAAAGATATACTGTTTAGGGATATATGCAACATTTATAATTGTCTCAGCTTAGCTGCTGTACCTACTCCATGCAAAAGGTCACTAAGCTTTTTGATGGAGACTGAACAAGTAGGGTGGTTGCTACAATGTTTTCCTGGTAAGGCTCTATGCTCACATTAATTCAACTCTCCCTTCAACAACTGATGTAGACTGAAGTAGGTGTTTTAAACCACCACAGCTCAGAATAAGACAGTATTTATAGAGAAGGATGTTTTTATTCTCTTTCTCTCTCTCTCTCTCTCTCTCTCTCTCTCTCTGTTCATGTGCCCATGGATATGTGCGCACACACACATTCCTGTGTCTGATTATGGGTGTGCATATGCCACTGCGGCATACATGAAGATGTCAAAGGATAACCTCACCCTTAACTTGGTTTTAGAAAGGGCCCTTTGCTGTTAGCCAATGTGTGCTGGTGTGTGAGCTACCAGGGATCTTCCCATGTCTGCTTTTGTACTGTGATAGCAACATGGAGAGAACAGGCACATCTACTTCATCCAGCTTTATGTGGGCTCTGGGCATCTGAACTCATTTCCTTCATGCATACAGCAAGTACCACCCTATCCTCCTAGCTCCATAGAGAGAATTTCAAAAGAGGTAATTGGTTTAAAATCAGCTTATAGGGTGAGTTTGAGCCAACATTACTGATATTCTAAAATGATAACATCTATAGAGACTAGGGCAGAGAGGATGCCAGACGAAGACAAGTGAGTGTCTACAAGCTGGGGAAGAAGTCTCATAAGAAATCAAACCTGTTTATATCCTGACCTTGCACTTCTACATTCCAGGACCTTGAAAGAAATGAGTTTTGGTTGTTTAAACTAGGTAGTTTTGCGGTACTCGGTTGTGGCATTGTTTCTGCTTGCTATCAAGTTAGCTACATAGGGAAACATGATGGTCAGCGAACTGACATTTGAAGGTGTCACTGAGAATACGCAAAGCAACCCTTTCCTAGTTGATCTATACAGGGGCTAAAACCAGGCTTGTTGCTCAGAGCAGCAGTTCTCAATGACCCTATCACTGCTACCCTTTAATCTAGTTCTGCATGTGGCAGTGACCCCAACCATAACATTATTTTTGTTGCTATTTTGTAACTTAAATTTTGCTACTGTTATGGATCATAATGTAAATATCTGTGTTTTCCCCTAGTCGTAGACAACTCCTGTAAAGGAGTCCTGTGACCCCTAAAGGACTATGACCCATAGGTTGAGAACCACTGGCTTAGAGTCAAGGCATAAACTTCCCACTGTGAGTGGAGGCTGGTGACAAAATTGCTGGCTTATACTTAGTGAGGGGAAAAGGGAGGGACTTACAGTGCCTCCAGTCTATCTCTTGAGCTAAAATATTCTGTTTGGATCTGTGGTGTGTCCAACGCCATTGAGGAACAAGTTTCTAGAATCTCCTAGTCTTAGACTAGGGTGACCAAGTCAAAGACAGGGATAGAGAGAGGCAGCTGACACCTTGAACCTCTCCCTCAAAGGAACTCTGCAAACTAGAATGCCGAAACACATAAAGATGACACCACACTGGTCTTCTGTAGGAGTGTTGGTGGGAGGATACATCTGGGTCCTTTGTGTTGTGGGAAATATTAAAAAAGAACCGGCTAACTCTCCATGCTCCTGCTTCTGTCAGCCCGTCGACTCCCCAGCAGGGCTGGACCTGTGGGCTTCCTGCACTTTTTCTGCTGGCAACTCTGTCCAGTTAGCCCCTGCACCATCTGATCACTGTGTTCCCAGCTCTGGCTTGCTTGTCCCTGGAGCCGCTAGTTCCCTCTCCTCCATAAACCCCTATAATTGGCAGTCCCACGTTCCAGTAACCAAGTAAATCAAAACTCTTGAAGGTTATAATTAACCACTCAGATTTATGTATTAATAATTTCTCAAATTTACAATATGTCAATACAATAATTTCAGAACCAATTATAATGATCAAAGGTTTATCCCAATTATTCTAACCTTATGATATCATAACTACCTGTGGCTGGTTAAAGCCACACTGGTCCAATCTGCCTTCATCTTGGCCTTCCTCCCTCTCTCCTGAGACACTTCCTGTCTCTGCAACTCTTTGCTCCACCTCCCTTTTCCCTGTCAAATCACAGGCCTCCTGCTGCACTAATGTAATTGGATAGGGAAAATCCTGTGACACTTTGCTGCTCTTCATGGAATATTTTTGTATGATTGCTTTCTTTTGCAACTTTAAATGTTCAAATCACACGGAAAGGTAAGAGTTGAGGGAGGATGCCGTTTGCCACCAGCTACTTACTGTTCTTGTTAAGGAAAGCTCTTGGATCCAAAGACCCCCAAAGACCATTTCAGTAGCTCTCTTATCATGTTTCATTTTATTCCCCAACCATGAGCACCAATTCAAGACAATAGTCTCTAGTAGTGATCAGAAATGCTTTGTTGACTCAGTATGGACAGGTGTATCTAGTATAGCTGATACACAGTAAGGAACATAGGCTTCCTTAGAGACCAAGGACTAAGTGGTGAATTGATGGCAGCACAAGTATTCTATTTGCTACTGGTTTCAAAGAGATCATGTGGTTTGTGAATTTCAGTGGTGCACGTTGTTAGTGATTTAAACTGAGATGCCTTCCTCCCCTCACTCTTGCATGTCCACTTTCTCCGTGTTCATGCTAACGCTATAAATCTATTTGTTGAAACTGTGAGGGAAGACGTATGGTTAGGATCCAACACCTCCAACCCATACTCCAGTCACCTTTTAATGCTTCTAGGAAAGAGAGTCAACAAACACAACACCAGATGCAATTTCTATATCTTGAACAAGAATTTTGTACCAGGAAAACACTCTGGTTAGTGGTGCTGGAGTCCTAAGCAGCACCACATAGGGCTTAAGTGGATTCCTTTTGGCCCTCTAAGCTGAAGTCTTTCTTTGGTCAGTCTAGATTCCATCCTTATCTAGTTTTTTGGATAATGAAATTATCATTAAGAGAAGACATAGAAAATTGATTACAAACAGGTCTCTACTCACGTCTCACAGTACAGTTATGTTAAATGGCCCAGTTCATAAGAATAGTTTCCAGGGGGCCCAGTTCATAAGAATAGTTTCCAGGGGGCCCAGTTCATAAGAATAGTTTCCAGGGGGCCCAGTTCATAAGAATAGTTTCCAGGGGGCCCAGTTCATAAGAATAGTTTCCTGGGCAGAGTTGATAAGGTCTTTATGTTTAGAGGATGAGGACAGCCACCTCAGAACTTATTATGGAAACTTGTTAGAGTCAATTGCTAAAGAAGCTTGACCTCTGATTGGTCAGGGCAGTTATTTAATGTTAGCTCTTCATACATAGACAGATATCTTCCCCCTGATGTTGAAAAAAGAAAAAAAGCAACAAAACCCTTAAATCTTTCTACACAATCCAAAAACAAATAATACTTCAGATTTTAAATAGTTTAAATAGTTTAATAACTGGTAGAAGTTTGTTTGTGTAAAATTAAGTATTTTCCCATAAGCTTGGAATAAGGCTATCTTATCCTTGAAATTGCAATTTGTTTTGGAAGGACACATGTGCATGTGTGGTGTCTCTCTCTCTCTCTCTCTCTCTCTCTGAATATCTATGAGACAGAGAAATATTTATGCATATATATGTATATATATATATATATATATATATATATATATATATATATATATATACACTCAAACACTTTCAGGAAACCGAGGAGCCTGATTTAGGCACAGGTGACACAGGTTTGATATTTTGCCTGCCATGGAAGCTAGCTTAAGGCCCCCTCTTTGGTTCATATAAGACTCTGTATATGTTGACAGTGTCTCAGGCTACTGCTATTTTAATTTGATTAAACTGAGATCTATGTTCTCAGTGTGTACATGTCTTCAGTTTCTGTCATGGGCTTAGCATCATCTCAGATGCATGACTAGATACAACCCTGAGAAAATGCTTCTCCCAAAGCGGAGTTCCTTAGGAAAGAGATATTCCTAGATAAAAATAAGACAGTCTGGGTATGCAGGAGAAATATTTTCCTTCTAAGACCAGTGAAGAGTTGGACCCTATGCTGCTGTATGGAAGCTGGTCATGTGGAGAGGGCAGGAGCCAGACACAAATACTCAGTAAAGACCCCTGAGGTCCCATTTTGACCTCTGATCCCCTGGACCAGATTTCAGCAAGAATTTCTCTCTCATATACTTCTTTTAGCTCTTACTATCAGTAACTTCTTATAACAAGCTATTAAATAGTCTCTAGGGTCTGGGAAATCTGGCCTATGTTTCAGAAAGACTAACAGAAAAGGCAGCATTTTCCCTTCCCATCAGGAACTGGACTAGTGGCTGCAGGCCCTGTGAGGACAGCTGTGCTCACAGAAGACCTTGACATTAGGGTGTGGCTGGGAAGGACAGCAGCATGTCTGAGCAGCAGGAGTTTCCAGTGGAGAAAGAGGGGAACTTTGCCAGGGCAGTAATGACTGCACATTCCTGGAAACTGCAGATCTAGGTCTGGATTCCAGGAACTGGAATAACAGTAACTTATGTCAGAGTGATTTGGGAATAAGAAGGAAGCAACCTCACAGTCACAGGCTGGTAAGACTCCATAAGATCATAACCCTCTTGATTTGAAATGTCCTCCTGAATGTCTCAGGCTAGCTTCTGTGAAGGAAGCCAGGCTCTTCTCTTTACTCTAGCTGCATGGAAGGAGGAAAGAAAGGAGAATTGAGGAGGGATGGAGTGTGACAGAGGAGTTCATATATATATATATATATATATATATATATATATATGATTTATTTACTGTAGCTATTTTTAGACACACCAGAAGGGGTCATCGGATCTCATTACAGATGGTTGTGAGTCACCATATGGTTGCTGGGAATCAAACTCAGGACCTCAGTGCTCTTAACCATTGACCCATCTCTTCAGCCCCTGAGTTCTGATAATCTTATTAATACAGCTTAAGACTGGGGGTGTGGCTCATTTAGGACAGAGCTTGCTAGGTATGCACAGGTCCTGGACTGTATCTGCAACACTGCATAAATCAGATAAACACATATATAATTCCAGCATTAAGGGGTTGGGGGCCTGGGCTAAAATGAGACCTGTCTCAAAGACAGATCACATATTCACACAAGAGAGCAACACACACATACACACAGAGAACGTCTACTTCAGAGCTTCTTCTTGGATGGCATAGATTAATGTTGAGCATTGTGGCCCTGGCCATCTACTTTTCTCTATTACTCCTTCTCTTGAATATGTCTGTTGGCATGGCCTAGTTTTACTAACTTTTGTCTTCTTTCAATCAGGGTTCTATACTCCTCTGCCACCACGGACACAGTGTTGAAGACTAGGAATTTGATAGGTTTACAATCTAAATGAAATCATGAAAAATCTTACTGCCTCTACAGTACAACAAACCTTGGACTGGGCATAGTGATGCTTACCTGGAATCCCAGCACTTGAGAGGCAGAAGCAGATAGATCTCTGTGAGTTCAAGGCTAACTTCTTCTACATAGTGAGCTCTAGGTTGTCTAGTTGTAAATGGTGAGATCTTGTTCCCAAAGAACAAACAAACATAAAGAACCAGACAAACACAAATTTTCAAAATAAATGAGTAGTTCTTGAATTAGGAGTTCACAAGCCTACACACACACACACACACACACACACACACACACTCATGTCTTGTGTGCTAAAAATTGTTATATGAAGTGAATGTGGCCTCCCAAACTGAAAGTTCCTGAAGTCTTTGAGGGACTTTATATAGAAGGGAGTGACTGAGGATGTGGCTCAGTTAGTAGAGTGTACCTACTATGCACACATGAAATACTGTGTTTAGTCCCAATCACTGCATGAACTGGGAATGATGGCCTACTCATGGAATCCCAGTGCTTTGTAGGTTGTGGTAGGAGGATCAGACATTCAAGGTCATTTTTGGTTACATAGTGAGTTTTAGAGTTTTAGACTACATGAAACCCATATAACCCATATATGTGTATATGTAATGTATATGCATATGCACACATACATATACTCACATATATACATATATGCATATATATTTGTATACACATATTTATATATGTATATATACACACACATTTATCATTTGTGTGTGTGTGTATGTGTGTGTGTATATGTGTGGTTAGTTATACAGTTTGATTTCTCTGGCTATCTAATTCTCAAACGAAATCTTTTCCTCATTGTCATGTTCCTCCCTCCCCAGACTCCTTCAGCTAGGTAACTGGGATATCACCTAGAAGGAAAAGCATAATAACGATCCAATGAAAACAGCAATGATTTCCTTCTCAAGACCGAGGTCCTAGTCCCAAAGCTCTTGTGCTGTGAGATGCTTACTTGGAGCACATGCATCTGGCCTGGGGTGAGGCAGGTGCTCTGTTGACAGGAACGTGACTCAGGCTGGGGAGGAAAGTGGGATTCTTGCATGGCTAATTTCTTCTAGCCATTCCCTTGTGAGCAGGCTCCATTTCCAACCTGCACCTGCACTATCCATGCATCCAGAGTCAGGCTCTCCTGGGATGGAGAGCTGCCAATCACTGCTCTGGGAGGATGGGCTTTGCCTGAAGCCAAGAAGACACGTTTCCTTTCTTGATCGCTGAACAGCTGATTCTAATCTAATTCTAATCTGATTCTAATCATTGCAGGGAGATTTTCCCAGTTAGAAGCAACAATCCGTTATCATCATTTTGTCTGTGGTAGATATTTTAGATGTTTCAAATATGCAAAACAGACAGGCCTGCAAAAGTTTGGGTTTCTGGTTAATGTGCCAATCTCGCCATTCCCAGGCAGAATGGGTGGGGCTGCAGGGCTCCCTCCTTCTAACACCATATCCTTTAAGCACTTTGCAGAATTGAGTCCAATGTACAAGAAGATGCAAAGTGTGAAATATCCACCATGGGCCAGGCCAAGCAGGATGGAAGTTTCCAATAGTGGATTTGTAAGGCCAATAAACTTAGTTTAAACCACAAGAACCATTAGGAATCTCAAAATGCACCTGGCATTGTGTCAATTCATCTCATATGCTGGTGCCAAAGATGGATTGTGATCCTCCTGGAAGGTCTTCCTTCAGCCAGGGCCTGATTTTATTGCTTACCTCTGTGAAAGGGACAAAATGCTTCTAGGAACATTAGAATGAGATATCAGGAGATGTAGATTACAAACATTGATTAGTTGAAAGACAGGAAAAGTTGAGTTCTTTGTGTATAAACTTTTTATGTATAAAAATCGTGAAGATTCAAACTCCCAGAGACTGCAGCTGCATGCTCAAGGGTTGCATACATTTAAGTCAGGTGGGACTCTCAGCTTTTCCCACTGAGTGGAAAAAGTCAATATGGGGTCCCACACTTAATCAACAAGATACCTGACAATACTCCCTGGAAAAAGAAAAACCATGTTTCTCTAATGGAGCATCATTGGGTATATCAACCACATTCCAGGGCAGACCCCATGCCCAGGAGTAGCTGGCCAACACACACACACACACACACACACACACACACACACACACACACACACAAAACCCAGTGACTTGAAAAAAATTTAATGTGGAATTTTTGGTTTGTTTTCTTTTGTTATGACATTTTTGTCTGTTTTTTGACTGTTCTAGTTTTGTTTTTTTGTTTGTTTCTTATGACTGATTTGGGGCTTTTTTAAAAGGAAGAGAAAGGTGGGTAGGTAAGGAGTTGGGAATAACCTGGGAGGAGTGGTGGGAGGGAAACATGAGCAAAGATATGAAAAAAATTTAATGGAAAAAAAGAACATAGATATACAACGTACATCCTATAGCACTGATTCAAGGTAAAAATGTGATAAAGTGTACCAGAAACCTGTTTGGAGTGATAGCTCAGTTGATAAGCCTGAGGACCTGGGTTTGAGTCCCCAGAATCACCAGGTGTGATGATTTTTCCTTATACTCTCAGTGCTGGAGAGTCAGGGAAAAGAGGATCTCTGTGGCCCAGTGGCCAGATAGCACATCTGTACCAGCACACATGCATGCACACACATGCATGTTATCCACAAAATTGAACGTTATCCACAAAACAGATGTCTCATCCTCTTGGGTTGACCACACATCTCATATTAGCCATCTGGGAACAGCAGCTGTGGTTCCTAACACCCCACTTTGATTTACTGACAAGAGATAGGAGCAATGGAAGCCGATCAGAGCCAGAAGCATGTATAGAAAGCAGGTTCTCCCTAGTTTGTTCATAAAAATACAGGGAACTATGAGGCCATTTTCTTTTTATTGTTCAACTTCCTTCTCTCGTGACCTTCTCCTCCTTCTTCCTCCCCTTTCTCTTCATTTTTCCTTCTTTTTCTCATTCACCTTCACCACCACCACCATCTTGTCCTTCTCATCCTCCTAATCCTCGTCTTCCCTTTCCCTCCTCCTTCTGCTTCACCAAGATCTCACGTAGCCCAGGTTGACCTTGAAGTTCCTATGTGGCCAATGATGGTTTTAAACTTTTAATTCTCCTACCCCTACCCTTACAGGCATATGTCACCTATGCCTTTGGTCAAAACTACCAACAGAGTCACATACTACCCTTACTTTCTTCTGTCCCAGTCACTGCTGCTGCCGCCGTACTCATTCTCTTCCTTTTCTTCCTCTTATTTTCCTTTCTGTTCTTTCTCCTCTCACTTCTCATTATCTTTCTTCCCTTCTCCCTTGTCTTCCTCCTCCTCCTCCTCCTCCTCCTCCTCCTCCTCCTCCTCCTCCTCCTCCTCCTCCCCCCCTTTCTCTTCTTTTTAATGGCTTATCTATGGTGGAAAAGGTAGTTGATTTTTGTGCTATTGGTGATCAAAGGGCATACAACATCTTAAAGCATCTTGATTTCTACAGAGCAGAAGCTTATGCAGGGGAGCACAGTGGAAACATCAGTTGATCATAGTGTGACCTCTGTCTTCAGTCAGGGCCAGACACTGAGCACTGTAGTGGAAGATACATATATGAAAGAATTTGAGTTGGTGTAAGATGTTGTTGTGTGAATAGAGGGTGGTGTTGACAGAAGACTCCCATGTTCAAGGTCTCATACTTAGTTCTGAATGGCTGGGAAGGAGCCCTTCATTGAGTCTGGGATACTTCATACTGTGCCCATCAATTTCCTCATCTCTGCCACAGTTGCTCTTTGTAGATACAGCTCTCTCTGATCATTGTATAACAAATCCAGTCTAGGTGGTTTTATATGCAACATATTGTTTTCTTTACAACAAATGCAAAACCTGAGGTATATAGTGTTTACTTTTAAGTTTCATATAGGTTTTTATTTTTTTGTTAGACTTTGAACTCATGACCACCTGACTTCCAAGCTTGAGCTTTTAGCCATTTCTGAAGTAAGGTTGTATGACTTTAATAGAAGGGCAGAGTCAAGAGGCTTCCAATGTAATGGAAATGGGACTTTCCCAAATCCATATCATTTTATTACATGCAATATAATGATGCAAAGTCTCTCTGGGTGGATGCCACATTCCACAGATGAGTTAGGTGTGTCATGGGACCATCTTGAGACTACTGCTGTGAAGGAATGTAGAACCCATCCTTGTGTCTAACTTCTTGCCAGGGAGAAAGTGAGAGGCTAGGGAGAAGGAGGTCTTAGTGAAAGCATCAAGTCTCTTGTCTCTGGACTCTAATAAGATGAGGACGCCTTCTTCTCCAGAGGCATTTGTCTTACTGACTCTTGAACCAGTGCCTGTAAAGTGTACATGCTTCTCTTCTTACCTTAAGCATCTGGGCTGTACAGACATCTGTGTTCAGTCTTCTAGCTACAAGAATGTACCCCGCCCCAAGAAGATCAGACCATGTTTAGGGCATCTGCCCAGGCCTCATTGTTTTATAGTGTTTGAGACCATGGCATTGTGTACTAGTTTAGAAGAGGTCTTTGGTATACTGCCCATCTATCATAGTGCACAATAGTCATTTTTATTTTTTACTAACTTTTTGTGTTAAACTCCACTCATTTTGACATTAGTAAACATATCCAGGTTTTCTTTTGGTTTGTATTAGCCCAGTAGATCTTTCTTCATTCATTTAAATTCATTCTCTATTCGGACATTTCAGATGTGTCCATACTATTCTAAAGATTATAGAGGACAATTTGGCTCTTTTAACCCAGTCAGCAATCCTTTTTAGTAGTCTATTTATTCTTGATGGACTTTGATTGATTTCTATCATTTTCCCTTTCCACTTTGTACCCCGTATTTTCTTTGTGCAGCCTCCCCTATTCTGTAATAAGTTGTGCCGACTGACTTTTATTGATTGTCTCTGCTGGCTTAGATGTTATCCATCCCACTCCTATCCTTTTTAATATTCACTTTGAAAAACCCAACTCTCATGCAATGACATCTAGAGCCGCTCAATACATTCACAGTTAGATATTTAAGCAACTTTACAAGTTTGGCCATTCCTACTAAGTCATTGTTCAGCTGCTCAAAGCTACTTTTCTCCCTCTTTCTGTTGCTGTCGGCGGCAGAATTCTCCATACAGACAAGGAGGTGTGTGTGTGTGTGTGTGTGTGTGTGTGTGTGTGTGTGTGTTGGGAGGACAGGTAGATTTTTTTATGGAATGGACTCATAACTTTGGAGACTGGAATTCCAGAATCTGTAAGAAAGTAATGCAAAGTGTCGGTATTGAGGAAAGTGCTGCAGTTTAATTTCAAGGGCTGTCTGTTGGCAGAATGCCTTCTGCTCTAGGAAGGTCAGTGTTTTTTTCTTAGTCTGCAAATATTTTGTGGTTAGTATATTGAATGTTCTACCAAACCTCATTTCTTGGAGATTTAGTCCACAGTTCATGGTGCTACTGGGACATGCTGTTTAGGAGGTGGCGACTGGTTGAAGAAAGTCACTGGGCACATGTCCACGTAGTAGAAACTGCTTCTCTCTCAGCTTCATGTTCTGGATGTCATGAGAAATTTCTTTCTTCTGTTAATACTCCTGCTGTGATGGGCTTTCTCACCATGGGTCCAAATGCAATGGAAATAAGCAACTGCAGACAGAAAGTTGGAAACCATGAGTTAAAAGGAACCCCTTTATCCTAACTTGATTATCCCTCCTATTTAGTTATACCAATGCACAGCTGACCAAAAGGGCTAGCTGAGGCCCACTCAAATCAGGGAAGTAAAGTTGTTTGACTTAAATGTTAATTCCTATAAAAAAGCTCTTATGAAAACATGAGATCTAGTATCCTGGCTCTGCCTGATGTGTGTGTAAAACTAACCATTATAATTACCTATACTAATTATGATTCTTACTACTTTTCTATTTAGGGGGTTATATTTGCTTATATGGTCATAATGTTTCCTCTTGTCCTGGCTAGTTTTGTCAATTTGATGATGAGTTACAATCATTTAGTAAGAGGGGACCTCAACTGAAAAAAACATTCCTACCAGATTGGCCTTTGGGCAAGCCCGTGGGGGCATTTTCTTCATTAATGATTGATATGGGATGGTCCAGCCAATTGAAGGAAAGTGCCACCTCTGGGCTGGTGGTCCTGAGTTGTAGAATTTGTTTAAGGAAGCAAGTTGACAAGCCATGAAAAGCAAGAAATAAGCAGTGTTTCTCTTTCATCACGGCATCAATTCCTGCCCCTAGGTTCCTGTTTGCGTTCCTGTCCTCAGTTCCCTCAATGGTGGATTGCAGTGGGGATTAAGCATAATAAACCCCTTCCTTGCTTATGGTCATGGTGTTTTATCACAGCAAAAGGAACCATGAGTAAGACACATTTTAAGTCAGATTCATTCCATTTTCTAGACTTAAAACCCTGGACAAAGGACAGTGACCTGCCCTGCAGGGAGCGCCATCTTGGCTCCGGGACTCCGCCAAACTTAGTCTGTACAGGTTAGAGTGAGGACCACAGAGGCAGACAGCTTCTGGGACAGGCGGGAGCCACAGAGCCGCTGAGGCAGCACTCTTTTGGGGCCGCAGACATCCGGCACCCTCCCAGCTGGAGGACAGTGACCTGCCCTGCAGGGAGCGCCATCTTGGCTCCGGGACTCCGCCGAACTTAGTCTGTACAGGTCAGAGTGGGGACCACGGGGGCAGACAGCTTCTGGGACAGGCGGGAGCCACAGAGCCGCTGAGGCAGCACCCTTTTGGGGCCGCAGACATCCGGCACCCTCCCAGCCAGAGGACAGTGACCTGCCCTGCAGGGAGCGCCATCTTGGCTCCGGGACTCCGCCGAGCTTAGTCTGTACAGGTCAGAGTGGGGACCACGGGGGCAGACGGCTTCTGGGACAGGCGGGAGCCACAGAGCTGCTGAGGCAGCACCCTTTTGGGGCCGCAGACATCCGGCACCCTCCCAGCCGGAGGACAGTGACCTGCCCTGCAGGGAGCGCCATCTTGGCTCCGGGACTCCGCCGAACTTAGTCTGTACAGGTAAGACTGAGGACCACAGAGGCAGACAGCTTCTGGGACAGGCGGGAGCCACAGAGCCGCTGAGGCAGCACCCTTTTGGGGCCACAGACATCCGGCACCCTCCTAGCTGGAAGACAGTGGTCTGCCCTGCACAGGAGCCCTCTGCCTCAGGAGCAGGGAGCACATCTTGGATCCAGGACTCCACTGAACTTAGGAACTTAGTCTGCACAGCTGAGAGTGTGCACCACAGAAGCCTACAGCTTCTGTGACCTGCCAAAGCAACACAGCATCCGGGAAAGGTCCTGTTTTCTGCCTTCTTCTTCAGCCAGGAGGAGGTCCAAACGCCAGATATCTGTACACCTTCCCTTGAAGAGGAAAGCTTGTCAGCAGGGAGTGCTCTAACCACTGAAACTCAGAGGAGAGAGCCTGTCTCCCAGGTCTGCTGACAGAGGATACTCAGAATCACCAGAAGAACAACCTCTGAACAGAGACAACTATAACAACTCCAGAGATTACCAGATGGCGAGAGGTAAAGGTAAGAATCTTACTAACAGAAACCAAGACCACTCACCATCATCAGGACCCAGCACTCCCACTTCGCCCAGTCCAGGGCACCCCAACACACCTGAAAAGCTAGACCTGGATTTAAAAGCATATCTCATGATGATGGTAGAGGACATCAAGAAGGACTTTAAAGAACTACAGGAGAACATGACTAAAGAGTTACAAGTCCTTAAAGAAAAACAGGAAAACACAACCAAACTGGTAGAAGTCCTTAAAGAGAAACAGGAAAACACATCCAATCAGATGATGGAAATGAACAAAACCATACTAGACCTAAAAAGGGAAGTAGACACAATAAAGAAAACCCAAAATGAGGCAACACTGGAGATAGAAACCCTAGGAAAGAAATCTGGAACCATAGATGCAAGCATCAGCAACAGAATACAAGAGATGGAAGAGAGAATCTCAGGTGCAGAATATTCCATACAGAACATCGGCACAACAATCAAGGAAAATGGAAAATGCAAAAAGATCCTAACTCAAAACAACCAGGAAATACAGGACACAATGAGAAGACCAAACCTACGGATAATAGGAGTGGATGAGAATGAAGATTTTCAACTCAAAGGACCAGCAAACATCTTCAACAAAATTATAGAAGAAAACTTCCCAAATCTAAAGAAAGAGATGCCCATGAACATACAAGAAGCCTACAGAACTCCAAATAGGCTGGACCAGAAAAGAAATACCTCCCGACACATAATAATCAGAACAACAAATGCACTAAATAAAGATAGAATACTAAAAGCAGTAAGAGAAAAAGGCCAAGTAACATATAAAGGCAAGCCTATCAGAATTACACCATATTTTTCACCAGAGACTATGAAAGCCAGAAGATCCTGGACGGATGTTATACAGACACTAAAAGAACACAAATTCCAGCCCAGGCTACTATACCCAGCCAAACTCTCAATTAACATAGATGGAGAAACCAACGTATTCCACGACAAAACCAAATTCACACATTATCTCTCCACGAATCCAGCCCTTCAAAGGATAATAACAGAAAAAAACCAATACAAGGACAGGAACCACGCCCTAGAAACAACAAGATGGTAATCCCTCAACAAACCGAAAAGAAGACAGCCACAAGAACAGAATGCCAACTTTAACAACAAAAATAACAGGAAACAACAATTACTTTTCCTTAATATCTCTTAATATCAATGGACTCAACTCCCCGATAAAAAGACATAGACTAACAAACTGGCTACACAAACAAGACCCAACATTTTGCTGCTTACAAGAAACTCTTCTCAGAGAAAAAGATAGACACTACCTCAGAATGAAAGGCTGGAAAACAATTTTCCAAGCAAATGGTCTGAAGAAAACAAGCTGGAGTAGCCATTCTAATATCAGATAAGATTGACTTCCAACCCAAAGTCATCAAAAAAGACAGGGAGGGGCACTTCATACTCATCAAAGGTAAAATCCTCCAAGAGGAACTATCAATCCTGAATATCTATGCTCCAAATACAAAGGCAGCCTCATTCATTAAAGAAACTTTAGTAAATCTCAAAGCACACATTGCACCTCATACAATAATAGTGGGAGACTTCAACACACCACTTTCACCAATGGACAGATCATGGAAACAGAAACTAAACAGGGTCACAGTGAAACTAACAGAAGTTATGGATCAAATGGATCTGGCAGATATCTACAGAACATTTTACCCTAAAACAAAAGGATACACCTTCTTCTCAGCACCTCATGGTACCTTCTCCAAAATTGACCACGTAATTGGGCACAAAACAGGACTCAACAGATACAAAAACATTGAAATTGTCCCATGCATCCTATCAGATCACCATGGACTAAGGCTGATCATCAATAACAAAATAAATAATAGAAAGCCAACATTCACATGGAAACTGAACAACACTCTTCTCAATGATACCTTGGTCAAGGAAGGAATAAAGAAAGAAATCAAGGACTTTTTAGAGTTCAATGAAAATGAAGCCACAACATACCCAAACTTATGGGACGCAATGAAAGCATTTCTAAGAGGAAAACTCATAGCTCTGAGTGCCTCCAAAAAGAAACTAGAAAGAGCACACATTAGCAGCTTGACAACACACCTAAAAGCACTAGAACAAAAGGAAGCAAATTCACCCAAGAGGAGTAGACGGCAGGAAATAATCAAACTCAGGGGCGAAATCAATCAAGTGGAAACAAGAAGAACTATTCAAAGAATCAACCAATCAAGGAGCTGGTTCTTTGAGAAAATCAACAAGATAGATAAACCCTTAGCCAGACGAACTAGAGGGCACAGGGAAAGTATTCTAATTAACAAAATCAGAAATGAAAAAGGAGACATAACAACAGATCCTGAAGACATCCAAAACACCATCAGATCCTTCTACCAAAGGCTATACTCAACAAAACTGGAGAACCTGGATGAAATGGAGAAGTTCCTAGACAGATACCAGGTACCAAAGTTGAACCAAGATCAGGTTAATGATCTAAACAACCATATATCCCCCAAAGAAATAGAAGCAGTCATTAATAGTCTCCCAACCAAAAAAAGCCCAGGACCAGATGGGTTTAGTGCAGAGTTCTATCAGACCTTGAAAGAAGATCTAATCCCAGTTCTTCACAAACTATTCCACAAAATAGAAACAGAAGGTACTCTACCCAACTCATTCTATGAAGCCACAATTACTCTGATACCTAAACCACAAAAAGACCCAACAAAGATAGAAAACTTCAGACCAATATCCCTTATGAATATTGATGCAAAAATCCTCAATAAAGTTCTTGCTAACCGAATCCAAGAACACATCAAAACAATCATCCATCCTGACCAAGTAGGTTTCATCCCAGGGATGCAGGGATGGTTCAATATACGGAAATCCATCAACGTAATCCAGTATATAAACAAACTCAAAGACAAAAACCACATGGTCATCTCGTTAGATGCAGAAAAAGCATTTGACAAGATCCAACACCCATTCATGATAAAAGTCTTGGAAAGATCAGGAATTCAAGGCCCATACCTAAACATGATAAAAGCAATCTACAGCAAACCAGTAGCCAACATCAAAGTAAATGGTGAGAAGCTTGAAGCAATCCCACTAAAATCAGGGACTAGACAAGGCTGTCCACTTTCTCCATACCTATTCAACATAGTACTTGAAGTCCTAGCCAGAGCAATTCGACAACAAAAGGAGATCAAAGGGATACAAATTGGAAAAGATGAAGTCAAAATATCACTTTTTGCAGATGATATGATAGTATATATAAGTGACCCTAAAAATTCCACCAGAGAACTCCTAAACCTGATAAACAGCTTCGGTGAAGTAGCTGGATATAAAATTAACTCAAACAAATCAATGACCTTTCTCTACACAAAGAATAAACAGGCTGAGAAAGAAATTAGGGAAACAACACCCTTCTCAATAGTCACAAATAACATAAAATATCTTGGCATGACTCTAACTAAGGAAGTGAAAGATCTGTATAATAAGAACTTCAAGTCTCTGAAGAAAGAAATTCTAGAAGATCTCAGAAGATGGAAAGATCTTCAATGCTCATGGATTGGCAGGATCAACATTTTAAAAATGGCTATCTTGCCAAAAGCAATCTACAGATTCAATGCATTCCCCATCAAAATTCCAACTCAATTCTTCAACGAATTAGAAAGTGCAATCTGCAAATTCATCTGGAATAACAAAAAACCTAGGATAGCAAAACCTCTTTTCAAGGATAAAAGAACCTCTGGTGGAATCACCATGCCATACCTAAAGCTTTACTACAGAGCAATTGTGATAAAAACTGCATGGTACTGGTATAGTGACAGACAAATAGACCAATGGAATAGAATTGAAGACCCAGAAATGAACCCACACACCTACGGTCACTTGATCTTCGACAAGGGAGCTAAAAACATCCAGTTGAAGAAAGACAGCATTTTCAACAAATGGTGCTGGCACAACTGGTTGTTAACATGTAGAAGAATGCGAAACGATCCATTCCTATCTCCTTGTACTAAGGTCAAGTCTAAGTGGATCAAGGAACTTCACATAAAACCAGAGACACTGAAACTTATAGAGGAGAAAGTGGGGAAAAGCCTTGAAGATATGGGCACAGGGGAAAAATTCTTGAATAGAACAGTAATGGCTTGTGCTGTAAGATCCAGAATTGACAAGTGGGACCTCATGAAACTGCAAAGCTTCTGCAAGGCAAAAGACACCATCAATAAGACAAAAAAACCACCAACAGATTGGGAAAGGATCTTTACCTATCCTAAATCAGATAAGGGTCTAATATCCAATATATATAAGGAACTCAAGAAGGTGGACTCCAGAAAGTCAAATAACCCCATTAAAAAATGGGGCTCAGAATTGAACAAAGAATTCTCACCTGAAGAATACCAAATGGCAGAGAAGCACCTGAAAAAATGTTCAACATCCTTAATCATCAGGGAAATGCAAATCAAAACAACCCTGAGATTCCACCTCACACCAGTCAGAATGGCTAAGATCAAAAATTCAGGTGACAGCAGATGCTGGCGGGGATGTGGAGAAAGAGGAACACTCCTCCATTGTTGGTGGGATTGCAAGCTTGTACAACCACTCTGGAAATCAGTCTGGCGGTTCCTCAGAAAATTGGACATAGTACTACCGGAGGATCCAGCAATACCTCTTCTGGGCATATATCCAGAAGATGTCCCAACTGGTAAGAAGGACACATGCTCCACTATGTTCATAGCAGCCCTATTTATAATAGCCAGAAGCTGGAAAGAACCCAGATGTCCCTCAACAGAGGAATGGATACAGAAATTATGGTACATTTACACAATGGAGTACTACTCAGCTATTAAAAAGAATGAATTTATGAAATTCCTAGCCAAATGGATGGACCTGGAGGGCATCATCTTGAGTGAGGTAACACAATCACAAAGGAACTCACACAATATGTATTCACTGATAAGTGGATATTAGCCCAAAACTTAGGATACCCAAGATATAAGATACAATTTGCTAAACGCATGAAACTCAAGAAGAATGAAGACCAAAATGTGGACACTGTGCCCCTTCTTAGAATTGGGAACAAAACACCCAGGGAAGGAGTTACAGAGACAAAGTTCGGAGCTGTGATGAAAGGATGGACCATCTAGAGACTACCATATCCAGGGATCCATCCCATAATCAGCTTCTAAACGCTGACACCATTGCATACACTAGCAAGATTTTGCTGAAAGGACCCAAAGATAGCTGTCTCTTGTGAGACTATGCAGGGGCCTAGCAAACACAGGAGTGGATGCTCACAGTCAGCTATTGGATGGATCACAGGGCTCCCAATGGAGAAGCTAGAGAAAGTACCCAAGGAGCTAAAGGGATCTGCAACCCTATAGTTGGAACAACATGATGAACTAACCAGTACCCCAGAGCTCTTGTCTCTAGCTGCATATGTATCGAAAGATGGCCTAGTCGGCCATCACTGGAAAGAGAGGCCCATTGGACTTGCAAACTTTATATGCCCCAATATAGGGGAATGCCAGGGCCAAAAGAATGGGAATGGGAGGGTAGGGAAGTGGGGGGCCGTATGGGGGACTTTTGGGATAGCATTGGAAATGTAATTGAGGAAAATATGTAATAAATAAAAACAGTGAAAAAAAAAACAGTGAAAAAAAAAAACCCTGGACAAAAAGAACTATGCCCAGATAGAGATATTAGAATATGAATATATTGCCATATATTTAAGCATTAGTGTCACCATAACTAACAAGACTAAAATGTTTTGAAAATTATTTATGTCTTCAAACTTTTGGGTTGTTAAAATGTCTACTTTCAGTGTTTTTTCTTCTTGCCTCCTACCCCACTTCCTCTTTCCCCTCCTTCTTCTCTTTAGAAATAGCTTTCACCACCCCCTTTAATCTCTAAATACACACAGTCCTCCTTTAACCTCTAAGTGCTTAAGATCTTGCTGTATCTGGCATTAACACGGGACAATATTCTACAGTTTTATTATAATGAATGAAGACATGGGCATTATACTTGTCATATTAAAACCATACTTACCTAAGAATCAATTATTTTTGAATTTAGAAAAATTGTACACAATGTTCAGATATTATTTTACACATTGCATCCTCATTAGTAATTTCTGAGATTGGCTATATGTAATTGATGATTCTTAACCTCTCTTTCATATTTTCTGTTTTTTGTAAATTTCTGTACAGGTGGGATCATGCCTTGCACATGTTTGCAGTTGACAATATCTTTGCATAGGATTGATTTTAGCTTGAGACAACATTTAAAGTTTTAGTATTTATTGTTATGTATTTTATATTTAGTTAGTGTTATTATTTGAGACAAGATCTCATGCCATAGGCTAATCTAGCATTTACATCAGAATCTTTATGCTTCAGCCTGTGGAGTGGTGGCATTATTATGTGGATGTGCCAATACAGTGGCTCTAACCATTGAAAATTTAATTTCAATGACTTTATTTTCAATTTCTAGAAGTTATGCCTTTTCCTTTTCAAATCTTCATAGTTTTAATAATGTCTTATACTTTAAAAGTATTTTCCTTTGTTTAATAGTTCTGGGTAATGCATTGTGCCTGGCACATGCCAGACAGACACCCTACCATTGAGCAATCAATAGGTACCCTGCTTTTTACAACATCATTCCTTGTTTTTTTTTTTTTTTTTTTTTTTTTTTTTTTTTTTACACATTGTAGTGTTTTTATGACCTAGAGTTTTGGAAGTTCTTTTAAAAAGAACCCCAAACTCTCTAAAATTCAAAATGTCTGTTAGTAAGGAATGCCATTAATACATTTTAACTAGCTGTGGATACTGCATGCCATACTACCAACTTGGCCAGGTAAAATGGTGTTACAGTGGCATAGGCATGATTATTATGCAGGTATCAAATTGCTGTATGGTTGATTTTGAGGCTGTTGTTAAAATTCTTTCCCAGAGGAAATATACCAAGATCTGTTTCTTCTTCTAAGGTCCCAGTGACCAGTGACGAACTAAGGCATTACTCTGCTAAAATTCACTCTGTGAAATCCATGAGTTTATCCCAATAGATTTCCTTACAGGTCAGAGGTTACTTATGGAGATTTGGTGTCTGAGAATTCCTATTGCTGTGAAACGACATCAAGACAAAAAGCAATTTGGGGAGCAAAGGGTTTCTTTTGTTTATACTTTCATATCACAGTCCATGACTGAAGGAAATTAGGGTGTTGCATGTAGGTTTTGCTGTTCCACCTAATCCCTGGGAATGGACCTCACTACCAGTCTCCACCCACAGAATATTGAACCCACATATGAAAAACACAGACTCATACATTGCTCAATTTCAACTTGCCTTGTGGACTCATTGCTGGGCATTATTAATCTCCCATGGCTAGTGTGCCCTCCCCAATATTCTTAGCTTAGCACCCTAAATCTGTCCTCAACTTTAGTTGCTCAGTTACCTTTAGTCCTAGCTCAAGATCCTCAATCCCCTGCCTGTAGAAGTGGCCTGTGGTCGCTCTGCCCAAGACCTCACATGACTGTTTGGCTTTTCTCCCTGTAAAACATGATGAAAACCTTTCTCTCCCACTCCTTGTGTCTGTTCACTTGCCTGTGGGGACCTGGAAGTCCCGTCTATTTCTTCTGCCCTGCAAATGTCCCATGGCATCTGTACTGATAGATCAAGAACCAACTGGGAAACAGGCACTTAGCATCAGAACCACCCTTAGATCAGGGCAAGGATTTGAGGAAGGAACTGAAGCAGAAACCGTAGAGGAGCACTGATTACTGGCTTGCTCCTCATATTCATCCTGCTTTCTTATATACCCTAGGGCCACATGCCCTGAGGTGGCACTACCCACAATGGGATAGAGCCTCCCACATCATTCAGTAACTAAGAAGATGTCCCACAGGCTCACCTACAGTTCCATCTCATGTAGGCATTTTTTTTTCAACTTAAGTATCTTCTACTCAGAACTTGTGCTTTGTGTCTTGACAATAAGCTAGAACAATTGATGTCTGTCAATTTGACACACAAAGATATCACATTATCCCAGGTACAACCTTTTCTTTTTCATTTGTTCCCAGATGCTATAAATACCACAACATCAAACCTAATATAACTTTAAAAGTCCCACACTCTTTAAAAATTCAAACATTTTGAAAGTTCAGTCCCCTTAAAATACCCAAAGTCTCTAACTAACCAAGTCTCTTTAAAAATTCCAATCTCTTTAAAATTCCAAGGTGTCTTAATTATGAGGTCCTATAAAATACAACTTAAAGTCATATACTTTCTTACTTGAAGGGGAAGAACCAAAGAATAGTTACAATCAAGTGGAAAGAAAACCAGAACCCAGCATATAAGGTTCAGTGTGAGACTTCTGGGAGCCACTTGCCATCTGCTGGGCACTGAAGGACCTCCTCAGTGGTTGCACTTCTCCATCTTTGCCATCCATAGCATACCTGCTCCACTGCACAGCTGCAGCTGACCTTAGTAGTTGTCCCATGGTACTGGAATCTCCAAAATACTGGGATCACCACTGAAACTTGGCTGAACCTTCACAAAGAGCTTCCATGGACTTCTCTTTAAGGACTCTAACACTGCCACATGGTGACTGTCTTATTCAGGGTTTCTATTCCTGCACAAACATCATGACCAAGAAGCAAGTTGGGGAGGAAGGGGTTTATTCGGCTTACACTTCCATACTGCTGTTCATCACCAAAGGAAGTCAGGTCTGGAACTCAAGCAGGTCAGGAAGCAGGAGCTGATGCAGAGGCCATGGAGGGATGTTCTTTACTGGCTTGCCTCCCCTGGCTTGCTCAGCCTGCTCTCTTATAGAACCCAAGACTACCAGCCCAGAGATGGTCCCACCCACAAGGGGCCTTTCCCCCTTGATCACTAATTGAGAAAATGCCTTACAGTTGGATCTCATGGAGGCATCTCCTCAACTGAAGCTCCTTTCTCTGTGATAACTCCAGCTGTGTCAAGTTGACACAAAACTAGCCAGTACAATTGACCCCTTGTCAACTTGACACACAAACACATCACTAGTAAGCCTCAAACCTTACATTCTTACTCATCCCCAAGATCTAAATAACTTTAAAAGTCCCACAGTCTTTACATATTCTTAAAATTTCAATCTCTTTAAAATATCCATCTCTTTTAAAATTCAAAGTCTTTTTACAATTAAAATTCTCTTAACTGTGGGCTCCACTAAAACAGTTTCTTCCTTCAAGAGGGCTTGGGTCACTTCTCCAGCCATGCCCTTTGTAGCACACACGCCGTCCTCTAGGCTCCAGATGCCTGTACTCCACTACTGCTGCTGCTCTTGGTGGTCATCTCATGGTACTGGCATCTCCAAAACACTGCATGACCCCTTCAGTTCTGGGCCTTCAATTGCAACTGAGGCTGCACCTTCACCAATGGCCTTCCCTGCCCTCTCACAGTGCCGAGCCTCAGCTGCTCTGCATGACCCCTTCATGCCTTCAAAACCAGTATCACCTGGGTGACCCTTACACATTACCAAGTCCCACTGCAGCAGGAGTACAACCTTGGCTATCTCTGGAACACAGCCTCTTTGTGCTTTCAGAAAACACTTCCCAGAAGATGTGACCTCAATGATGCTGGTCTCTTCTTAATCACCACTAATTTCTTAGCTCCAGCTAACCAGCATCAATAGTACCAGTAATGCAATTTTTTTGCTTTAGTAGTTCTGGTATCTTGTTAATCACAGCTGATTCTTCAGCCCCAGCTAACCAGAACTACAGAATCTTCACAATCAAAACAGCAATGGCCCTGAAAAGAGTCTTTAATTTTCCCTCTGAAATTTCACAAGCCAGGCCTCCATCTTCTGCACTGTTCTCAACATTATCTTCCAAGCTCCTACAAACATCTGACAGAGCTCTTAACAATGAATAGATACTCAAGCCCAACGTTCCAAAGTCCTTCCACAGTCCTCCCCAAAACATGATCAGGTTGTCACAAGAATACCCCACTCCTGGTACCAATTTGTCTTAGTCAGGGTTTCTATTCCTGCACAAACATCATGACCAAGAAGCAAGTTGGGGAGGAAGGGGTTTATTCGGCTTACACTTCCATACTGCTGTTCATCACCAAAGGAAGTCAGGTCTGGAACTCAAGCAGGTCAGGAAGCAGGAGCTGATGCAGAGGCCATGGAGGGATGTTCTTTACTGGCTTGCCTCCCCTGGCTTGCTCAGCCTGCTCTCTTATAGAACCCAAGACTACCAGCCCAGAGATGGTCCCACCCACAAGGGGCCTTTCCCCCTTGATCACTAATTGAGAAAATGCCTTACAGTTAGATCTCATGGAGGCATCTCCTCAACTGAAGCTCCTTTCTCTGTGATAACTCCAGCTGTGTCAAGTTGACACAAAACTAGCCAGTACAGTGACAAACCTCAACTTTTCTTCAAGACACCTTCAGTCCTGTGGCTTTTACTTTAACTATGGTTTTTCCTAGATTCTCATGGTACAAAGTCTCACCTGCTCACCATGGACTCTTAATGCCTTTAACACTAGTACCACCTAAGTGACTCTTGCACATTGTCAGCTTTGGCTGCCAGTGGCAGATGTAGCCTTAGTGCCCCCCCCCCCCCACCTCCGGACTACAGCTTCTATATACTGATCTTAAGAAAATAATTTCTGGAAGATTTCATCTCAATGATGCTTGCCTCTTCTTAATTACAGCTTAATCACAACACCCTAGTTGACCATATTAATTGTCCCAGAAGAGCTAAGGCTTCACTTTATTGGGGGGGGTGGTCTTTTGTTACTTACTGCTGCTTTTTCAGTTCCAGCTGAGCAGAACAACAGATTTTTAGTGAAATATCACACGCTCCATAGAATCTTTATAGAATTCAAAAACTTCCTTCTGAAACTTCATGAACTAGGTCTTCACATCTCTCAGCCTCCTTATCTTTGGAACTCCCACAGAGCAGCTCACTGAGCTCTGAACATTCAATGGCTTTTTCAAATTAAAGTTCAGATGCCACCACAGTCTTTCCCAAGACAAAGGCTTTGAACCAATTTTTGTCTTAGTCAGGATTTCTATTTGGGTGTGTTTTAGTCACTTCTCTATTGCTCTGACAACACAACATAACCAATGCATCTAATAAAACTATATATTAATATATAATAAAACATTCAATTGGGCTCACAGTTTCAAAGAGTTGAGTCCATGGAGCAAAGGCATGGCAGGAGCAATAGACGAGGCTTCATGATCCTCAAGTAGGAAGTAAAGAAAACATTGAGAATAACACTTATCTTTTGAAACCTCAAATCCTGCCCACCCCTCCTGTCTTAGTTCTTGTTCTATTGTAGTGAAGACCATGACCAAGGCAAGTCCTATGAGATAAAGAATTTAATTAGGGGCTTGTCCATAGTTTCAGATGGCTTGTCCAGTATCATACTGGTGGCAGCATGCATGTCAATCATAGTGCCGGAGACATAGTTGGGAGTTCTATATCCTGATGCACGGTAGCAGGAATAGAGGGAGACTGGGCCTGGCATGGAATTTTGAAACCTCAAAGCTCACTCCCATGACAACAAGGCTTCTCCTCCTAATTCCTATAATTCCTATAATACCTTCAAAGAATTTTATTTATTCCATGGTGACTAAGCATTCAATTATATGAGCCTGTGGGCACATTCTTGTTCAAGGTACCACAGACAATTATAGAAGAAGGCATTTAATGACAGTTTCAGAGAGTTAGTTCATGACCATCATGGGGGGGAATGTGGCAGCTAGCAAGGCAAGCATGGTGCTGGAGCAGTAGCAGAGAAATGACATATATTCTGTAAGTTAGAGGAGAGAGAGAGACAGAGACAGAGAGAGAGAGAGACAGAGAGAGAGAGACAGAGAGAGAGAGAGAGAGACAGACATACAGACAGACAGACAGACACACACACACACACACACAGAGAGAGAGAGAAAGAGAGAGAGATAGAGAGAGAGAGAGAGAGAGAGAGAGAGAGAGAGAGAGAGAGAGAGAGAGAGAGAGAGAGAGAAATGGGCTGTTTCCACTCCAGTGACATACCTCCTCCAAGAAAGCCACACTTGCTCTAACAAGGCCATGCCTCCCAATCCTTTCCAACAAACTGGTGAGGGGGTCTTAGATCAAGGAGGAAATACACATCTGAGGCTGAAAGTCAAGTATGAATCCATGTGGTTACATTCTTAGAAAAATTAAAGGTCTTCCACTTTTTAAAATACAAAATAAAAAATATTGAACTTAAAATATAATTACATCATTTTCCTTCTTCTCTTTCTTCCCCCAAACCTTCTAATGTATTTCCTTAGCTTTTTCTCTCAAATTAATGGCCTCTATTTTTTATTGTTGTTTTACACACATGCACATGCACACCCAGACTCCTAAATAGAAACTGTTCAGTTCTTATAATATTACTTGTATATACTTGACTTTACAACTCCTGGCACCCAATCCTCAGGGATAATGGTGGAAGAAAGAGTAGGAAGATTCTAAAAGCCCATGAGCACTATCATGATAGTGTGGAGAGGGCAATATCATGGTATCTCAACCCTGGACTAAAAACTACAGCCAACTAATGAGTGTTGAGAGGGGAAGAAATAGTCTTCCCCAGGGATGAGATCCCAGATTGGCTGCTCAATGACAAGTGGTCATCCCTGAAATTTTCCAGCTATTACTGAAGGTCTTTATGCTACATCTTTTCCGTCCTTCTACAAGTGTTGGATTTATGTATTTTGTAGTCCAGGGACTGGCAACGTTTGACAATTATTGCTTCTTTGGATTTTACCGTTCCCTTTCTTTCAACATCTGAGCTTCCCCTTTCCCTGTGTGTAAAGTCAGATGTTTGCTTGAATGTTCTCTCTCTCTCTCTCTGTTTTGTTTTGACAGTGTGTCATATGGCTCAGGATGCTCTCAATATATGTATTGATCAATTCTATGTACACAGAAGAAAACCTTGAACTTGTGTTATTTCTGCTTCTACTTCTTAGAGTGCTGCCATTATAGTTGTGTATTGCCACCTCTGGTTACTCCTCCTCTTTCTTTCTTTTTTCTTATTAGATATTTTATTTATTTACATTTCAAATGTTAACCCCTTTCCTGGTTTCCCCTACAAAAACCTCCTATCCCCTCTCCCCTCCCTCTGATCACCAACCCACCTACTCCTGCTTCCTGGCCCTGGTATTCCCCTATACTGGGGCATAGAACCTTCACAGGACCAAGGGTCTCTCCTCCCATTGATGAACGACTAGGCCATCTTCTGCTACATACGCAGCTATAGCCATGAGTCACCATATGTTTTTTTTGGTTGGTGGTTTAGTCCCAGGGAGCTCTTGGAGTACTGGTTAGTTCATATTGTTGTTCCTCCTATGGGGTTGCAAACCCCTTCAGCTCCTTGGGTACTTTCTCTAGCTTCCTCATTGGGGACCCTGTGCTCTGTCCATTGAATGGCTGTGAGAATCCACTTCTATATTTGTCAGACACTGGCAGAGCCTCTCAGGAGACAGCTATATTAGGCTCCTGTCAGCAAGCACTTGTTGGTATCCACAATAGTGTCTGGTTTTGGTGGTTGTTTATGGGATGGATCCCCAGGTGGGGAAGTCTCTGGATGGTCATTCCTTCAGTTTCTGCTCTGAACTTTGTCTCTGTAATTCCTTCCATGGGTATTTTGTTTCCCTTTTTAAGATGGACCGAAATATCCACACTTTGGTCTTCCTTCTTCCTGCATTTCACATATTTTGTGAATATCTTGGGTGTTCTGAGCTTCTGGGCTAATATCCACTTATCAGTGAGTGCATATCATGTGTGCTCTTTTGTGATTGGGTTACCTCATTCAGGATGATATCCTTTAGATCCATCCATTTGTCTAATAATTTCATAAATTCATTGTTTTTAATAGCTGAGCAGTACTCCATTGTGTAAACATACCACATTTTCTATATCCATCCCTCCGTTAAGGGACATCTGTGTTCTTTCCAGATTCTGGCTCTTATAAATAAGGCTGCTATGAACATAGTGGAGCATGTGTCCTTATTATATGTTGGAGCATCTTCTGGGTATATGCCCAGGAGTAGTATTGCTGGATCTTCCTGTAGTACTATGTCCAATTTTCTGAGGAACTGCCAAACTTTTTTCCAGAGTGGTTGTACCAGCCTGCAATCCCACCAGCAATGGAGGAGTGTTCCTCTTTCTTCACATCTTTGCCAGCATCTACTGTCACCTGAGTCTTTAATCGTAGCCATTCTGACTGGTGTGAGGTGGAATCTCAGGGTTGGTTTGATTTGCATTTCCCTAAGGATGACTAAGGATGCTGAACATTTTTTTTTTTTTAGGTGATTCTCAGCCATTCAGTATTCCTCAGTTGATAATTCTTTGTTTAGCTCTGTACCCTATTTTATTAGGGTTTGGTTCTCTGGAGTCTAACTTCTTGAGTTCTTTGTATATATTGGATATTAGCCCTCAATCAGATCTCTTCCCAATCTGTTGGTTGCCTTTTTGTCATATTGACAGTGTCCTTTGCATTATAGCAGCTTTGCAATTATATGAGGTTCCATTTGTCAATTTTTGATCTTACAGCACAAGCCATTGGTGTTCTGTTCAGGAATTTCCCCCCATGTCCATATGTTCCAGGCTCTTCCCCACTTTCTCCTCTATAAATTTCAGTGTCTCTGGTTTTATGTGGAGACCCTTGATCCACTTGGACTTGAACTTTGTACAAGGAGATAAGAATGGATTGATTTGCATTGTTCTATATGCTAACTGCCAGTTGAGCCAGTACCATTTGTTTAAAATGCTGTCTTTTTTTCCACTCAATGACTTTAGCTCCTTTGTCAAAGACCAAGTGACCATATGTGTGTGGGTTCATTTCTGGGTCTTCAATTCTATTCCATTGATCTACCTGTCTGTTGCTGTATCAGTACCATGCAGTTTTTATCACAATTTCTCTGTATTACAGCTTGAGGTCAGGGATGGTGATTCCACCAGAAGTTCTTTTATTGTTGAGAATAGTTTTGACTATCCTAGGTTTTTGTTATTCCAGATGAATTTGCAAATTGCCCTTTCTAATTTTGTGAAGAATTGAGTTGGAATTTTGATGGGCATTGCATTGAATCTGTAGATTGCTTTTCGCAAGATGGCCATTTTGATTGGGCTAATCATTAATCCTGCCATTAATCCTGCCAATCCATGAGCATGGGAAATCTTTCCATCTTCTGAGATCTTTAATTTCTTTCTTCAGAGACTTGAAGTTCTTATCATACAGATCTTTCACTTGCTTAGTTAGAGTCACACTAAGTTATTTTACATTATTTATGACTATTGTGAAAGGTTTTGTTTCTCTACTTTTTTTCTCAGCCTGATCTGTTTGAGTTAATTTTATATCCAGCTACTTTGCTTAAGTTGTTTATCAGGTTTAGGTGTTCTCTGGTGGAATTTTTATGGTCACTTAAGTATAGAATTCACCTGTATTTCTTTAAGGGAGTTACTTATATCCTCCTTTAAATCCTCTACCAGCATCATGAGGTATGATTTTAAATCTGAATCTTGCTCTCCAGTGTGTTGGTGTATCCAGGACTTGCTGTGGTGGGAGTAGTGGGTTCTGATGATGCCAAGTAGTCTTGGTTTCTGTCGGTAAGATTCTTGCATTTGCCTTTCACCATCTGGTTATCTCTGGTGTTAGATGTTCTTGCTGTCTCTGGCTGGAGCTTGTTTCTCCTGTGAGACTGTAAGCCTGTGTCAGCACTCCCTGGAGGCAAGCTTTCCCCTGGCAAGACCAGTGCACAGGAGGCTGCTGAACAGCCCCACCTCCACAGTGCAGTTGTAGGCCAGTAGGATCCTGTCCCTGCAGCTTCTGCAGCCTGTGTGCTCCTCAGTGGACCTGCCTTCCTCCTATTCCTTTTTAACGTGGGAGGCTATCCTGATTATTGAGTTCTACCTATAAGATCAATAGATGCAGCAGTATAGTGGCAGAGAGAGAAGAATAACCAGTCTGAATTCTGCCTGGCCTGCATAATGAGGTCCTGTCTAAAACAAAATAAACAAGAATAAAAGAAAAAAAAGTAAAACATTGATATAGATTGTTTTGCAAAGCCCCTTATGTGACTTTCCTTGGTAACACAGCAGAATTATACCCTCTGTTTTCTATAACTTTATTTTTATTTATTTATTTTATATCTGTGTTTTATACTTTTTAAATGGTTTAGCTGTTTTTTTTTTTTTTCCTTAAATGTAGTATTCCCACAAAGATGTCTGTCTGGCTCTGCTACTGTTTTTTGTTCTTTAAAAAAAAGGATTTATTTATTATTTATTTTATGTATGTGAGTATATTGTCAGTGTCTTCAGACACACCAGAAGAGAGAATCAGATCTTTACAGATGGTTGTGAGACACTATGTGGTTGCTGGGAATTGAACTCAGGACCTCTGCAAGAGCCGTCAGTGCTTTTAACCACTGAGCCATCTTTCCAGAGCTTCTTACTCTTTATAATAGTTCATTGTTTTCTCTGATATTGTCAAACTTTAGTTTTGTGTGTGTGTGTGTGTGTGTGTGTGTGTGTGTGTGTGTGTGTGTAAGGGCCTGTCTTTGACCCTCCTTTCTTCCTCAGCAAGTTCCTTTCACACAGGGAAATGAGGAGGTGAGATTTTCCTTGTATTGTTTTGATCACAGTAGATTTTCTCTTGCTCCTTTTTTCTATGATTTTAAAAGTTGAGAGAAGCATAGTCTATCTCCATTGATGTTCAGGTAAGGATGGGACTGGGTCAAACTGGGAGCCATGTTACAGATAGTATACATCATACAGAAAATACAATAGCAATTTTTCTGGCATGATGTGATGTTTACCAAAATGGTCATGTTCTTCATAAATCCAACTTTAGGTCACTTATTACAAAACAATTTCTTTGTGACCCTCAGTGTTTGCTTTTAAGTAACATATTGCTTCTTTTGAGTTCATGCTGTTCTGGAAAGAAAGAAGCACAGAAACCTTTGGGGAAATTAGTGAATCCACCAAGTTTTGGCAGAGCACATAGTTCTGTTGCAATCTTTACTTTTACTACATTAAATCTCAGGAAACTACTTTTTGTATGCTGAGCTCTTCTGCTGTCTGCCAAGAGACATTTCCCAAGCAGAGCTGATGTGTATCTACTAATTTATAGCCCAGAGGTTAAGAAGCTCAGGGACTGTTATGTCTAAGGCTCATGTTTTTAAATCTGTGAGATATGTTATCAGTACCTATAAAATAGGAGCACATTTAACATAATCAAGTTATGATTCTTTCCCTCAATTCCTGTATGGATTTCTGGTTTCTTCTTCCTAGTTCACTGGATTTTTTTTCCCTCAAAACTATTCATCAGATTCTCTCATAGTTTATTCCTGTATTTGTTCTCCACATGTGTTGTCTTTTTCAGTGTTAGGTTACTTTGTTAGCTGTCTTCTGGTATCTAGTCATCCTGCTCTTTCCTTATATTTGAGAATCTGAGGGTCACTGAGCATGTGACCCTATAACTTGAGACACATTTCCTTCTTTTTTGGTGACTGGTTGTGTTTAAGTGATGTGAGCAGTGAGGACACAAGCATCTTGCAGTACAGGATCTTAGAAGGGATTCTTCTTCATGAAGAATTCTAAGCAACCCTAGGAATTAAACAAAGGAAAAAAACCCTCATGAACTCTAGGGGACAACAAAGGAAAGTTGAAGGTTTTTGTTTTTCTATTTATATGCTTTTTATTTTTACTCCAAACTTTTATGTATCACTTCCTTTTGTATTACTACTTGAAAAATTATCACTTCATTTTCTAGATGTAGGTGATTGTGGTAAACATGACAAGGCATGTAAAGCTGTGAACTAAGATGAGTCCAGCCCAGGTTCACAAGATCATAATCATTAAGTGTATAATTTGCATCTGAAAACAAATGAGGAAGTCACAAGTCTCCACATAGTATAATAATTTGCTCAGTTCAAGTCCCTTAACTGAAAGGACTTTTATGGTAAAAGGTGGACACTTTTCGGAGTACCACTTGGGTTACAGGAGCAGTATGTCACTATAAATTTATTGTCACAATTCCATGAAGGACAAAAAATTCTCTTAGGTAGATACAACCTATTATTATGGAGAGATTACTTTCTGTGGCCAACACACACATGCACAGAAAGCCAATGAATGTGGTAAAGGGGCACCATGAGCAAAGAAGCACATTCAATTTTGGCCACAAGTCTCATAGATCTGTGTGTATATAGTTGGAGAACATTCCTATTAAATAATTAATTAATTTCCTATGAAACAAAGGAAAGCACAAGGTGAGTTATTACAATTTTAATGTATACTTTCTTTCTGTCAGTTAAAACATACCTCTGGAAGTTTTGTAGGGGTTCAGAATGTCACTAGACAGAGAATTTTGAGATGAGAATCGGGTTGTTTTCTAGACATCTATTCCCAGGAAGAAGTTAAATTGGTTGATCATCTCATTGGTCATATGCCAACCACAGAAGGCTTGACATGAGCACAGCCTGAGAATGCTATTCCACTCACAGGGTGCTCTGGTCAGTAGAAGAAAAAGGACCTTTTAGTATTCAAGTAAGGTTCTGTGGTGCTACTTAACAAGGGAATGTAAACTTCACCTGAAGTCATAAATTGACAAACTTTTAAGAACTCTTTGGAAAGGTAGAGGTTGTACTCTATATCTAGAAAGGTCACTGTCTTTAATCTAGTGAAACAAAAGAGACCCTGGCTGCTTAGTAAACAGAAGGAAGCACAAAGTTGAGGTTTATAAAGAGGTCACAGTATTGGTGCAGAGAAATGAAACATGGAGGTCCTTTGTATTTGAAAATCTTACTTGCATATGTAATTAAAATGAAAGACTCTTAAGAAACTTGTGGATCTTCAAACACTTTCAGAAAATCTCGAAGCCAGTTACAGGTCAAGTACTACAACCTGACATGCCCTATTTTTGCTGTGCCATGAGCATATTCACCTTCTGAATATGGGTAGACTTCTTTGGTGTAGACCAGCTGTGAATCTTTTCCATCAGCAGATTTCCTGTGTAGTAGAGTGTGGGCGAGGAATGAGAGCGAGTGAAATGAGGAAGAAGATTTAGCTTCTTCACCTCTGTATTTTCCATTGGGATCAGAAAAACATTACTGTGTTCCTATTCTAGGAATAGAGAAGAGGAAAGAATCTTCCTACAGACTAGAGCCTTTTTTAGCCCTCTTGTCTCCCAGGTTCAGGCAGAATGAGTCAGTGCGTAGTTTTAGATGGATTGCTGATAAGTGTACTTGGTGCACCTCCCACTGTGATAATTGTGTTATTGGTATCAAAAAAATCTTGTTACAGAATTTTCCAGTGACAGCCTGTGTGAGAGAGGTGAGACAGACATATGATACACACATATGTTCAGATGTGTATGATTGGGAAATGACAACGAACGTGCCAGTGGTTATATTGGTGGATAGTGTGGTAAGATGTGTTTGACAGTTGGGCCAGGGACTGGGACAAGAAACACTATCTTTGCAGACAGTATAAATGTCCAGGTCCTGGGCTTCAGGAGCCTGGCTATCTGCACTCACCTTCTCCAGATTTTTAAAGTGTGCCTTTGGTGCTTGTGGTATTTGGAACTGCTTCTGTACCAGGGTCATACCAAGTCAATTATGCCAGTTGTCCCAACATATTCTCCAGATCAGGGATTTATGAAACTGGGCCACCAGGATTGTGTTGACAGCCTGATTTGCAGTCATTTGAGTTGTTTATATAGACAAAGATTGGCAAAAGCCATTTCTTTGTGCCTCAATCGCCCTGGGGGTGTCCCTGGCTGCCGGCATAAGTTTGGAAATAGTTTGTTAATGAAAATTTTGGAACTGGATGAGCTCATTTGGGAGGGAGTGTAGATAGGACAGGGCTCGCACCAGAACTCCTCGGGGGCTGTGGAATTGTCATGTTGCCACACTATGGAGCTTCCACTGCATGGATCAGGGGGTTTCCTAGATGGATGGCCTGCCAAGCAGCATGAGACCTGGTTAACTAAGGTAGGCATAAAGGTCATCTTCATGTGGCAGTCTACCAAGGTGGCTTTCAAGGGGAATGCTGTCCCTCTCATTTGGTCTAGGTAGACAAAGGAGGTGTAAACTGGTTTGGAGGTGTGAACATTTGTGTAAAGCACACTGAGGCTTTAATATTTGCAGAAAGGGGGAAATCTGATGTGAAAAATGCCAGAACAATGTGTGTGTGGGTTGGAGAGCTGGCAAGGTCAGTGCAGCAAGGGCCGATTACTCAGCTCTTCCATTCTTATACTTTGGTCAAGCACTTATATGGTTTCCTGAAGTCTAGGCTTATTATCTGCACAGACCAGAACAATTGGATAACTAACATTTTGCTTTGGGCTTCATAGATATAGAATTGGCATTTTTGTCTCAGTATTTTTAACATTAGCCAATCTCCCACTCTTCCTTCAATTGTCTGGAAGCTTTAGTTTTGGATCAGAATTATCAGCATGTGCTTGGATGCTTTCCTTGACTGCTTACATGCATTAAATGCCTTCCGTGACTCCAAACATGAGGCCTCGGACCAGAAGTGTTCTTAATTAAGATTTAGCAATGCTCATTAGGACTATGGTTTGATAAGAAGTAAACATTGAAAAAGAATTGGAGAATGTCATTTTTTTTCCTGAATTCATATATTTATAAAAGGCCAAATAATCAAAACAATCTTCCAGTCCCATGACAGAATAACTTCTTGAGTTAAGTAGGTCACAATCATCTTCTTGGTTGTCTGTGGCTTTACACAAGACAGAGCAAAGTAGAAGAGCTGGGGCTTTCATTCCAGGAGAGGAGGTGCTCTGATGTAACACACTGGGGTTTCCATGACAAATACAGTGCTGCTGATCATGAATTTACCGTTGGCTTTATGGGCTTGCCCCACTCCCGGGTTTCTAAGATAAGACTGCAGCACTGAGCTTGGGAGACTTGCTGTATGTGAATGAATCTACCCCGAGTGGTTGGGGAAACATTAATCACTGCAGGGGCTTCTTCACTGTACTTTGTCTGAGATCTAGAAACGATTTGATGGGGGCACTTTGAATGTAAAACAGTCAGAAGAGGTAACTAACAGAGGCCACTTTTCTGAAATGCTGGAATATACCCCTATTTTTAGGCATGGTCACAGGCAAAATGGAAAATTTGCTGTTCATCCATGCCCTGAAACCTAAAGGACTGTATTTCCAAACAAGGATGCCTGAATGCCATAGCAATGGAAGAGAAGCAGACATGAAGGAAAAGGAGTCTAGGGGCAGGAGGACAAGAGTGGATGGGGCCAGAGGGGTAGTACAATTCTAAGTGTATTTAGACTGTAGTTTTCCTGCTCTATTTATATGCAAGTTACACCCTATGCTTTCTGGGGATAGAGGTTAATATGGTCATTGATCTGTGAACTGTGAACCCCGATAGACGGGTGTTGAAGGAAGTGGGTGACAGATGGTCAGCTGTCCATCATAGAGGCAGAGTGCCAAATGACATTATATAATTAAGAGTATATTCCTAGTGATTTGTGCTGGTGTCTGTTCTTTGGTGTGTGTGTGTGTGTGTGTGTGTGTGTGTGTATGTGTGTGTACCTGTGTGCATGCAGAGCTTTCAGAAACTCCAGATAGATGACACCTCATATCTGAGGCTCTAAAACAAGTGTGTGTGTGTGTGTGTGTGTGAGATATGGGAGAGGTCTTCTGGATTGATAGTTTTGCCTAGGCTGACCCTGACTACTGGAGGTCAGGGCTCCTTGAACAAGAAATTAAGATTCCCAAAACAAAGAACCATTCACTTTTAAAGAAATCTTTTGTCCAATGGGATCCTCACTCACTTTTGGATTTTCCACTTTTTACAGCTCTCTAGCTGAATTCTTCTGAGTTGAGATAAAAGGGAAGAGGAGGTAGGAACCATACAGATTAAGTAAGTGTAGGGAGCAGTAGTTTTGCAGCTTATTAAAAAGCAGCCTTCTGGGAATGTTGTTCTGCTGAAATAAACACAGCCCTGTGTGTTTTATGGAAAATATGATCCTTCCTTGAGCAGATGTCCTCTCCAGCTGTTTGCAAGAATATTGGCTTCTCCTCCCTTTGCCCTTTTAACTGGGGGAAGGCCCTTGGGTTGCCTTTGATGTCTGATTAGGTTTTTTCATCCTGATGTATGTTCTGTAGGAGAAATTAATGATTTGTGAATGAACAGGAATCACACACTTTTTCAGTCAGTGAATCATATCAAAGCTGGGTCTGAGAAGCCTAAAACCACATCCGCACCATATTTCTTTATTCTTCTGTGTACGCCCTTTATGACCACCATTTTTCCTGCAAAAGTGATGTGTTGCTGGGGAAGTTTGTGGGCTTCATCATAAAAAGCCTGGCTCAAACTTTGCACAAACTCAGTCTCAGTTTCCTTATTTGTGTGCCAGGAATCACAGTGAGGATTAATTAACAGGATAGGAGAGAGATTGAGGGCTTGGGGAAGAGTCATGGTGAAGAGTTAACAGCAGGGACTCTGGGAACTAAACACCAAGATTACAGTCTTGACTCCACCAACCACTTTCAAGCTGAGCATCACAAAGAAGTCACTTGATCACCCCTGATTCCTTTTCTCCTGTGTAGATTGGTGACAGTAGTATGTATCTCACAGGCCTGTGGTATTGAATGGATGGGGTCATATCTGAAACCTGGCTCTTAAAATGGATTTGTTGTTTTTAATATGGCTTTTGCAAAGGAGATATTCAGCAATATATTATTTATTAGATAATTGCTATTAAGCACTTAGGGTTGGGATCTTGCTTATTTGGGTAGTGATGACTAATCTACAAAAGCCTCTTTTGCTCAGAATTTTCCCCAGAGTCAGTTATAGATTTTTCTGTCCTTTACTCTAGGTCATTATATCTTACATAGGAATGATGTCATCTTTCCTAAAACTGATTGTCAGAGGCCTCTGTCTTCTTTCCCAGGCTCACATAACAACTGTTCTCTTTCTGTCCAGCTTATTTGCTTGTATGCAATAAACTCTATCAGCTTAAGGACTCAGGTGCTAAAAAATAGTTTTCTCTATTCTCTTTTCTCTTTGCTCCCTGCTCCCAACCCCCTGCCTCACTTCTTTCACTTAACCACCTCTGTGTGTCTCTCATTTTTTTTTTTTTGTTTTATACGGTGGTTTAAAAGGCACTCCTTCAGTATGTCCAGAGATGTATTTTATGAGTAAAAAAATAGACATACCTTCCTACAATATATCTCAATATAAGCCAGCAAATAAAATCACACACTCAATGATTCTGAATGATTTTTGTGTCTCTGGCGCCAACCACACCTTCAGAAACAGCAGAGAATCTCGAGATTCTTGTGCTTTCAGAAAGAAGATCAGGACATAGGGACCTAACAGGGAAGGTAGTCCTGGCTAAAATGCACCTTGTGAGTTGCAAGTGAATTGTCCTCTCATTTCCTTGGTTTGCTTTAGAAAACAATGGGTTGGGAAATTGAGAAAGTGAAATGTTCACACCTTGAGAAAATGTATCTGTGAGGATTGAAAGTTATTCACTAGGGTTTAAGGTGAGACAAAATGGCTGCTTCACTCATCTCTTGCAATTTAAAGCATTATGTATCTGGTACATGTATGCTTAACACATTGTATAGTTCCACTTAAAGTGCTCTTCCATAGTTAACAAGGTTTAGTTGCTCTTGTTTTATTCAATAAATATCTACTGATAGTCGACAATTTACCAGAGACTATGCAATATACTAGGGACCACATCTTGGTCCTTTGCAGTTGCTGTGTGTGTGTTAAGGAGACATAGGCACATAAGGAAACAGACAACTACTGAGAAAGCGCCGAGTAGTTCGTTTTGCATGATCTACCCACTTTACAGGGGTGACAAAGAGGTGCTGTGGGTCAGAAGAGAATTTGAGTGGGTTTCTTGGTCTTTCTCTTTTCCTCTGAGTTAGGAGTGACGCTGAACCAGAAGAAAAGAAGCTGAGCTGTCTGGCTGTAGGTCTGGCTTGGAATGAGCTGGGGATGGACTTTTTTTTTTCCCAAATATCTCCAAAAGAACTCTGGAGTGTATCACAGATGGAGCAGATGGGAAGCAATGAGCGACCTGGTCGCCAGAGGGTACTTAAAGCTCTCCCAATCTGAGAGCATCATAAATGTCCCTGCCTCAAGCTTAGTAATTCTGTACCAAGGTCATTCTGAAGGGTCTGGGAAGGATACCTCTTCAGGTACCTCTGAGGGAAAGGATCCTTCCTGAAGGCAGAACTAGATTCTGAGTGATGCTTAGTTTCAGGGAGTTAAAATTTTCATGTACAGTTATTTTTGTGTATTTGCATCTATTACATATTGCTGATCTATAAAATTAGCATAATAATCACGTTTCAAACTCCTTATTTCAAGCTGAAGGGCAATTTTGAAAATATGTCATTTATTTAGATAAGCATTGTTTCAGTGATATTAGATATTCCTTATTTAAACATTTAATTATCAATACAGGAAACATTAAAACAGGAAAATTGTGAAACTAATGTACATTGTTTTCTCTTGTTCTATACCAACACCACAGGCAATAGCAAAAAACCCCAAAGCTTTACATAAGATCAACTCATAGACTAAAAAGAAGCAACGTTCATCCTGTACTCATCCCCGACAACATATTATAACAACCTTAAAGACAGCTTTAACTAATAAGAAAAAGAAAAAATATCTTATGTTAGGGATTTGAATTGGCACTGGCATGTTGGGAATCTAGAAAATTTAGTCTTCAGCTTTCCAGAAACCACGTAAGATTCATAAATAAGAAAATGGCTTCTGGGAACTAGGTGGCAGAAACATTTCACTGTTATGGATTGTACACTAGGGTAAGGATTCCCATTCGTCCATTCGTGTAATGTCAGCATTTGAGTTCCTTTTGGCTCCAGGCTAGCCTCATTTCTTCTTACCTTGCAATCATAACCCTTTGCAACTCAAAGATTTGAAGCACAGAGAGCTCCTGAAAGCAGTCAATGTAAGTTGTGTGTGTCACTGGTGATTTTTGTTGACCTGTGGCTGCCTTTCTTTATCACAAGAGACCAGAGGCTTGAGCACTCACTATGCCTGTCTCATCCCTTTGGCAGCCAGTCAATTAGGCCCTACCACAAGAAGACACAATAGGAAACCTGAAGGTAGTGAGGACAGTCATTTTCTTTCTGCTGAGAAAGCCCATCTGTCACCACCATCAGCCACAATAGGAGAATATGTCCTCCTTGGGCTCTGCTCTTCAACCAGAGGCTTTGGGTAGGGAGCTTAGTGGTAGATTAGTTGTCTAGCAGGCCCAAGGCTCTGGGTTCCATCCCCAGTACTGAAAATACACAAAATATTCTTTAAAAAAATCAAACTAGGTGATTATAAATAAAGGAGTGATAATTTTAGAAATTTAAAATACAATATGGCTTCACACCGAATACTACAAGGGTCAAACTAACTAAGCAGACATCTTTTATATGATGGCCACCATTGGGCTGGGCTGGGTTATTGTTACATCTACATTACTTTTTTTTTTTTTTTTACTGCTTATATAAATTGAAGAATAACTCATACCTGGTATGTATTTAATGATAAATGAGATACTTATTTAGAGCTTTTATTAATTCCTAACATATTGAAACTTCCTGCTATTTCGACTGAGTTTAGTGGACAGTGGAAGCATGGTCATGTGTTCACTGCTTCATCATCATTCATAGATGACCATTTGTTTGTTTGTTTGTCTATTTATTTATTTATTATTTATTTTTAGTGCAAGGTAGCTTGAGTGGCAGTGAAAAAACTCTGGGAATAAACTCTAAAACCAATGCAGTGCCTGTGGTAGGCAACCCTGCTCCAATTCTATGCCTGGCTCTACTTTTAAGAGGATCTTGAAAGTTGGTTTGGGGAGGGGTGGACATAGAGTTTTCATTTGGCTTCATTTCACTGAAACAACTTAATTCTATTGTGACCTTTTCATGCTAACATACTGTTCCCCTGCGTGGCCTCTGAAAACACACCATCCATCTGCAGTGCATTAAAAGGAAAGACCAAGATTTTCATGTTCATGGTGGCTTAATTTCTAACAGAAAGGGATGAATTTAACCAAAGAATTCTTTTAAGGAAAGCCCTTTCTCCTCTATTGTTAGCTATTGTAAAAATGGAAGGTTCCCCCTGTTGGTGTCATGGAACTCTGACCCCTAGCAAAAGAAAACAGAATAGAAAATCTAACTAGCCTTGTATCTATTAAAGAAATTGAATTTGTAACGGAAAACCTTCCTATAAAGAAAAGGAAGTAGGACATAACTTGATGAGTTTGCATTTTGTTTTCACAAACTGGCTTGTGTGCTCTCGCAGTTCAACTGAATTCTGGAGCAAAATAAAGGTCTGTAGAATGGCCACTGAATGGAGGGCACTTGACAGACAGGAGGCACCAACTGTGGCACCTTTACAGAAGTGCTTAATCCAGATTTAGCTTTCAGATGTTATTATGGTTAAACAAAGGATTCTTTTTTGATATATATTTTAGTAAATTGAGCTGTCACTTCATAGTATGAAATACTGTTTAAGTATTCTACAAAATATATATATAATGCAAAGAAAAAATTACAGCTAGTGGAATGTTGGGTTCTTGAACTCTACGTCTTGCTGCACATAAAGTTTGGTGAAGGCTGGCCTTGTCTGGTCTGGCTGCCTATGACAGTTTATCTGCATTGTCAGCTTGACTGGACTTAGAGCAAACCAGGAGATGGACTTCTAGGTGTGCCTGTGAAGGCATTTCTAGAGAGGGTTATCTGAGGAGGGAAGATCTACCCAAAAGTGGAGGACATGGTCCCTTTGGAGAGAGTGAGATATATACCAGGATTTATGTCGATTTGTTTCAAGATGGTGGACATAACATAACCAGCTGCCTCATAGGCCTTCACTGAAGAATGACTCCCCTTCATTCCTTACATTTCTCACCATGATGGACTGCAGCTTTATAATGTGCATCAAGATGAGCCCTGACCCCCCCCCCCCGAACTTGCTTCTTCCTCCCTTCCTGCTTCCCTCCCTCTCTGCCTCTCTCCCTCACCCTTCCTTCCTCCTTCCTTCCTTCCTTCCTTCCTTCCTTCCTTCCTTCCTTCCTTCCTTCCTTCCTTCCTTCCTTCCTTCCTTCCTTCCTTTCTTTCTTTCTTTCTTTCTTTCTTTCTTTCTTTCTTCCTTTCTTTCTTTCTATCTTTCTTTCTTCTTGTCATAGCAACAAGAAAGATAACTGCCCCTGAGAGCTTGCTCACTGGGTAAAAACTGCATCGGGAACACCTTGATGCATGGAGCTCATATAAGGATGGAAACAGTTCTAAAGGATTGCAGCATCTTTTTCTTCTGACCTCAACACATGTGTTGTGGTATGCCCATGCCTCCTCCCCTCCCCCACCATCACACTACCTACACACACACACTACTAATAATAAAGAAAGTAAGAGAAAGGAAAACCTTATACAGATGGAAAAGCCATCTGCCCTTCCCTGTTTGTTGCTGTGTCTGAATCCATTATTGGCAGTGAACCTAGCGTCTGGTGTACCCTCAGTAGTTGCTCTTGCATAGTGCTATCGAGAAACACACTCAGAATCTTCCCACAACAGAAAAACTCTTTGAGACAGTCTAGCTTTGGATCTAGGATCCCTCTGCCTCAGTATCCTAGGGTTGGAGTCACAGGATACTGAGCAGAAGAGCCCTATTCTTATTTTTCATTTTTTATTTTTTTGTATTTTCATAATTTACATTTCAAATGCTATCCCCTTTCCTAGTTTCCTCTCTGAAAGTCCCCTATACTTTCCCCCTGCTCTGCTCCCCAACCTACCCATTCCCGCTTCCTGGCCCAGGCATTCCCCTGTACTGGGGCATATAATCTTCACAAAACCAAGGGCCTTTCCTCCCATCGATGGCCAACTAGGTAGGCCATCCTCTGCTACATATACTAGAAACACAAGCTCTGGGGGGTACTGGTTAGTTCATATTATTGTTCCTTCTATAGGGTTGCAGACCCCTTTAGCTCCTTGGGTAATTTCTCTAGCTACTTCATTGTGGGCCCTGTGTTCCATCCAATAGATGACTGTGAGCATCCACTTCTGTATTTGCCAGGCACTGGGATAGCATCACAAGAGATAGCTATATCAGAGTCCTGTCAGCGAAATCTTGCTGGCATATGCAATAGTGTCTGGGTTTGGTGGTTGTTTATGGAATGGATCCCCGGGTGGGGCAGTCTCTGGATGGTCCCTCCTTCTGTCTCAGCTTCGAACTTTGTCTCTGTAACTCCCTCCATGGGTATTTTGTTCCCCATTCTAAGGAGGAATGAAGTATCCACACTTTGGTCTTCCTACTTCTAGAGTTTCAAGTGTTTTGCAAATTGTATCTTGGGTATTCTAAGTTTCTGGGCTAATATCCACTTATCAGTGAGTGCATGTCATGTGTGCTCTTTTGTGATTGGGTTACCTCACTCAGGGTGATATCCTCCAGATCCATCCATTTGCCTACGAATTTCATAAATGTATTGTTTTTAATAGCTGAGTAGTACTCCATTGTGTAAATGTACCACATTTTCAGTATCTATCCCTCTGTTGAGGGACATCTGGGTTCTTTCCAGCTTCTGGCTAGTATAAATAAGGGTGCTATGAACATAGTGGAACATGTATTCTAACCCTGCCCATTGCACCATCCTTCACTCTATCTGATGTCATCATTATTTGGAGTTCAGTTCTTACTTTTTCTCTTAATGTCTAACTTTCTGATACATATCTTTTATCTAATTGTTACAAGAGAGCTTAAAACCAGGACCCCCAAAGCTGAAATTATTGTACTTCTCACAAATTTTTCTTCCTGATTTATATTCCCTAATCCCACATTTGGAACTCTGGATGTTGCCTTGGCTGTCTCCTTCTTAGTCCAACTTCTAGCTGGTTGTTAGAGGAGAATGACTCTTCAAATCTTTGGGAAGTCTATGGAGCTTCAAATAGTACCACAATGTATTTTTGTTCCGCAAAGCAGTGAAATTCAGTGTTATGTTAGCCGTTTGCAGTTAAGACAAAATGCTGCATCCAGAGAAGAGGTCTGTGCAATTGGCCCGCCTTTTAACTAGTGAGAAGAGCCTCTTCCAACATCGCATGTCTGCCGTAGGTTACCAGCGTAGTAAAGTGCTGTGTTATAGGCCCCCCGGCAGACTTAATGTTCTGGCTTGGCCAAGTACTATGGCCCTGAAGATCCATGAAGTTTGTTAATTTTGCTAGGATAACAAAGTAAAGCCTGTTATGAAATGACTCCAGCCAACACAAAATTGTTCAACGGGGAAGGGATTAAACTTGAGCAAGGTGGAAAAGGTAGTTAACTTTTTTTGTGTGACTCCCTAATGGATAGTGAATGTTGAAAAATAAAGAGGAACATCAACCAATTCTGGGAAGGGCCTAATGGACTCTCTTATTCTTTATTTGCACCCAATTTTTATGATAATACATTAAAGGGAGAAATTATGGACAAGTAGTCCACTCGCAAACATGGAATTGCTGAATGTATAAGAATTTATTGTGTGGAGTAAGACTTTACAGAACTGTATGTCATGAATTTTTAGAGTTGCTTCCAAAATTAATATTTATGCTATCTTAAAATAAATGTTTTGGTAAACATACATATACCTATATACATATGCATATGTGTACTTATATGCACATAAGTATATTTTCATACACACACACACACACACACACTCAGACACATACACAGTAATTAGGCTGAAGAGATGGCACATTGTTGGAGAGCACTTTTTGCACAAACAGGAAGGCCAAGATAAAATCTAGGTGTGCTCACATGCATACCTACAATCCAAGAACAGAGGGAGATGGAGATGGGGGAGAGGGCCTCTGAAATCTGCTGACTGCCAGACTAAGAAGAAGGAAGAAAGACTTTAGAAGAAAGATCAATGCAAGGTCTAGGACTCTGACTCAAAGGAACACAGCTGACGTCCAGCAAGGTGCTTCAATAGGTTAAGATGCTTACTGCAAAGCCACATGAACTAAATTTGATTCTTTAGACCTACAGGGTAGAGGGAGAGTGCCAACTATTACATGTTGTCCCTGACCTTCTATGCACATTGTGATAGGTGAGCAACTCCTTAAAAATAAATAATAAATAACTAAATAACTAAATAAGGTTTAAAAATAAGAGATTAATATGTAGGAGAGGATGGCCTATTCAGCCATCAATGGGAGGAGAGGCCCTAGGTCCTGTGAAGGATCTATACCCCAGTATAGGGAATGCCAGGACCAGGAATGGGAGTGTGTTGGAGAGCAGGGGGAGGAGGGAAGGGGATAGGGGATTTTCAGAGGGGAAACCAGGAAAGGAGATAACATTTGAAATGTAAATAAAGAAAATATCTAATAAAAAAAGAGAGATTAGAGAGACAAAGCAGAAAGTGGTAGGGAAAGTCACCAGCTGCCTTTATCTGGCCTCCATGGCTTTACACTACCACAAATGTGAATACTCATACACAAAAGATACACATATGTGAGGATGTACTTCATAGGTTTCTGCATACTTACATGCATGCTCACAATATACAATACATAATTTATAACAGTACTTAAAAGTGCATTTAGATTTTCATCTTTATATTTTTTGCACATTGTCAAAAAATTTTCTGTTGTTCCTGCTGCTGAGAATTTCTGAGTTTATTAATCCTGACATGAAACAACTAAATTAATTCTTGGTCTCTATCTAGGCTTGCAACAATTTTCATGTTTATTTTTCTTGCTAGAAATTGAATTTAGCCCACCAGTACATTTCATTAAGATCAGCAGATGGTAATTGCTTTCCAGCTGAGTTGGGCTGGGCTTGAACCAATGACCTTTGTTGTAAAAAAATAAAATCTCCCTTTTAGGCTCTTGGTCTATATATTTGCCAGGTTAACCTTAACTTTAAGTTGAAAACAGCATATCTTAACAAACACTTCCATGAGATGTCTTGATCATCAAATTGTACTTCTACATATAAAATGAACTTATAAGGCAACGTTACTAAGATAGAAATTTTTGAATACTTTGTTTTTCAGTTGAGTTTTTAGGGTAAGAATCCCAAATGACTTCCAAAATGTTAGGTAACATCATGGAAGAGAAGGATTGCTTTCGTCTTAATTTTTTCTTAAGTCCTGTTCTCTATAAATATTTAAAAGTTTATTGTTCAAGGAACTAAGCTTCCCAGATGAAGCATGGAATAGCTTTTTATTGAGAATTTACTGAGAATTTCTGGCCACTTGTGTAATGTCAATATCCTTCTAAAGATGGTGAGAGAAAGCTAATGTGATGGTGGTCTCACATTTGCTCCATGACCTGAGAATTTCCCGTGGGATTAAAGGAAAAACAAACCCAAGAAGACTTATTTTCTATGGCTTTTCAATATGGGTACCAGGAGGTTGATTGATTTTTGCAGGGAACAATGAGGTCATGTGTTAAAAGCTGATGGATTCCTAGACCTTGTTGCTTCAAGCATTATACAAACCAGGCTATATCCTTTCCCGCATAAAGTGCAGAATCATTACAATTAGAGGTCTCCATAATTAAGACATGTCTTAATGATCCTGTTACGGACAACTGTGCTTTTTCTTTCCCAGGTAAGAAAGCACCGTGGAATGACTTAGTTGAGCAGATACACTTAGTGACAGTGCCTTCTGACTCTGGTGTGTACCTCACTTGAAGCCCCCACTGCTGGCTCAGTACCACTTGGGCAGGGCTTGCTTTCTGGCACCTTCCTTTCCAGCTGAGGTCATGCTCTTCTCTCTGTCACCTTTCCTTGTGCTCCAGGATAGCATATCCCCCGGCATCCCTGTCATCCAACCTATAGGAAGTCATTTGTTCACAAGAATTCAGACTGATGGCTAACTGGTATTTCCAGAATCACTGTCCTGTTCAGATTGCCATTGTATCTGTGCCTTATGGTCACTATGCAGTCTCTTAACCAAATTCTTGGCTTTTCCTCTTAACCTCCATGCTCTACCACACACAGTAGCAGTTAGAGTTTTTAAAATGCACATAAAACTGTACTTCTTTCCTAGCTACCACCTTTGTTAGCTTAAGATTTAGATTCCTTGACTGCAGGGTTTATATTGCACTGAATTCTGTAGCTCTTCCCTTTAGACCATGGAGACGTTTTGTCCCTTCCTTCCTCTATTCTTCCCTCCCACCTTTTCTTGTCTTCCAGATTGCTCAAACATTCTAGCCTTAAACTATACATGTGCATTTTTGTTCCTTTCTACTAAAAAGTACTTCATTGTCCCCTGACCTCTATCCTCATATATACTACATAATAATTTGTCTAAATAGCATCTCATACTTATGTTAGATGGTACATTTTCCCAGTCTTTCTCTGACCAGTCTAAACTAAAAAGTCGATGTAATTCCGAAACAAAACATTGACTTTTATCATCTTACTAGCAATTACTTTTCCTTGAGCTATCATCTACCTGATTACACTGGAATCTAGCTGTTGTCTTTTATTTATTGGCGTTTATCCTTTAAAGTAATGCATTACAAGCAACAATGTTAGAACACAAATCTCTTCCTTGGGATTAACATCTAGAGTTATGAGCTTCGCACATAAGTAGCTCAGTAACTGAAGAAATGAATAAACAGCTAGGCTACTCATTACTCATCAAGGCAAAAAGGATGGTGTTAAGTCACTTTTCAGCTACAGTGAACTCTCCTGCATTTTTCACCATTAAGACCCTTTACTCTCTGCCCTAATTCAAGCTTCTATCACTTCTAGCCAGGAGTAAGGCATTGGCCTTTTACTTAGATTTCCTGATTTAAACTCTTAATCTTTAACTGATTCCACTTTTTAAACAATTATTGTTTATGACTAAATGTTAAATTTCCCAAATAACTTAACAAGAGTAATTTAAAAATATTATTAAAGATGTTACAACACCACATATAAAGAACAAAACAAATTACATTAAACCAGCATCCTAGTAGTATAGCCTCTTTTTCACAATATTTATGTTTTAATTATCTACACATGATGTATTTTTGTATGGTTATATTAAGTATCTGTACAATCTGAATTTTGCATGACATAATATTTCATAAACAGTTTCATGTCACTTCCTATTTATTATTGTGTATTGTATTGTATATTTATGCATTGTATATAATGTTCTATTAATTATATGCTATAATTGAAGGTTCAGTATCAGTGAAAGAGCTGCATTGTTAACAGCTTTGACATAAAATAGTGTAGCTATGAATGTGGTACAAATGGTCTTTTTTCTCTTAAACGATTTATTTTGGAGTAGTTCCAAGCAAGAGAATTAATGCGCTAAAGGTTTAGATTAACACACACATGCACACCACACACACCCACACACCATGTGCTCACATTCATATCATATACATATATAGAGAAAGCACATGTATTACTTCCTTCCTCAATAAAAGCTTTATATATGTTTTCAATGCTATAAGCTATAAATTGATCCTTTCTTACATAACTTTCTGGTATTGGGATTTTTTTTTTGTAACATTTTGACCAACTTGGTGGTTGTATTTTTTTTTCAATTTTTGTTAATTCATTGAAAATTATAAGGCTTATTGTGCTTCTTTGTGTTTGTTTCTTATCTGTGTTTTTCTTCATGTGAATTTACTGTTGTACCTTTTTGTCTGTTTATTTCTAATGGTATTGATATTTTCTTTTATCAAAAATAGATATTTTTCATATACTATATTCTGGTCACACTTTCTCCTTTCTTTACTCTTTCCAGTTTCCTTCCAAGTCCATTCCACCTGGATTCACCCCCTTTCTGTCTTTCCTTAGAAAACAGGAATCTTGTTCCCCTTTCTAAGAAGGATCGATGTATCCACACTTTGGCTTTGCTTCTTCTTGAGTTTCATGTGTTTTGCAAATTGTATCTTGGGTATTCCGAGCTTCTGGGCTAATATCCACTTATCAGTGAGTGCATATCAAGTGACTTCTTTTGTGATTGGGTTACCTCACTCAGGATGATATCCTCCAGATCCATCCATTTGCCTAAGAATTTCATAAATTCATTGTTTTTAACTGCTGAGTAGTACTCCATTGTGTAAATGTATCACATTTTCTGTATCCATTCCTCTGTTGAGGGACATCTGAGTTCTTTCCAGCTCTTGCCTATTATAAATAAGGTTGGAATAAAATACCCATGGGAGGAATTACAGAGACAAAGTGTGGAGCAGAGACTGAAGGAAAGGCCATCCAGAGACTGCCCCACCTGGGAATCCATCCCATATACAGTCACTAAAACCAGACACTATTGTGGATGCCATCAAGTGCTTGCTAACAGAAACCTGTTATAGCTGTTGCCTGAGAGGCTCCACCAGTGCCTGACAAATACAGAGGTAGATGCTCTCAGCCAACCATTGGACTGAGCACAAGGTCTCCAATGGAGGAACTAGAGACCCAAGGACCCAAGGAGCTGAAGGAGTTTGAAGTCCCATAGGAGGAGCAAAAATATGAACCAGCCAGTATCCCCAGAGCTCCCAGGGACTAAACACCAACAAAAGAGTACACATGGAGAGACTCATGGCTCCAGCTGCATATGTAGCAGAGGATGGCCTTGTTGGTCATCAACAAGGAAAGACACTTGGTCCTGTGAAGACTCTATGCCCCAGAGTAGGGGAATGACAAGGCCAGGAAGCAAGAGTGGGTAGGTTGGCAAGCAGGGGGAGGGAGAGTTTTTTTTTTGTTGTTGTTTTGCTTTTTGTTTTTTTTTGTTGTTGTTGTTTTTGTTTTTGTTTTTGTTTTGTTTTTTTGAGGGGAAACCCGGAAAGGGGATAACATTTGAAATGTCAATAAAGAAATTATCTAATATTTGCAAAAGATGAGGAGTTTGTTTCCACAGTGAGACTCCCTTGGAGGAAACTAAATTTTTATTTGCTAATTGATAATTATCAATTTATTATTAATTTGAGATAGCTTATGGGTTAGCAATGGGGGCATGTGTGTACTTCTTCTTTAAGCTCTAGGACTCCATCTGGTGCAAACCCATGTAGTTCCATCTCAGTATTTGTGAGTTCATACATGTCCTGTGGTATTTAGAAGGCCTTGTTTCCTTGGTGACCTGCATTCACTCTGGCTCTTACACTGTTTTGGCCTTCTTCTCTGAAGTCTTCCCTGAGCCCCAGTTGGAGAGATTTGAAGGAGGCTTTCCTTTTAGGAATGAGTATTGGAAGGTTTCTTACTCTCTGATAGTGTCTCTGTATTTGTTCACATCTGCTTCAAGAGGAAGATTCTCTGGTGATGGGTGAGCAAGTTATTGATATATGAGTACAACAGAATATCATTGAGAGAATTAGGGGTTTTTCAAGTATAATGTTAGCATTTGGTTTCCCTTAATCCCTGAAGTAGTTAGTCTTGGCTTCCTGGTCATCCAAGCAGCACTGGTGATAGGTTCCATTTCATGCCTCTAATCAAATTAGATATTAGTTGGCGCCTCCCACAGGCTTTGTGTCACATTGTATAGCATATCTTGAAGGCAGGACATCACTATAGATTGAAAGTAGAGTTGTAGTATGGTTGGTATTTACACTTCCCGTTTTATAGCATGTACAGTTTCTTCTAGCACCAAGGGTTAAAGAGTCTATGTAGGTACCAACTCAACCTCATGTTCCATGTCATTGTGTAGGTATTATCTTGAGCAATTGGGCTTGCCATCAGTTTGTAGAGAGAAACATATAATCTTCACAACAGCCTAAGTTGTTTGGGGATTCCCATTGGTTAGCAACTTACTGTGCTGGAAACTTCATTTTGTAATAAGAGAAGTCTTGTTGGGACTCTGTTTCTCCTGCTGTTTATAACTCTCATTTACATCACTTTCTTAGATACACATACTTTAGGGCACTTCTACTCAAAACTGTCCTCTCAAATGGCCCTTAAAACTGTCTCTCCTATATTTCCTTCTCACCCCACTATTCCCTCCCCCTCTGTTTGATCCTGCCATCCATAGCTATCTGTTCTATTTTCCCTTCCTAAAAAAGGTTGACCCTTCCCTCTTAGTCCCATATTCTATACCTTACTTCTGAGTCTATGGATTATCTTGATTATATGTTACTTAACAGCTAGTTTCACATATAAACTAGTACATATCATAGCTGTGTTTCTGTGCCTGGGTTATCTCACTATTCTGTTTCCATACATTTACCTGAGAATTTCATGATTTCATGTTTTAAATAGTTAAGTAATATTATAATGAGTAAATATAGCACACTTTAATTATCCACTCATCTTTTGATGAGCATACAGGTTGTTTCCAGTTTCTGGCTATTGTGAATAGAGCAGCAATAACCATGGCTAAGTAAGTATCTCTGTGAATGGATGTAGGATCCTTTATGTGTGTGCCCCAGAACAATATAGCTGGATCTTGAGGTAGATTGATTCCCATATTCATGAGGAGCTGTCACTGGTTCCCATAGTACCTGTACAAGTTTGCACTCTCACTAACAATAGATGAATGTTTCCTTTACTCCACACCTTTGATGGCATGAGCCATCATTTCCTTTATTAATCTTGGCCATTCTGATAACTACAAGATGAAATATCAAAGTAATTTTGGTTTTCATCATTCTGGTGACTGAGGATGTTGAACATTTCTTTACCTCCTCAGGCATTTGATTTTCCTCTTTTGAGAATTTTCTGTTTAGATCTGTGGTCATGCTCCATTTTTTATTTGGATTATTTGTTTTCTGGATATCCAGGGGTTTTATTTGTTTATTTTTTTTTTAAGTTCATTATATATTTTGGATGTTAGCCCTCTCTTAGATGTGTGGTTGGTAAAAATCTTTTCCCTTTCTCTAGGCTTCCACTTTGTCCTAATGATGGTGTCCAATGCTGTGCTGGAGATTTTCAGTTTCATGAGGGCCCATTTAATAATTTTTGATCTTAATGCTGTCAGTGTTCTGTTCAGAAAATCATCTCTTGTGCCAATGAGTCCAAGATTGTACACTTTCTCTTCTATCAGATTTGGTGTATCTGGTCTTATGTTGAAATCTTTGAACCCTTTGGAGGTGATAAGAATGGATCTACTTGGAATTGTCTACATGAAGCTGGTCAATGTGTGCATCACCATTTGTTGAAGATGTCTTCTTTCCTAAGTCTATGTGCATCCATAAAATGCCAGTTTTAAAGACTTTTATTTCAGTCTTGTGATGACTTTTTCTATATTACCTATATAATATTATATTATTTCTTATATCAACTATTATATTTGATATTATACTTACAGTACTAGATTTGGGACTGAAAATATTCTCAATAAAGAGAACTATAATATCATTAACAAGATTCTTACTTTTTCCTTTATAATCCCTTTTAAAAGCTCATGTGTGACTATTCTCATAGAGACTTGGGGTACATATAGTGGGTAAAGATGTTTAGAGGATATGACAGGTCAAGTGTGAGCAATGCAGCCAAGCACTTAGATTGTTACTGCCAAAAATATTAGTTTTAGGTTAACACCATTTATTCACTACCAGAGAACAAAAACATTGTGATCTCAGTTAATGAAACTAAAATTTATTTTGTGAAATAACATCATACATCCTACAGAGAATCAGAATTAATAGAGTTCACTGGACTATTTTAGGAAACCAATAGTAATAAATGAAGTTACATCTTCCTAAGAAGAACATTCTACTCTTCCATGTAACTTCCTGTCACTTAAACATTGAACTTGGCTTTGCTTTTTGTGTGTAATGTCAACAGTCCTGTACCTTATCATTATAGTCACATTTGGAGTACAACAGACATGGCATTACCATTCCTCCTAAAAGTTGTGCAGTTTAGCTCAACAAGAATTTGTTGCTGTACATTTAGTTAGGTTTCATGTGTTTCCATTCATATTAGACTGTGGGCACGTGGGGGGTAATCAAATGATGATCACATTTCTCACATCTTTCTCCATCAGTCCAGGAGAGGCTGAGATAAATATCTCAATAAAATGCTCTGGTCCTAGGCACATTGCTTGAAGATCAATATGAGTTTCTTCCAAAGTTGTTCAGCAAGCACTGACCAAGGGTCATATGAGCTTCTTATAGACCCATAGACATCCAAGTGGATGAACTGAGTTTTGTAAGAATAAAGCAAAAGAGAAAGAATGACAGAGCAGAAGTGAGAGCGAGTAAGAGAGAGTAAGAAGGAAGTTGAAGAGAAAATCAAGTGAACAAAAAAAGGACCATTTTAAACATAGCTTCTGAATTCAGAATTCAAAGATCAACCTGTAGAAACAGACTTCATACACCATAACTGACCAGTTTTATTACTGTAAGCACACTCTGCCCCTGACACTATACACTCATTTTCTGACAAGAAGCACAGTGGTGAAAAACTCAAAGGCCACATTACAGCTTTGGAGAGAAAGAAAGTCCAGGTCTAGAAGCTGATATTCTTGAGTGAATTTGAGGTCATCTGGTCCAGCTCTCTCATTGCATTGTTGAACAGTCTGAAATGAAGGAAAGAAAAACAAGTGGACATAGAGCAGACACAAGTGGCGAGAAAGGGCGGATTATGCACGCTATGGGTATTCAGACCTCCATGCATGTTTCTAAGAACTCCATTATACTGTTTCCCATTTCTTACGCTATTTACTACTCAGAAAAATGTAGAGTGAATAAAAAACATTTAAAATCTATTAATATGGCATTGTTTAAAATGTTTCAGCTATAAAGATAGGAAGACCTCAAGGCCATTTATCAGACTTGATTATGATTGTACTTTGAAGATCTCCAGGGTCAGTTGACTTTGATGCTCACGAGGCAGGTAAAACTGCTACTAATGGCCTATAAAGCACAAGCAGCCACACACTATGGCTTATAATTTGTAACCTTAATTGGAAAGTTGGTATTTAATAAAGTTTAATTGTGAATAATAATTTGCTAGACTTTTACAAGTGGGAGACCATCCAAATACAACTGGTTAGAATCTAATTATATATTTCATAGGTTTAGATAAGATTGCAACAGTGACTGGCACTAAGAGACCTGAGTGGCTGGGTTTTACTTCTTGAAATTAAATGAATAGGTTCTTCATCTTTCCATGGTAATTAGCTTTGCCCAGGCTTTCAAATCATTGTGTGTGTGTTGTCCAGAACAAGTAGGCTTCATATATATCACTTTACTATTTGGTTTCTAGTATTAATGCTGGACATTTTCCTTTATAAAATAAAACCAGAGTTCACAAAGAACAAAAGAGCTACTATTTTTTTTTTATTTAATAGATTGGTGGCTGTCTTTCAGCTTCTTTTTCTGGACATCAGTCAGTGTTTGAGATGGTCTGGGGCACTTGGAACAGAATGTGGTGGCCTGGCACATCGTGTCTCATTTTGTTCTTGGCATTAAATTGACTGACTAGCCTTGTGCAACCATGTCCTTATCCCTCTGGGCTCAATTTTCTCATTAATTGAGTAGGGTATAAGTGTTGACATTTCAAGGTTCTCTGATTTATTGAAGAATCTAGCTCATCCTAGGCAGGCAGGAGCCCAGAGGCTGGATCCCAAGCATCCAGATACCTCTGATGCTGATTCCTATGCCATTGTGGCCCATGGTGAATTGGCTCCTCCTCCTCCTCCTCTTCTTTTTGGTTTTTTGAGACAAGGTTTCTCTGTAGCCCTGACTGTCCTAGAACTCACTTTGTGAACCAGGCTGGCCTCAAACTCAGAAATCTGCCTGCCTCTGCCTCCCAAGTGCTGGGATTAATGGCATGCGCCACCACTGCCTAGTGTGAATTGACTCTTCAACTCCTGACTCTCACAGAGAAGGAGGGTACAATGGTGTGTCAAATAATGATGTTTTTTTAAGTCAATAGGTCATTGTTCTTACAATATATAACAGATTTGAAACTTGCTATTATCTCATGGGGGGTGTTTTTGTTGTTATTAAAAGTATATTTATTTCATTTATTTTTTTTAATTTAATTTTTTTGTAATTCATGTTTTACCCTCCATATTCCATTCCTTACCCCTCCCCATCCACCCTTCGATTGCTCCACATCCCACACCTCCTCCCCACCCCATCCCATCTCCATGTTGATGCTCCCACCCACTACCCCACCTGACCTCTAAACTCCCTGGGGCCTCCAGTCTCTTGAGGGTTAGATGCTTCATCTCTGAATGAACACAGACCTGGAAGTCCTCTACTGTATGTGTGTTAGGGGCCTCATATCAGCTGGTGTATGCTGTCTGTTTGGTGGTCCAGTGTTTGAAAGATCTTGGGGGTTCTGATTGATCAAGACCGCTGGTCTTCCTACAGAATTGTCCTTCCCCTCAGCTTCTTTCAGCCTTCCCCAACTCAACAACAGGGGTCAGATGCTTCTGTCCATTAGTTGGAATGTAAGTAGGCAACCTCAGGAAATAGGAGGTTAGCAGGACCCCCAGAATGCACCAGAGATGTGGGAGGTGAGAGACTCCCAGGACTCGTAGGGAGGGACCTTTGATAAGGTGCGTGACAGTGGGGAGAGGGAACTTGTGGAGCCCACCTCTAGGGGGAAGACAGGACATTTGTGGGGTTGCCATCCCATAGTCACACATCTGACCCATAATTGTTTTTGTCTGAAAGAATTACAGGGATGGAAATGAAGAGGAGCCTGGGGAGAAGAAAGTCCAGAGACAGGCCCAAAGTGGGATTCAGCTCAAGGGGAGGTCCCAGGGCCTGACACTATTACTGAAGGTATGGAATGCTCACAAAAAGGGATCTATCATGACTGTCCTCCCAGTGACCCAACACAAGCAGCTGAAAGAGTCAGATACTATTATCTCATGTTTTTACTGCATCTTTCTTATATTTAAATGTGTTTAGAAATGTGAATATCATTGTGCTGCAGATGACTACAGTGTTTCAAATAGTAACATGTTGTTCAGTTTTGTAGCCCAGGTCATCCTATATAACAGGTTATGTAGTAAACTCTATCATTCGGATTTGTGTAGATACAGTCCCCAGTGGTTTCACAGTAATGAATTTGCTTATCAGTGTGATTCTCAGCATGTAACCTCACTGTCAAGCATCTCCTCCATTGGTCTTTTAGTTTTTTTTCTTACATTTAATAATTTGTTCTGTTTGTATGCGTATACATAGGGTCAGAGGACAACTTGCAGAAATTGGTTCTCTCCTCCCACCATGTGTGTCCTGGGTATCAAACTCAGGTTTTCAGGCTTGGCTATAGATACTTTTATCCATTATCTCACCATCTGTCCATTAGTCATTAAGTGAATGGTTTTCTCTTTGGTGTAGGCTTGGATATTTCAAAACCTACCCTTCTAGCCCTCTATTCAAAGGTAGGTGAGAAAAAAGGATGGTAAATAGGTCAAGGAGATGTGGACCTGTTTAGAAGTAGTTCCTTGGGGGCAAGTTCAATCTCTGCTTGTCAGAATACCAGCAGTCCAGCTCAGTAGTGTCAGGATACCACCCAAGAATCAGTAATGGTAGCATAATCCAGCAGAAACTGCCAGGCCTCTGCCAAATCAATGTCAGTCAATGGGAGTGATCAGGATCAGTTGGGACTTGAGGATGCCAGGAGAAGTTCTCTGATGTGCCTCTCTCAAAGAAGCAAAGAACAGTGAAGATGGGAGACCAAAGAAGCATTACAAGCCTGCCATCACTGCCCCTTGAGTTCTATTTATAGTCTTTCCAAACATCACATATCCTCTCACAGGTCTTGCCTCAGCAAAACACCATGTAAGTGAGTCTGCATCACATGATACTATCAGACACTTCCACTTCTGTCTCAAATGTCCTGGTCCTTGAGGTGCCAAAGCATTGGGAGCCCTCATAGCTTCTTTTCCTGACATTGATTCAAAGTAAATATTTCTTGCACCTTAGTAGTTCTTTGAGTCACATGATGATGAAAGTGATATCCAATTTGAGCAAACTCTCTATTCTTAGTTACTGTGCTTTACATTGTTCCCAAGGGTTCTGCACTTCTGCACTCTCACTTTTTTCTACACTTCCTCTCTCCCAGTCCCCCCCTGCTTCTTTGTCTCTCCAGGCTTGGCTTACTAAAGGGGCAACATTTTAGTTTCCCCACTTCTCAAATCCATGTTTTATACTATTATAAGTCCTGGGACAGTTGTCATTGATAGCTGTAGAAAGGTGAATCTTTCATGGTAGATTGATAGCAGCTAACTAGACATTTTGGTTTTAGTGTGAAAAAGGCACTTGATAGTTACGGGGCTATTATTATTTGAATTATATATTATATAAATGGTAGCCTCACTCTCAAGAATGATATTCAAAGAAAGCAGCTTTGGTTTATAAAGTATATTTTGGATTTGTGGGCACTGCTACATTCTTATAATTTCAGCTACTTGGGAGATGAATACAGGACAAGCAAGCATTTGTGGCCAGTCTGGGCTACATACTGAGGTCGTCTCAACAACATGAACACATTCTGTTGTTTGTACTTTTTTCTTTTTAGGACTGGATTGAAAAGGGTCCTCATTTAATTCATTAATGACTTGCATTTGTCATATAGTTTCTGGTACTGGTTATCTTAATCAAACCACAAGTATGAGGTAAGGTAAGGCAATTGTAGGAGAGGGATATGGGGAGATGTCAGCACAGACAGATACAGGAGACTCAGGGAAAGAGTGGATGAGGAGGGCTGTCATAACAAAATACCACAACATGGGTGGCTTAAACAGATGTTTATTCATATGTAGCTCTGGAAGTGAAGAGTAAGATTCAGGTGTTGACAAGCTTGTTTTGTGAACATACAGGTTCACAAAAAGAGAGATGTGAGAGAGGCAAGTCAGGGAAAAGGAAGAGGAGGAGGAGAGACCACACTCTGCTATGTTTTTGCTTCTTATAGAGAAAGAAGCCCCATTAGAAAAGGGCCCATCCCTTTTCTCTCCCAGCCTCGAAATATGTCATCTAACCTTAGTTACCTTCCTCAAAGGGTTCGTTCCCATGTACAGTTGAACTAGAACTAGGCATTCAAACTATGGATATGGAGGTATGTATGAGAAGATATAATACAGTCCATAATAAAGACCTGCGCAGCCAGTTTGGTCTCTGGATCTGCTTGCCCTTGAACATATGGTTGCTATGACTTTACCCACCAGTTGTAATCTGGATCATAACTAGATGTATTTCCGGTATGGGAAAGCAAGAGCAGAGAACAACCTTACCCATGGATGGGCTGAACTGGGCAGCCTCCAGAAAGCTCAAGAAAATCTCCAGGATTGGAGAAATTCTGTATAAACTAGAAATGCCTACTCATTTCCTGACACCAACAAGTTAGAAAGAAGACAAGGAACCCCACCTCAAGACCATCTCCATGGCAGAGAACATTCTAGAGGATGCATTTAGAAGTTCATCACATTGCTTTCTTCTTGATTTTAAGAGACATATGTTGATTTTAAATGACTCATCATTGATACCAAGCTTTGTGGGTAACTGATCATCTTGCTGTGGCTGAGTTTGGAATTTAGTAACTCATTTTATGAGTGTGTATGGAAAAATTAATTTCTCCATTTGAACCGTTGGCAGCTAATTTATATAAATCAGTGTGGAATACTAGACATATCTGTCAAGGCCTCCTACACAGTTGATGTTAGATGCTGATGCTCAGTTTTTTGACAGTTTAGAGATGAAGCACTCAGTTTGTATTTGCTGAATGATACTTCCGATATACATACCAATGCCATCTTGATTCTTAAATTAGTGAAATTAGGCTGTAAAGCCCACTTTTCATCTTTGTTTTATTTTCTTCAGTGACCTTTCAAAGTAAACCTGTGTCTAGTGATTCAACATTATTCTTGGGAAACACACTCAGAAATACATTTGTGTTCAAAAACTATTTCTCTAGCTCTATAAATATTTATTGAGTGCCTGCCTTGTGTCAGGCTCTGTGCCTAATGCTGAAGGACCAGACAGACAAACTTCTTTTTCTCAGAGATTACAGTCTCATTTGGAAATAAACATTGTGCAAACAAATAAACCAAGGATAGCCAACAACAGTTGGTGTTCTGCATCTAATTAAAACAGGGTGCTGTGGAAGGTGGTCAGGGGATGTCTTGACTGCCGAGAAAAGCAGCCATGAATCAATCAAGGTGCCCAAAAATCAAAGAAATTTCTCTTGTCTGAGCAGTGCTGTAGTTTTTCTGGAACTGAAAGGATGCTGTTGCTAGGACACAACATAACAGAGTGGGGCATGAGTGACATCAGCCAAGGTTGGTGATATAGCTGGTTGTTGATAGGACTTCAGAGAGATGGGAAGTTCAGGTTATGATGTACACACTGTGGGGATACAGCTAGAAACCAACTTGGTAGAACTTCAGAGACCTGTGAAGCTCAGATTGTGATGTACACACTGTGGGGACCAGTGAGGACATTTGAAACATCACTTTGTTGTGAGCATGGCCATATGCGAGGCCACAGCAAAGACTGCAGGGCAAGTGGAAAACAGGCTGGAGAGGAGGGTGTGTTGGACAAGGGCAGTGGAGCTGAAGATTGGAAGAAAATCACAGAAGTAATCATGTGTGAAACTATGTTTGGGGGGAGGGCATTGGGCCATCATTTTTCCATCAAACATATATTATTATTGATTACTGGGGAATTGCACATAATGCACTCTGATCACATGCACTTCCTAGTCCCCCAATGTCCACCCTTACCCTTGTGAACTCCTATACACACACACACACACACACACACACACACACACACAAACACACATACACAAAGAGGAAGAAAAAACAAAAAGGAAAGAAACGGGGGGAAAATACCCAGTCTAAATTGTGTCACCCATATACTCACTGGAGCATGATTAAACTCCCAGTGGCCTGCCCCTTAAAGAAAACTGAGTTCTCTCCACCCCTACTCTGCCAGAATCCATCAACTGTGAAGAGTTGGGACTTTCAGAATTGGGGAGGGTAGGATCTGGATTGTGTCTTCCTTTATAGCATTTCCTCCTCACATCCAGCCCCCAAATTTGACACTTTTATGAGTTATGAAACTTTTATATTTGAAATCGACTGTTGCCAATCAACACTGCTAATTTTCAAAGCATTTTAAACTGATGAGATAATCATATACTTTATTTTCTTTGAAAACTTCAAAAATTATCTTATTCAGCTAGCCCTGGCTCTTCTCCTTCACCAACATGAAGAACCAAATGACTCCCATAGAAATTACAATCTGAATAGAAGTAACTTATTTATTAATTTTGAGAAAGTTACTCTTCTTTTTTGCAGGTGTTTAAATCTCTTATCCTTAAATACACATTTAAAATTTTCTTTTTTTTAAATATTCTTTTATTACGTATTTTCCTCAATTACATTTCCAATGCTATCCCAAAAGTCCCCCATACCCCCCCCCTACTTCCCTACCCACCCTTTCCCATTCTTTTGGCCCTGGCATTCCCCTGTATTGGGGCATAAAAGTTTGCAAGTCCAATGGGCCTCTCTTTCCAGTGATGGCTAACTAGACCATATTTTGATACATACGCAGCTAGAGAAAACAGCTCTGGGGTACTGGTCAGTTCATCATGCTGTTCCAACTATAGGGTTGCAGATCCCCCCAGCTCCTTGGGTACTTTCTCCAGCCTCTCCATTGGGGGCCCTGTGATCCATCCAATCACTGACAGTGAGCATCCACTTCTGTGTTTGTTAGGCCCCAGCATAGTTTCACAAGGGAGAGCTATATCTGGGTCCTTTAAGCAAAATCTTGCTAGTGTATGCAATGGTGTCAGCGTTTGGAAGCTGATTATGGGATGGATCCCTGGATATGGCAGTCTCTAGATGGTCCATCCTTTCATCACAGCTCCAAACTTTGTCTCTGTAACTGCTTCCATGAGTGTTTTGTTCCCAATTCTAAGAAGGGGCACAGTGTCCACACTTTCGTCTTCATTCTTCTTCAGTTTCATGCGTTTAGCAAATTGTATCTTTTATCTTGAGTATCCTAAGTTTTGGGCTAATATCCACTTATCAGTGAATACGTATTGTGTGAGTTCCTTTGTGATTGTGTTACCTCACTCAAGATGATGCCCTCCAGGTCCATACATTTGCCTAGAAATTTCATAAATTCATTCCTTTTAATAGCTGAGTAGTACTCCATTGTGTAAATGTACCATATTTTCTGTATCCATTCCTCTGTTGAGGGGCATCTGGGTTCTTTCCAGCTTCTGGCTATTATAAATAAGGCTGCTATGAACATAGTGGAGCATGTGTCCTTCTTACCGGTTGGGACATCTTCTGTATATATGCCCAGGAGAGGTATTGCTGGATCCTCCGGTAGTACTATGTCCAATTTTCTAAGGAACCACCAGACTGATTTCCAGAGTGGTTGTACAAGCTTGCAATCCCACCAACAATGGAGGAGTGTTCCTCTTTCTCCACATCCTCGCCAGCATCTGCTGTCACTTGAATTTTTGATCTTAGCCATTCTGACTGGTGTGAGGTGGAATCTCATGGTTGTTTTGATTTGCATTTCCCTGATGATTAAGGATGTTGAAGTTTTTTTTTCAGGTGTTTCTCTGCCATTCGGAATTCCTCAGGTGAGAATTCTTTGTTCAGTTCTGAGCCCCATTTTTTAATGGGGTTATTTGATTTTCTGGAGTCCACCTTCTTTAGTTCTTTATATATATTGGATATTAGTCCCCTATCTGATTTAGGATATGTAAAGATCCTTTCCCAATCTGTTGGTGGTCTTTTTGTCTTATTGACAGTGTCTTTTGCCTTGCAGAAGCTTTGCAGTTTCATGAGGTCCCACTTGTCAATTCTCAATCTTACCGCACAAGCCATTGCTGTTCTATTCAAGAATTTTTCCCCTGTGCCCATATCTTCAAGGATTTTCCCCACTTTCTCCTCTATAAGTTTCAGTGTCTCTGGCTTTATGTAAAGTTCCTTGATCCACTTAGATTTGAACTTAGTACAAGGAGATAGGAATGGATCAATTCGCATTCTTCTACATGATAACAACCAGTTGTGCCAGCACCATTTGTTGAAAATGCTGTCTTTCTTCCACTGGATGGTTTTAGCTTCCTTGTCAAAGATCAAGTGACCATAGGTGTGTGGGTTCATTTCTGCGTCTTCAATTCTATTCCATTGGTCTACTTGTCTGTGACTATAACAGTACCATGCAGTTTTTATCACAATTGCTCTGTAGTAAAGCTTTAGGTCAGGCATGGTGATTCCACCAGAGGTTCTTTTATTCTTGAGAAGAGTTTTTGCTATCCTAGGTTTCTTGTTATTACAGATGAATTTGCAGATTGCACTTTCTAATTCGTTAAAGATTTGAGTTGGAATTTTGATGGGGATTGCATTGAACCTGTAGATTGCTTTTGGCAAGATAGCCATTTTTACAATGTTGATCCTGCCAATCCATGAGCATGGGAGATCTTTCCATCTTCTGAGATCTTCTATAATTTCTTTCTTCAGAGACTTGAAGTTTTTATTATACAGATCTTCACTTCTTTAGTTAGAGTCACACCAAGATATTTTATATTATTTGTGACTATTGAGAAGGGTGTTGTTTCCCTAATTTCTTTCTCAGCCTGTTTATTCTTTGTGTAGAGAAAGGCCATTGACTTGTTTGAGTTAATTTTATATTCAGCTACTTCACCGAAGCTGTTTATCAGGTTTAGGAGTTCTTTGGTGGAATTTTTAGGGTCACTTATATATACTATCATATCATCTGCAAAAAGTGATATTTTGACTTCATCTTTTCCAATTTGTATCCCCTTGATCTCCTTTTGTTGTCTTATTGCTCTGGCCAGGACTTCAAGTACAATGTTGAATAGGTATGGAGAAAGTGGACAGCCTTGTCTAGTCCCTGATTTTAGTGGGATTGCTTCAAGCTTCTCACCATTTACTTTGATGTTGGCTACTGGTTTGCTGTAGATTGCTTTTATCATGGTTAGGTATGGGCCTTGAATTCCTGATCTTTCCAAGACTTTTATCATGAATGAGTGTTGGATCTTGTCAAATGCTTTTTCCGCATTTAACGAGATGATCATGTGATTTTTGTCTTGGAGTTTGTTTATATACTGGATCACGTTGATGGATTTCCGTATATTGAACCATCCCTGCATCCCTGGGATGAAACCTACTTGGTCAGGATGGATGATTGTTTTGATGTGTTCTTGGATTCGGTTAGCAAGAACTTTATTGAGGATTTTTGCATCAATATTCATAAGGGACATTGGTCTGAAGTCCTCTATCTTTGTTGGGTCTTTTTGTGGTTTAGGTATCAGAGTAATTGTGGCTTCATAGAATGAGTTGGGTAGAGTACCTTCTGTTTCTATTTTGTGGAATAGTTTGTGAAGAACTGGGATTAGATCTTCTTTGAAGGTCTGATAGAACTCTGCACTAAACCCATCTGGTCCTGTGCTTTTTTTGGTTGGGAGACTATTAATGACTGCTTCTATTTCTTTGGGGGATATAGGGCTGTTTAGATCATTAACCTGATCTTGATTCAACTTTGGTACCTGGTATCTGTCTAGAAACTTGTCCATTTTGTCCAGGTTCTCCAGTTTTGTTGAGTATAGCCTTTTGTAGAAGGATCTGATGGTGTTTTGGATTTCTTCAGGATCTGTAGTTATGTCTCCTTTTTCATTTCTGAATTTGTTAATTAGAATGCTTTCCCTGTGCCCTCTAGTAAGTCTGGCTAAGGGTTTGTCTATCTTGTTGATTTTCTCAAAGAACCAGCTCCTTGATTGGTTGATTCTTTGAATAGTTCTTCTTTTTTTTCCACTTGGTTGATTTCACCCCTGAGTTTGATTATTTCCTGCTGTCTACTCCTCTTGGGTGAATTTGCTTCCTTTTGTTCTAGAGCTTTTAGGTATGTTGTCAAGCTGCTAATGTGTGCTCTCTCTAGTTTCTTTTTGGAGGCACTCAGAGCTATGAGTTTTCCTCTTAGAAATGCTTTCATTGTGTCCCATAAGTTTGGGTATGTTGTGGCTTCACTTTCATTGAACTCTAAAAAGTCCTTAATTTCTTTCTTTATTCCTTCCTTGACCAAGGTATCATTGAGGAGAGTGTTGTTCAGTTTCCATGTAAATGTTGGCTTTCTATTATTTATTTTGTTATTGAAGATCAGTCTTAGTCTATGGTGATTTGATAGGATGCATGGGACAGTTTCAATAGTTTTGTATCTGTTGAGGCCTCTTTTGCGTCCAATTATGTGGTCAATTTTGGAGAAGGTACCATGAGGTGCTGAGAAGAAGGTATATCCTTTTGTTTTAGGATAGAATGTTCTGTAGATATCTGTCAGATCCATTTGATTCATAACTTCTGTTAGTTTCACTGTGACCCTGTTTAGTTTCTGTTTCCATGATCTGTCCATTGGTGAAAGTGGTGTGTTGAAGTCTCCCACTATTATTGTATTAGGTGCAATGTGTGCTTTGAGCTTTACTAGAGTCTCTTTCACGAATGTGGCTGCCCTTGCATTTGGAGCATAGATATTCAGAATTGATAGTTCCTCTTGGAGGATTTTACCTTTGATGAGTATGAAGTGCCCCTCCCTGTCTTTTTTGTTGACTTTGGGTTGGAAGTCAATCTTATCAGATATTAGAATGGCTACTCCAGCTTGTTTCTTCATACCATTTGCTTGGAAAATTGATTTCCAGCCTTTCATTCTGAGGTTGTGTCTATCTTTTTCTCTGAGATGAGTTTCCTGTAAGCAGCAAAATATTGGGTCTTTTTTGTGTAGCCAGTTTGTTAGTCTATGTCTTTTTATTGGGGAGTTGAGTCCATTGATATTAAGAGATATTAAGGAAAAGTAATTGTTCTTTCCTGTTAATTTTGTTGTTAAAGTTGGCATTCTGTTCTTGTGGCTGTCTTCTTTTAGGTTTGTTGAGTGATTACCTTCTTGTTTTTTCTAGGGCATGGTTCCTGTCCTTGTATTGGTTCTTTTCTGTTATTATCCTTTGAAGGGCTGGATTCGTGGAGAGATAATGTGTGAATTTGGTTTTGTCGTGGAATACTTTGGTCTCTCCATCTATGTTAATTGAGAGTTTGGCTGGGTATAGTAGCCTGGGCTGGAATTTGTGATCTCTTAGTGTGTATATAACATCTGTCCAGGATCTTCTGGCTTTCATAGTCTCTGGTGAAAAATCTGGTGTATTTCTGATAGGCTTGCCTTTATATGTTACTTGACCTTTTTCTCTTACTACTTTTAGTATTCTATCTTTATTTAGTGCATTTGTTGTTCTGATTATTATGTCTCGGGAGGTATTTCTTTTCTGATCCAGCCTATTTGGAGTTCTGTAGGCTTCTTGTATGTTCATGGGCATCTCTTTCTTTAGGTTTGGGAAGTTTTCTTCTATAATTTTGTTGAAGATGTTTGCTGGTCTTTTGAGTTCAAAGTCTTCATTCTCATCCACTCCTATTATCCGTAGGTTTGGTCTTCTCATTGTGTCCTGGATTTCCTGGATGTTTTGAGTTAGGATCTTTTTGCATTTTGCATTTTCTTTGATTGTTGTGCCTATGTTCTGTATGGAATCTTCTGCACCTGAGATTCTCTCTTCCATCTCTTGTATTCTGTTGCTGATGCTCGCATCTATGGTTCCAGATTTCTTTCCTAGGGTTTCTATCTCCAGCGTTGCCTCACTTTGGGTTTTCTTTTTTGTGTCTACTTCCCTCTTTAGGTCTTGGATGGTTTTATTCAATTCCATCACCTGTTTGGTTGTGTTTTCCTGTAAATTTTTAAGGGATTTTTGTGTTTCCTCTTTAATGTCTTCTACCTGTTTGGTTATGTTTTCCTGCAATTCTTTAAGGGATTTTTGTGTTTCCTCTTTAATGTCTTCTACTTGTTTAGCAGTGTTCTCCTGTATTTCTTTAAGTGAGTTATTTAAGTCCTTCTTGATGTCCTCTACCATCATCATGAGATATGCTTTTAAATCCAGGTCTAGCTTTTCCGGTGTGTTGGGGTGCCCTGGACTGGGTGAATTGGGAGTGCTGGGTTCTGATGATGGTGAGTGGTCTTGGTTTCTGTTAGTAAGATTCTTATGTTTTCCTTTCGCCATCTGGTAATCTCTGGAGTTAGTTGTTATAGTTGTCTCTGTTTAGAGATTGTTCTTCTGGTGGTTCTGTTTACAGTCTATCATCAGACCTGGGAGACAGGCTCTCTCCTCTGAGTTTTAGTGGTCAGAGCACTCTCTGCTGGCAAGCTCTCCTCTTACAGGGAAGGTGCACAGATATCTGGTGTTTGGACCTCCTCCTGGCCGAAGAAGAAGGCCCAAAACAGAACCTTTCCTAGAAGCTGTGTTGCTTTGGCGGGTCTCAGAAGCTGACAGCTTCTGTGGTGCACACTCTCACCTGTGCAGACTAAGTTCCTAAGTTCAGCGGAGTCCTGGAACTAAGATGGCGCTCCTTGTTCCTGAGGCAGAGGGCTCCCGAGCAGTGTGGACAACTGTCCTCTGGCTGGGAGGGTGGCCAGATGTCTGCGGCCTGAAAAGGGTGCTGCCTCAGCGGCTCTGTAACTCCTGCCAGTCCCAGAAGCTGTCAGCTTCTGTGGTGCACACTCTCACCTGTGCAGACTAAGTTCCTAGGTTCGGTGGAGTCCCGGAACTAAGATGGCGCTCCTTGCTCCTGAGGCAGAGGGCTCCCAAGCCGGGCGGACAGCTGTCCTCTGGCTGGGAGTGTGGCCGGATGTCCGCGGCCCGAAAAAGGTGCTGCCTCAGCGGCTCTGTGACTCCTGCCTCCATTTAAAGTTTTCTTTGTGTAGGTCTTATACTTTTAATTTATCTAAGCACTTTAGTGTTTGTTTCTGTTTGAATAATTTCTTCCTTTACATGATAATAGCTGAAACAGAGAGCATCAATTTCCTCTTATCATCCTGCATCTACAACTAACATCTTTTTTTTCTTTCTTTCTTTTTAAAATTAATTTATTTTTTACACTCCATATTCCATTCTCTGCACACTTCTCCACCTACCCTGGCTGCTCCACATCCCACAACTTCTGCCCTCTCCGCCCCGTCTCCATGTGGATGCCCCCACCTGACCTCTAAACTTCCTGTGGTCTCCAGTCTCTTGAGGGTTAGGTGCATCATCTCTGAATGAACATGGGCCTGTAAGTCCTCTACTATATGTGTGTTGGGGACTTCATATCAGCTGGTGTATGCTGCCTGTTTGGTGGTCCAGTGTTTGAGAGATCTTGGGGTTTCCAGATTAATTGAGACTGCTGGTCCTCCTACAAAATTGCCCTTCTCCTCAGCTTCTTTCAACCTTCCCTAATTCAACTACAGGGTTCAGCTGCTTCTGTCCATTGGTTGGATGCAAATATCTGCACCTGACTCTTTGAGCTGGTTGTTTGGTCTTTTGGAGGGGTGTCATGCTAGGTCCCTTTGTATGAGTGCTCCATAGCCCCAGTAATAGTGTCAGGCCTTGGGACTTCCTTTTGAGCTGGATCCATCTTTGGGCCTGTCTCTGGACCTTTTTTTCCTCAGACTCCTTTTCAGTTCCATCCCTGTAACTCTTTCAGACAGGAACAATTATGGGTCTGAGATGTGACTATGGGATGGCAAACCCATCCCTCAATTTTTCTAATTAATGCTACTGTATTTTTCCATGGGTATCTAAGTTTGTCTAGTCATTCAGTTATGTCAGCAATATAGACAGTTTAGTCCCATCTTTGTTAATGTTTACACCAGGTATTGATTCTTTATAATTATTGGGATTTCTGAAATGATGCTGAGAGATGATGGTGGTGACTCATCTTAAATTGTTTTGGCAAATAACCACCAGCAATATAAAGACGAATTTTTTAGCTGCCAGCAGCTACACAAACTGGGTTCCTGAAAGGAAGGCTGGGGCTGTATGGGGCTGTATGGGAGAGACCACAGGAGAAGAACGAGACCAAGACAAATACTAATCAAGGCCCAAAGTTGAATTTTTGAGTCTGAACCGAAAAAGGGGAAAGCCCATCCCCCACCAATCCAGGCTCTCATTACTTTGTCACCAAGCCGCTGCTTTGTCAAGATCACCTCAGAAAGAAGGTTCAGCTTCTCAGCAGGTAGTGGCATCTTGGAGAAAACCACAGATGTGACAGAACAATAGACCTTATCTAGGTCAGAAGACTCTACCTGAGGCAGAGCAGGTCTGAGCTAGCCTGCTCAAGGCTGGGAGAGGATAAAATTCCTCCCTTTTTATTTATTAAAAATTAGCTGGACTGGGACATAAGATTTACTTATGTTCCATGGTCCTGCCTGGGAATTAAGGTGACTGGTGGCCGTGCCTGTCTTAGGACTGAATCTGATTGGACTGTTTCTGACCCATCCTGGAGAACATGTGCAGCTTGTTTGTAATTTTTTGTACAAACATGGCTCTATGGTGTCATTGTGAACAAACCATGGCCTCTTTGCACATGTGTCTGTCTTAGGTTGAAACGAGCCAAAGTCCAGTGGCTCATCCTTGGCTGCCGGCCCTCATTGCACACTACTTCCCTATTCAGACCAAAGCCACAATATGCACTCAATGAATTTCTTCATATCGATGAATTACTGCCATTTGAGCCTTGCTGAAGGCAAGCCTGTATGGAGGTAACTGACCTGCTTGAAATACAAAGCTGAAAGTTGAAAGCAATAGGATTAAGTTTGTCTGTGGGGAAGTCCCAGGTACCCTATTCAGCTGCAAATTAGCAATGATCTAGCCCAAGCTCTGGCTGCCCAGTGTCAGGGAGGTGGCTTTGAGAATCAAAAGAAAAGCTGTTACTTCTCAGGAAATAGTGGAGGCTATGCTCCAAGTTAACTTTGCTGGCTAATGAAGATTTTTAGCCATCATCAAGATTGGAATCATATTTACTAGAAGGGTCTGTGTCCACTTGACAAACCAATCTTTCAGGCAGCCATCATGCTCTGTCTTCTTTTTGTGAAAAAACGCAAACAGAACTTCTTCCCCATATTAAAATGGGGTCTGGACCATTCCATGTATTAGTTAGGGGGTCCTGCCATTTAACCATGGCATATGAACTGGAAGTAACTGGATGCCAGTGGTGATCTGCTGCAGACTGACCTTTAACATCAGTTTACAAAAATATTTAAAACAAATAAGACAAAACCAAGATGTGCTTTTGGTGACGTTGGGGTATATAACCCCCCTTTTTTGTTTTTTAAAAGCCATTTTTTTGGAGTGCGATGAGCATGTTCAACAATTCCTTGCCCCATTGGGTTATAAGGAATTCCAGTTTTATGTTCAATACCAAATTCCTTACAAAATGAAATAAAATTGTTGCCAGTATAGGCTGGCCCATTATCTGTCTTAATTACTTTAGGCAATCACATAGCATTAAAGGCTTGTAAACAATAATCAATTACATTTCTAGAGGCTTCTCCCATATGTAGAGAAGCAAAAAGGAATCCTGAACAATACAAACGTATATATTTCAATTTTCCAAATTCTGCATAATGAGTTATATCCATTTGCCAAGTATGATTGGGCATAAGGCCTTGTGGATTAACCCCTAAATGTGGAGCTGGAGATAACCTAATACATTTAGCACATTGTTTTACAATCATTCTTTCCTGCTCCTTAGTGATCCTATGTCAGAGCCTTAAGGTATGGCTAGAAAGATGAAATTTATCATGGTCACGTCTAGCCAATGCAACAGGATCTGAAACTGAGGTCTCTCCTATTAGAGCACTGTTAATGTAATCATTGCCTGCAGCTAAATGTCCAGGAAGACCAGAATGAGCTCATATATGACCAATATACAATGGATTTTTTTGAGCAAGAATGATGTTTTGCAATTGTGAAAACAGAGATCCTGCTGGCGTATTAAAATTAAATGTACCACAAGTTTTCAGCAAAGGAATTGACTGCAACATATAAACTATCAGTAAAAATATTAAACGTATCATTCACAGACTGAAAAACATTCAGTATCACTGTCAGTTCTGCTAACTGAGCTGAGAGCCCAGGAGTCTCTATGATTACCTATTGATTATTCATAAGATATCCAGCTTGTACTTTAGAGGAGCCATCAGTAAAAATCAAAAGAACATTATACAAAGGCTGTAAGATGTCATATTAGGAAATATCACTTTATGTACATTTAAAAATTTTATCAGCCTATCTTGAGGATAATGATTATCTATACTTTCTTTAAATCCTATTTGAGCAAGCAACTGATCCATACTGTGCTGCTTCAGCCAAGTATCTTGATCTGCACTATAAGGCTGAATAATGATATCTGGCTCTTTGCCAAAATAATTTAGCACCTGCATCATTGCAAGTATAATCATGTGAGATAGTGCCTCATAATATGGCAGGATATTACATTTAGGAGATATCCTTGAATATATCCACATTAAAGGAGCACTTTGCCACAACAATCCTGCAGGCATATGAGTTGTATTAAAAATCAACAGATGTAAAGGCAAAGAGTGATCTATATAAGTAACAAATTGCTCTTCAATAGCCCTTTCTACTTGTAAGGCCAGCAATCCTTCTGAGGTTAAAAATCTAGGGGAGGTAGGATGAGGACTCTCTTTAAGAATATCAAATAAAGGTTTCAATTCCCCTGTCCTAAGCTTTAAGAAGGGGCAAAGCCAAATGATATCACCTAACAGTTTATAAAAATCATTTAAAGTTTTTTTTTTATTTTTTTATTTTGGATCTTATCTTTTTTTAAGGCATTTTTTATTAGATATTTTCTTCATTTATATTTCAATGCTATCCCCAAAGCCCCCGATACCCTCTCCCCACCCTGCTCCCCAACCCACACACTCCTGCTTCTTGGCTCTGGCATTCTACTGTATTGGGGCATATAAAGTTTGCAAGACCTAGAGGCCTTTCTTCTCAGATCTTCTTTGATTTCTTTCTTTAGAGACTTGAAGTTCTTATCATACAGATCTTTCACTTCCTTAGTTAGAGTCACACAAGGTATTTTATATTATTTGTGACTATTTGTGAAGGGTGTTGTATCTCTAATTTCTTTTTCATCCTGTTTATCCTTTGTGTAGAGAAAGACCACTTATTTGTTTGAGTTAATTTTATATCCAGCTACTGGACTGAAGCTGTTTATAAGGTTTAGGAGTTCTCTGGTGGAATTTTTAGGATAACTTATATATACTCTCATATCATCTGCAAATAGTGATATTTTGACTTCTTCCTTTCCAATTTGTATCCCCTTGACCTCCTTTTGTTGTCGAATTGCTCTGGCTAGAACTTCTTTCTAGGGAGAAAGTGGGCAGCTTGTCTAGTCCCTGATTTTAGTGGGATTGCTACCAGCTTTTCTCCATTTAGTTTGATGTTGGCTACTGGTTTGCTGTATATTGCTTTTATTATGTTTAGGTATGGGCCTTGAATTCCTGATCTTTCCAAGACTTTTATCATGGATGGTGTTGGATTTTGTCAAATGCTTTCTCAGCATCTAAAGAGATGATCATGTGGTTTTTGTCTTTGAGTTTGTTTATATAGTGGATTACTTTGTTGGATTTCCGTATATTAAACCATCGCTGCATCCCTGGAAGATTTTTTTCTAGAATTTTCTTGAAGATATTTACTGGCCCTTTAAGTTGAAAATCTTCATTCTCATCTATATCTATTATTCTTTGGTTTGGTCTTCGTATTGTGTCCTGGATTTCCTGGATGTTTTTGGTTAGGATCTTTTTGCATTTTACAATTTCTTTGATTTTTGTGTCCATGTTCTCTATGGAATCTTCTGCACCTAAAATTCTCTCTTCCATCTCTTGTATTCTATTGCTGATGCTCACATCTATGGTTCCTGATTTCTTTCCTAGGGTTTCTATCTTCAGAGTTGTCTCCCTTTGGGTTTTCTTCATTGTTTCCACTTTCTTCATTAGATCTTGGATGGTTTTGCTTAATTCCATCACTTGTTTGGTTGTGTTTTCCTGTAATTCTTTAAGGGATGTTTGTGCTTCCTCTTTAAGGTCTTCTACCTGTTTTAGCTGTGTTTTCTTGTAATTCTTTGAGGGATTTTTGTGCTTCCTCTTTAAGGGCTTCTACCTGTTTAGCAGTGTTCTCCTGTGTTTCTTTAAATGAGTTATCAATGCCCTTCTTAAAATCCTTTACCAGCATCATGAGATATTATTTTAAATCCAAATCTTGCTTTTTGGGGTGTGTTGGGGTATCCAGGACACGCTGTGGTGGGCGTACTGGGTTCTGATGATGCTGAGTGTTCTTGGTTTCTGTTAGTAAGATTCTTATATTTGCCTTTCCCCATCTGATAATCTCTGGTGTTAGATGTTCTAGCTGTCTCTGGCTGGAGCTTGTTCCTCCTATGATTCTTTAGCCTCTGTCAGCAGACTTGGAAGACCAACTCTCTCCTGTGTCCCAGTGTTCAGAACACTCTCTGCAGGAAAGCTCTCCTCTTGCAGGGAAGTTGCACAGAAGTCTGGAGTTCATATCCACCTCCTGAGTCCTGGGGTCAGAGCCCTCCCTGGAGGCCCACTCTCCTTTGGCAGGGAAGGTTCCCAGGGATCTGGGTCTCAGCTCTGTCTCTTGGCTGAGGATGAAGGCCCAAAGGGACCCTGTCCAAGAAGATCTGTTGCTTCTGCTGCCCATGTGCTCTTCTGCTTAGACTGGTCTCAGTGATTCTGAGATTCTGGGTGTGCTAGGGACTGCCTTTGTCTTTTGATCCTGTTGCTGCTAGCACAAGACCTTCTGGGTTTTTTGGAGCAGATGTTGCATTCCACTCATCTGTGATCTCAAGATCCTGGGTGTGCTAGGGTGCCTGCAGTGTTGAGAGTCCTCTGGGGACCTTGGGACCATACGCTGAGATAGAGCCCAAGATAGCTTGGGCTCATTTAAAGTTTTTAAGCTGTCCCTGCGAAAAACTATTTTCTGGGGAAAAATGGCTTGATCTGTAAGTCTAAAGCCCAAATAATTATAAGGAACCTGAGTCTGTACCTTTTCTTCAGCTATTTGCAGTCCTTTATCATTTAAGGCTTGTTGTAAATCTCTATAACATAAAAGCAAGTCCTGAGGATCTTTTCTGGCTACTAATATATCATCTGTGTAATGAACGATGTATATCATTGGTCATTGCTGTCTTACAGGCAGAATGGCTTGTGCCACAAACTTTTGATATAAGGTAGGACTATTAGCCATGCCCCGAGGAAGTACTGTCCATTGATATCTTTTCATAGGCTTCTTAAAATTAATAGAAGGAACACTGAAAGCAAATCTTTCACAATCCTCAGGGTGCAAAGAAATAAGAAAGAAACAATCTTTCAAATCTACCACAATTTTATAGTATTCTTTAGGAATGACTACTGGAGATGGAAGCCCAGGTTGTAAAGCTCCCATAAGTAACATGGTTTCATTAATCTTTCTTAGATCTTGTAACAATCTCCATCTACCAGTTTTTTTCTTGATAACAAATAATGGAGTGTTCCAAGGAGGCTGTGATTCTATTAAATGCCCTGTCTCTAATTGATCCTCCACTAGTGAAGAGGCGGCTTCTATCTTCTCTTCTGGTAAAGGCCACTTATCAACCCACACCGGAATATCATTAAGCTATTGAATTTTATCAGCATGGGATGAAGGCAAGACAGTGGCCATTACGGAAAATACCCCAAGCCTCTCGAGTTAAAGTGAAGCTTAGGATCTTCAAAAGTCTTCATACCTTGTCCTTCCTTTCCTAGCCCCTGGCCAGGCAAAAATTCTTGGCCTAGCATCTGCTCAGTCATTGCCTCATTCGAACTACACATTATAAGGTCCATCTGTGACAAGAGATCTCTTCCTCAGAGGGTAATAGGCAAATTTGACATAACATAAGGCTGAATTTGTCCTGAATTGCCCTCCTCCTCTCTCTAGGTTAGCAGTTTAGAGCTTTGTTTTGGGTTATTGGCACAACCAATTCCTTGGAGGTGAGTCAGCGTATCAAGTTGAAGGCCAATCTTGTCCTCTAATAATTGTTACATCAGCTCCAGTATCTGTTAATCTTTCAAAGTTTTTTCCTTCAATTATTAATTTAAGGTTAGGTCTCTTACTAGTAATAGATTGTACCCAGTACACATCAGAGGAACCAAAGCCACTTTGTCCTCTCTCATTCTTAACACATCTGGACAGTAGTGGATGCAAGGGAACTAAGATAAGTTGAGCAATTCTTTGGTTAGCAGGAACAGTTAGAGAAGCAGCCATTAATTTGTCCCTCATAATCATTATCTATAACACCTGGATAAATCTGTAGACCTTTTACAATAGAACTGCTTAAACTCCTGTAGGCAGAGTTTGAACTCCCATTTCTGGGGTTAATACCACATGGGTGGTGGAACCCAGGTCCAATCTGGCACTTCCTGGGGTTGGCCTGATAAGTTCAAAAATGGACTTCCTTGGCTGGGCAGCAGCTTCATGGCCCCATAAGCTGCTTGCTGTGGGTGTTTTGGGGCCTGAGGCTGGTCCCTCTGCTCATTTCCCCACATGGGATGGCCCTGAGTATCTGTCTTAGATTTACATTCCCTGGACCAGTGGTTACCCTTCCTGAATCGAGGACATACTCCTGGGGTGTAGCCCGGTTGCCTGCTCTCGGTACCTCTATTCCTAGGACAATCATTTTTAAAATGACCCAAACCTCCATACTTAAAACATGTTTTATCCTCGTTTCTGAGGTTCCTTGCAAAGCAGAGGCCATGGCTAAGCCCTGATTATACGAAGGCCCAATCTCTGCACAAGAATGAATATACGGGCTGTAATGTGCCGCATTAGCATTCTAATAAGCCAATTGTGTAACAAAAGGATTTCCGGTTTGAGAATCTCCAAGAATTCTACTAGCTGCTTTTAGTAGCCTATCCACAAAGTCCCGGAAAAGCTCATCAGTGGCCTGCTGAGTACTGGCTAAACTTCCACTGAGATCCCCTTTAGTCAGTAACTGATTCCAAGCATGGTGAGCAGCCATTGCAACCTGTGCATACACTCCATCAGGAAATCCAATCCGATTAGCATTGCCTTCATATTGCCTTCATATCTCCTAAAAGCATGTTAGTAACCCAATCTGAGTTACCTGTCTGAGCATTCAAAGTGGTAGTTCTCTTACTGGCTTCACACCATTCAGAACTCCAAAGTAAGAAATCTCCTCCTGAGAAGGTATCCTTACATAGAGTCTTCCAATCTTGGGGGTGGGGGTGGGGGGTTAAATTTGACTCCATCACAGTATCCAATAATGCTTGTGGGAAATGAGCTGTAGGACCATACTGTGCCACAGCTGTTTTTAACTCCTTTATCACCTTGAACTCCAAAGTCTGATATTGTCTCACTCTATTCTGCTGGTCAATTATCTCAACTAGAGGGAAAGCTAGCAACTCAGATGTATCCTGTCCTTTCCCTTGATCCTAACTCATAGCTCTTTCTAGTGGTGATTGGTATGTTTCAGAATTGCTGTTCTTCCCTGTATTTAACACCTTTTTTTTTAAAGCTCCTGTAGCTCATTAGTCAATTTCTGCAACTTAATTTCAAACTCTAGTTTACTTAGTTGCATGTCCATTTGACTAGCATCTCCTGCAATAGAGGCCATAGGTGGAGCAGAAGGTTTTTAAGGAGGTCAGTCCTCATCATAATATTTGGTGGCTCCTTTTTCTGAATGAGCTTCCTCATCTAAAGTTATCTCATCATTAGGATCTCTATACCTTTCTAATTTAGGGTTGAGAGGGCCCTTTTCTGAGAAAACCCTCTCTGGGAGGCATTCTTCCTTAGATTCTTCAAGCTCACCTGGGACACTATCTGATGCCTGAGGGGGTCTCTTCATCAATAGCAACTTTTATGAGTGCCCAAACGCAGAGAGTGAAATTATCTGCCTGGGTGTTACCCAGAGCTTCCCCAATTTTCTCCCAGGTTCTCTTAGCTAAAGTTCTTTCTCCTTGGAACCTAAGGCAGCAAGAATATATCTGATCTGAAAAGTCTTCTAACAATTGTTCTTCAAACCCTACTCCTCTTGCCTGAAGCAGCTCTTGAAGGCTGCAGACAAATGCCTGTTTAGGATTTTCTGATCCCATTTTCCATTGTCAACCCCTAAGTGGAATCAGTGCCAGGTCAACACTGTCCCAACTTAGCCTGTATCCTTTTGCACCTACAGCAACGATTTCAAAAAGATGAAGTTTAAGGCCAGCGCTAGCATGAATACTATATGTTGCTTACCATGTAGGATACCATCTTCTTACGTTTTCTGTGGAGCTCCAACAAGACAGTGTTTCCCTCAGTTGGCCCTTCCATGTTCAGGTCCCATGTTCCAGGCTCCACCTGTAGCCACCAGCAGCTACACGAACTGGGTTCCCGAGAGGAAGGTTGAGGCTGTATGGGAGAGATAGAGGACAAGAGAAGAATGAGACCAAGACAAGTACTGATCAAAGCCCAAAGTTTACTTTTTGAGTCTGAACTTAAAAAGGGTAAAGCCCATCTCCCATCATGCTAAGCTCTTGTTGCTTTGTCAGGATCGCCTCAGGAAGATAGGTTCAACCTCTCAGCAGGTAGTGTCATCTTGGAGAAAACCAGCAGATATGGCAGAACAATAGACCTTATCTAGGTTGGAACACTTCACCCTAGGTGGGCTAGTTGACTGAGGCAGAGCAGGTTTGAACCAGCCTGCTCAAGGCTGGGGGAGGGTGCAAATTTTAATAGTCTTGATTCTGTTTACATTAACTATGGGAAACTCTTATCAAGATGGTATGAGTTTCATCAAGTGAATTATCAGAATTTATTATTGAACATTTTTATCAGTTTTTAGGTATAATAGAGTATATTGATGAAATTCCTTAGCATGTTTGTAGTTATATTATTAAAATAATGTGGTTTCTGGAAATAACTATTTTTGGCCATAGTAAATTAATTATTTGGCATACTGTTGAGTTATATTTGATTATATTTATTAAACATTTCTATATTGAAGTTCACGTGAACAGATATAACTATTATACTGATAAAATGAAAAATAAATTTTCTGTAAAGAAATTTTATATTTTAAAATGTAAAATAATTTATAAATTGGAATGAGAAGATATATAGAATACTTCTTACAACCTTTAGGACACATAAACATTTGAAAATTATGAATGTTTAGATTTTGTACTTCTTTAGAAATTTCAAAGTTATTATTTTAGAAGCTACATTTTATAAGGTAATGGAATTTAAATGGATAACTCAGCATGATCAATTATTACTAAAAGTTATCTATCTGTAAAATAAAAAATTCTCAAATAACCATTGAATAAATTGTGAAATTAAAATTATATGCTCTGAATTTCAATGAAAACATACCATAAAAATGGTCCATGAAATAATGACTTGAAAGTTGTTCTGTGTCATGTCATTTTCATCCTTAAGAATGTGCAAAATATATATTAAAAAACAACAACCAACACACTGAATAAGAAATTTTAAAAAGAATACATGTTTTTAGAATCTATCATTCATTTCTTTTTTATTTTAAACTTCTGTCGTTTTGAATTTTTGTGCCATTCTTCAAAATCTGTCTTTACACTCTCTTCCAGATCACTGATGTTCATCTTAGTGGGTTTCTCCTCTCTTCCAGACCACTGATGTTCATCTTAATGGGTTTCTCTTCTAATCTATCTACTCATGACTGCAGTGGAGACTGCAATATGAGTTTCTTTATGTTCATAAAAATACATAATTTTTTGTTCTTTGTTTGACCTTCAGTCCTGGTAAGGAGCTATTTCTATATTACCTTCTATACACTTGAACATTATCCATTCTCGTGAGGTATAATTCCATGATTATGACTGATTCTTATCACCCACAATAGCCTGTTGGGTCAGGGGAGATAGGTAGGCTAGACGTGGTGTCCTGACTCTTAGTTGAATTTTCTGCTCTGTTTTGATAAAAATGCTCTGTATGTTAAAGCATTTTTGTTTGTGATATTCATGGTAAATTTTTTAGCCACAACATTGTCAAGGACATAAGACAGTTTAGAGATGCTGAGGGAGTAGAGACTAACACATACAGAAGCATCTGGGGAAGAGAAGAGCTATGTGTTGCATAGCAGGCAAAGCCTTGTGCAAAATACAGATTGAAATAGTATGTTTGGAAGGAGAAAGGAACAACATTGAAAGGACAATGCATACTACTGTGTAAGATTCATTTCCAGGTTGAATATTTTTTCTTGATTTTTATCAGTCAAGAAGCTATCTTTAATTGTTTGGTTAGGTGTTAGAAATTCAATATTTAACAATATTGTTTGTAAATAGGGCCCAGGGAGACTTGGAAGAATGCCTCTTGAAAGGCCACGGAAGAGATTCTAGAGATTAATGCCCACAGTGAATGTGTTCTGTTCCTATAGATACTATTTTTCTATGTCTTTGCTCTTATTAAGAATATTTTTAGCGAGTGAGATGGTATAGGAGAGGAGTTCCAAGAAGGCTCTGTAACTGGTTAGGGGTGGCTGGCAGTAAGAGCTAGAAGGTTAGAAGTGGTCACATGAAATCTGTTTGAGGCTAATAAAGGCATGTCTGATGACAGATAAAAGAGTTCCAGGATGCAGACAAAGGCAGAAGTTGTTGGTTTAGATACCCAGGATCGCATTGTGTCCTCAGGGGCAGTCACTGCTTTAGCACATGTTGGGGACTGCAGCTTCTCGCTAGCCTCAGACGTATACCGTTGTTCTGGACACCCAAATTTGTACCTTCTTCCCAGCTTCAGACAGACACTGATGTTCTAGACACTTAAATTTGTACCTTCTCCCATCTTTAGGCAGATACCGCTATTGTAGAGACCCAGTTTGCAAGTTGACTAGCTTTGGTCAAACATTGCTATTGGAGACACCAGGTTCACACACTTTGCCCAGAACCTGGCCTTGCCTTGAGTTAATTCTTGATCTAATAGAAGAGATTCCTGTGAGACCAAAAAGTTCCCACAAAGGTACACTGATACCCTTTGAAAGTAATGCTTGTTTACACATTCACTTCACAGAAAAAAAAAAGAGAAAAGTTACTAAGGTTAGGAGACATCAAAGAATTATCACCTTGTTTTACTCTAAAATTTCATTCATTTCAGAGGAATTGTCAATGGGCTTCTGATAGATCCATCCAAATGTGGTGTATTAAAAAAGATTGCACATGAAAATCTTCCTATTTTTAAATTAAACGATTTATGAAATACCTATCGACCACTACAATAATGTGTTTCTACATAAGTTTTTGATAAATAATTTTTACATAGATAACATTCAGGGTTGAGTACTAATGTGGAAAAAATATTTTTTTCAATAAATCACATTGTACTTTTTGGCATTGTTTATGAAGTCAGATTTACTTTGGAATAAAGTACATATTCTTTATTTTCTCATTTTCTTTAAAATATTTTTATAATTTCATATTTTGCATTTAGATCTTTAATTGATTGCAATTTGTTTTGCCTTTTCCATGAGGTAGGATAAAGATTCTTGTTTCCCCTCATGCCCTGATAACTGCAGTGTCCTCGGTTCTCCTAGTTACTTGGTATATATCAATCATAATCTACATTTTTATGTATGCATAGCTACAACTTTGAAACCCATTTGCTTTTCTATTGGCTCATTTTCTATTTGTGTCAGTCCTATATCATTTGAATACTATATATTTGGTATAAGGGAAATTAGACTCCTATTTTTTCTTTTGTTTTCAAGTCTGTTTCACTTATAAAATATGGTGATATTTTTCAATATCTTAAAGTTGAGAGTAAAGGAGATCCTTTATTCTTGATAGACACTACCTAGATCCAAACTGCCAGCTCTCTGCTTGCAGGTCTAGGCTGAAAGGAGAGAACCTAGTCCAGCTGGGTGAGAGGGAGTCGGTCAAAGCTCTCATTTAATTGTATTAATCTTTTTGTTTATAAAAGGCTGAGAGAGGAGGTAGGCTATTTTTGTCGAAGTGAGAAGACATAGGGTGAGGGGGAAGATGACAAAGGGTGACTAACAGAGTCAAAAAAGTTATTCTATGTCAGCAGTAGCCAAAGGCAGGCTTAAACAGATCATGCTGAGTCACTCCAGTATGGAAGTGGAGCCAGGCTCCGGTTTGTCTTTAAGGCCCAAACCAGGGCCAAATAGAGCCCAACACCATCATCATTCATCACTTTTGAAAACCTCATTAAGATGAGAGACTGGAACACAGGGTCCCAATGGAGGAGGTAGAGAAAGTATCCAAGGAGCTGAAGGTGTCTGTAACCCTATAGCTAGAACAACAATATGAACTAATCAGTACCCCCAGAACTCGTGTCTCTAGCTGCATGTGTAGCAGAAGATGGCCTAGTTGGCCATCATTGGGAAGAGAGGCCCCTTGGTCTTGCAAACTGTATATGCCTCAGTACAGGGGAACGCCAGGGCCAAGAAGTGGGAGTGAGTGGGAAGGGGAGCAGGGCGGGGGGGTGTGTGTGGTATAGGGAACTTTTGGGATAGCATTTGAAATGTAAATGAAGGAAATATCTAATAAAAAAAAAAGATGAGAGACTGGTATGTAAGAAGGAAATTAAAGTTGTAGAGATGGCCAGTAGAACCTTCAAAGTCAGGAGACCACTTTTCCTCTTTTTTGTAAGGATATGCTGGCCCAAGAGAGTAGCCAAGTGTCTGAATGTCCTGGGCTGTATCCCAGGTGAATATTGATCTGACTGGAGGTGCACTGCCATTCAACTGGAGCTGTGTGCTCGGAGAGTCAAGCTTCCACCGAATCTCCCACGCAGGTGGAGACTCCAAGCCAGGATGGTAACAGCCATTGTGCTCTGCCTTGTTGGCAGCTGGCCAGGAAGAGTTTTGAGGCTTATCATTAGCTTTGACCTTTTCTCCTTTGAAATCAAATCACATTTCAGCTGGTACAAAACTGCATATATTGATGCACGAGTGTGATATTTTAATACACTAATTTACATTATATGCTGTTTAAATCAAGGTAAATTTTACTATGCCCTTTAAATGCTTTGTGGTAATAAGTTTTAAAATACTTTAAGTTTTTCAAATACATAGCAACACTATTAATGGAGAAGTGGGAACAACGTCTAGTCTCTCCTACTGTCCCCAGCCACTCATGTTGTCTGCCATGCTGCACACATCTTGTGGCACCCAACTTCTTTCACACATGATTTCACACATGATTTTCCTATGACTTCTAGGTCAATCTCTTTTATAACAAATGACTAGATTTCATTATTTTGTGGCTATACAGTATTATATTACATAATAAAAATTACGTATCACAGTCCCTCTATTTACCAACTAATACTATGTAAAGTTGTTTGTGCTTATTAAATATTGTGAGTAGTTGGTTTCCCAATGAAATGGAGTGCAGGCACATTGAGTTCATGACTTTTGGACAGATAAGATTGCTGTGCCATATGGGCATTATGTTTTTAGTTTGTAAAGAAACATATTAATTGTTTTTATGACTACTGTATTAATTTCATTCCCATATCAAATTGTAAGAGCTCCCATTTGTCCATGTACCTGTCTGTACTTGCTATCTTACATTTCTTATTATTACTCATTCTTAAAGGAATAGCATGATATTTTATTCTGGCTTTGACTTATATTTCTCTGATGGTCAGTGATAGGGAAAAATTTCCCCTCATTTTCCTTTTGGGCATTTGCATATTTTCTTTTGAGAAATGCCTATTTAAGTCTATTTTCTATTTTGTAAAGTTTGTTATTTGGATTTTTGTTGTTGACTTTTTTGAGTTCCTATATACTGTGATTATAAACTCATATGAGATGCATGCCTTCTTTCACATTTTATTAAAATAACATCTTTATAAAACTCAGTTGCTCCTCTCATCTGTAGAATTCCTAACATGTCCTCTCATTTATTAACTGAGTTTCTTTCCCTCTCCTCACAGTGTTTCATTGAATCTGTCAAAACAAAACAAAACAAAACAAAACAAAACAAAACAATACAAAACAAAACCAATAAACTATAGACTCAAACTAAAATACTACAGATACTAGCTACTGATACTCAAACCAATTTGAAATATAAAATTGAAGATACTACTAGGTAAAAAAAAACAACTAGAAGAACTATAAAGTGTGTTTATAAATAACATATATGATTTACAAATAAAATTTAAGTTATAGACTCAATAGATGTATTAGATACACCAAAATAGGGCTCTAATCATAGAGAAAACAAAAATGTTTTTAGACTTTACAAGAAGGAAAAAGCCTGGAAATGCGAAAGTGATACTGTGTTAAGTAACAGGCTGCACAAAATGTGCGCTGCTATGGACTAGTTTGCACTTCAGGAAAATTCAAGAAATGATTAAGCTAATTCTAAAAGATAGAAGATAATGAATTATCAGGTTCGAGAAATATAAGCTTATATAATAATCTAGATGCAATTTAGTTAAACTGGATTATATGTAAAACAAAAAATAATCTTAAAAGTTATAAAAGACAGATCACCTAAATTGATTGTGTGATGCAATATTAAGATTTTAAATTGTGACATTAAAGAAAAAATACAAAAGCTAAAATACTGAAAAGAATAAACAAAAAAGAAAGAAGAAGAAATTAGGTTTAAAACAGTGCATTTCCAGTGCTATTTTGTTGGAGGGAAAATTATTAACTATATTTAGTTGCTTCATAAGTATGAAATGGGAATTTTGAATGTTGTGCTAAGAAGCATTCGTGACCCTCCCAAAAAGACCACCAAGGAGTCGAATCTGTTGCAATTGCATTAGCGTCTCTTTATTCAAGCTTGAGCTTAGGCTACACCATCTTCTCTGACACAGAAGAATGGGAGGGGACCTTGAGTCTGGTTTCAGGTAAACACTTATAGAGGCAAGAAGGGAGTATCTAGCTTGGTACAGATATGATTGGGGGGGGGGGTGTCATTATGGCCTTTAACATAAGCCAAACCATAAACTTAACTTCTGCTTTCCTCCTGATTGGTGGTTGCTAGAAAGTGAAGTGTCAGAGGCAGGCTGGTAACCTGGGGTGCAGTTTGTTGGGGGGAAATTGCAACCTGGAAACTGGTGCAGGACACAGGGGTTTTTTTTGGGGGGGGGTAACCTGGAAACTGGTGCTAGGTGCCAGTTTGTTAGTTAACTCCAGTTCAACTTTAGGTCAAGTTCTCTAAGATGGAATCTGAACCCAAAAGATTTGGTCTCTCACAAGGATAAAGATAAAATTAAAATGTGTGTTTTTTAAATAGTCATAGGAAAAGGAAAAAAGTGCAAGACCAGAGAGAAAAATCAATTCAGGTACATGCAATGGAAATATTGGTTAGAATTGGTAGAAACAAATCAGAATTTACTAATAATGCTAACAATAATCATAATGGACTAAGTTTTGCCTTAAAATATATAGGCCATTAAAACAGTATTTTTAAAAATTGTAATCATATGTTGATCACATGATGTTAAGACATATGGATGAGAAAAATTTAAAGGAAAATAATGGAGTACAGTACAATGAATCAAAAACCTAAAGGAAATCAGGATAGTTATAGAACAGAAACTAAGCAGATATTAAGCAAAAACATTATTAAAATTATGAATGCATTATATACTGAGAAAAGTGTTAAATTACCAGGATCATGATACACTACTCACAATTCCCTTCAGACTTAAAGGACTCACCCATTGAGTTGGTGGGGTGAATAGGTCACTAGCTAATAGTTCTCATCTGCCATCTGTCGTAGAAGTTGCATCTTATTCAAACAACTTCACATGCCTTTTCCAAGACAGCTCAAAACACATGGCTGGTAGACGAACATGAGAACATACAGGGCCAGCTCATTTCAGAATGTCCCACACAGTTAGTTGAAGTATTATACTGGGATTGTATCCCATCTTGGTTTCCCTCTCTGGCCAGTTCTGTGTCTCTCCCTTACCTTTGATCAACAACGTATTTACTAACACCCCCACACCCTGTTTGTTCAGTTCTGTCTCAGAGGCCGCCTTTGAAGAAACACAACCTGGAATAGTTGGTACTAGAAGTTAACAGGCACAGCCATGGAATTTTGGAGTTGTGTTGCTCACTTTCAGCAGGTACTAGAAACTCCTAAGTGAGAATCCATGGATCAAAGCTGACTCTTGGCATACAATGACAAAATTTCAATTGTTGGTCCCTTCCTTAAGGATGACTTGGAATGGAAGAAATACATTAGCTCATTTTATGTCCCAGAATTTAAAATAATAAGAACATAGTAACTACATGGATAAAGGAATTGGGTGAGCTTTTCTCTTTGTTTTCCACGTTCTTATTGGTATATTGTTTCATTGTTACATTTTATTGCTAGTTCTTGCCCATATCTTACTGTACTGATTTATAAATTAAAATTTATAGAAATACAGACCAAGGGAAAACATATGTTTTGTTATTTATTGGGATCTCTAAGCGCAAACGGTCGTTTGAAAAAAGATTTATTTTAAAGGCTGAGAACATGGACAATGTCTGAGCTATTAAGAGTGTCTACTGCTCTTGCAGAAGATTGAGTTTGATTCCAGCACCACGCTGAGGAGCTAAAAGCCACCATTAACTCTAGTTACTTCTGGCCTCTGTGGGCACCAACACTTGCATTGCCCATACTTGTACAAGACACATAATGCACATAATTAAAAACAAAAATAAACCTTAAAAAAAAACCCAGAGACTGTAGAATCACTAATTAAAAGTGTGGAAGCCAGGACATCTCTTTGGAAACATGTCTGACTCAGACAGTGGACAGTGGCCGAGCACTGAAAGCACAGTGCTTAGGCATACAGGCAGTAACACTCTAATGTGGATTGAATACAGCCAAAGTGGATTTTGGTACACTAGGAAAACAAAGCAACAAAATGTAGTGGTGACCCATATTTTTCTTCTTCATTTTGTAATTACTCGCAAGGCTGGAAGACCAAGTACAGGAGCCTTATTCCAGGCACATTGAGTTTTTGCAGATACAGAATTTGAACCCAGTGACTGCCTAGTCAGGAGGGCCACTACTGAGTCCGAATCATCAAAAGAAATACAGAAAATCAAGACTTACAAAGCAAAGGGAAGATACCCAGCCCTACACCAAATCATATCCCTTTAAGCTGCTTCTGGACATAAGCCATTTCTTCTTTCACATTTAAAATGCATTGTAAATCAATTTTAAAGAAGTCAAGCAAAGGTTTATTCATGTTCTGTAATTAGACTGTAAAACCACGAGCTGAGAAATATGGCTTTCACTCGAATCAGAGTGGAAAAGCATATTCTTTATTTTCTTCAAAAGAGCACCCTGCACATTCGGAATCAGTTTCTTTCTTCCTCTTTTTTCAAAAAGCTCTTTGGGCGCCCTAACAGAACATTCTTTTAGAAAATGCTTTCTGAGGTTCAGTCTGGAGGTTTATTTTAGATGTGACCACCTGTGTGAAATGCAGGGGTTATTTTCAAAGGAGTTCTTTCATTTGTCTTTGTGGGAGAGAGGGTGCCTCAATCAAAATGACATCACGTTTGTGGGGCACCTGTGAAACAGGGCAGAAGTTGGCTCCCATACAAAATACTTTGTTTTCCTTTGCTTTGCTGTGGTTGTTAACTTGATTTCTTCTATCCATAAATTCTTTAATTGGTTTAATAAAATATACAACAAGCTGTGAATGCCCCCTTTCTATCGGTTCCACTGTGCATGTTTACACAGTGAAAGAGAGCTAACCCCAAATCACAGTTTGTTACAAAAAGAAACTTTAAAAGGTTCAGAGCAGCTAGGAAATATTTGAAAAAAGAGAAAATTAAAGACAGGAAGGGATTCTTTGATAACAATTTTCAAGTCTACATTAGTTGATCTTGCATAAAACCTCCTCAGGCACTCTGTAGGCAATGAAGAAGCTATAACGCTCTTTATTATCTCTGAAGCATGTGAACTTTTATTGCCGGAGGTGTTAAGCTAATTTTTTTTTAAAGGGCAGAACAGGAGACAGGGTTTTATAATAACTATTGCTGTGACCGAGGGTAATCAAATAGGTGGGGATTGCTCCAGGTTGATGCAAGATTATAGTCCTGTCCAAGAAAGCCTGACCTATTCTTTTGATAGGCACTCGCATGGAATGATTAGAAACAGGGTACAGGATTTTAAAGTTTCAGATCACTTACATGACTGAGAGTATCAGTGACCCCTCAAATGATTTCAGGTTAATATTGTTATTAAAAGGTAAAAACTCCAGTTTTGAAGCACAATTGTACTTCTTATCCACCTCCCTCTCTCATCCCTTCTATCTCCATCCTTATCTCCATCTTTCCTCAGCATCTTTTCACCTAGTATTTTATGTATTTCATGGAAGTCCAAGGCATTTCTACCCCAAAAGGTTATTTCTTAATACACTTTGTCTTTTGGTTTCTAAATGAGACTTCACAGTTTCCTAGGTCAGTGTAGAGTGGAAGTACAGGTCAAGGTGTTAAGAAAGGGATGTATCAGTGAAAACAGAAGAGAACAAACGGTTAAAGCCAAGGAAATGACCACAAATGTGAGAAGAGAGCATGGCAGAAAAGGAAAGTACAGTGGTTGAAGGCCAGGAAGGAGGGGCAGTATAATGTGTTTGATGGAGAACTCATGAGAAACAAAAACTTACCTGGTTGTGTGTCTGTCTCTGTGTGTGTGTCTTGATCTTCTGCTGTTGACTGGTACTTCATGTCCCTTATAAGGTAGTTCTATTTATGAAAACCAGACCCTGGTCAATTTTATGATTGATGCTGGGGTGATATAGAGGGGAATGTATATGATATAGAAATAGGCATGAATTCCGATTTCATTAATCTATAGCCTATACAATTTGAGGGTTTTGTTTTAAGAAAAATAACTCCTGTTGTGAAGGTTAGGGAAACACAAAACACAACACAAGCATTTTAAAATTATTTTACAACAATCAACCTACCATCCTGATGCATATAACATAGGAGATGGCATATATATATTTACACACACACACACACACACACACACACACACACACATACACATATGGACAACCTTGTTTCAAAAAGTTATATTTATATATTTTCTCATGAACATTTTGAAAGTTAATAGATTCTATGAAAATTTCAAAATTCAGAATGATTACAATATGTATAGTAATCAACTGTCTGACACATTTCTATAAAATTTTTAGTCCAAATTTTTGTTGTATACATTTAATTGTATTTCAATGTAGTTGTTTTGTATGCAAGAAATATAAAGCATATATACATATATGACAATAATTGAAGAAAAAGAGAACCATCTATTTGAAATGAAGTAGGGGGACATGGCAAAGGATGAAGAGAGATGTTGTGCCAGGAAAGTATTCATGAACCCAAAAAGACCACCAAGGAGCCAACTCCAACGTAATCCCATGAGGGTCTCTTTATTACAAGCCCGAGCTTGGACTCTGCAGGATGGTAAGATGGAGCAGCCCTCAAGCCCTCACTAGAATAAGGTTTTATAGGAAATGGCAAGCAAACAAGGGGGTTTATGCCAACAGGTGAGTGCTTTGAAGCAAAACCATGAACAATCTCAAACAGTTTGAAAGTATATCTGAAGCAATCAGACTAATCTTTGATTGACTACTTCTAGGAAGTAGTTAGTAATTCTGGGATATCAGCCAAGGACAAGCCATGGGTTACTTTCTGATACTTAGGTATAGCTTGGGTTTAGCTGCAGGTTAAATTCTCAGGGTCTTTTTCTTTTAAGATGGAGTCTAGTGCCAAGATGTAGTAGGTTTAGCATCTCAGAGATTAAGGGGTAAATCATATAAATACAGTAAAAGTATACAAAATCTGAAAGATAAGTTTAATTTATAAAAAGAAGAGGAGAGAAGGACCGTGCATGCAAGCTTGCTCTGTGTCCACATGTAATGCCATCTCCTATGTTATATGCATCAGGATGGTTGTAAAATAACTGAAAGATGTTTGTGTTGTGTTTTGTGTTTCCCAAACCTTCACAACTGTGAGTCAAATTAGCTTTCATTCTTTGTAAATTACTGAGTTCCAGGCAATTTGGTGTAGTTACATACAATGTACGTTATGGGACTTTTCATGGGGGTACTTAAAAAAATAACTATTCACTACAAAAAAAGAAATGAATAACAGTCTGAAGAAATGGTTTCTGCTGTCTAGTTTGGTGAACTGTTGAGGTCACGGGGGCTCCTAACAGGAACATGATGACTTTTCATTAGCTGCCTCTGTAATTTGGGTATGGGTAGTGACACAGGAAGCTGTATAGCTGGTGCTCCCTGCTCAACCTGCAAACATTATCCCTGGCCCTTTGTCTCAAAGCATGCTTACTGCACCTACAACCATGGTAATCTTGAATCTTACATGTTTGATTAGCATCCCTGGTTCTGTGAGCTCCACACTTGGCACTGCATGCTCTTCACTCATGCAACCCTTGCCAACAGGAGTGAATATTTTAATCTCTAGGAAATAGTTGCATAACATAGACAAGATACAGTTTTCACATGGTGTCTTGTCTCTAATCTTCAGATGAAGATTTATGTAATAAAATCCAGGACTTATATATAACATCCTGTTGATTTACGATCACTAGTCTCAGACTAGATCCCATGACTAACTTTCCTTGACCAATAAGCTTGTATACAGCAAAGTCTGAGACTTCTCATCCTCCATAATTACATGTCCCAATTCCTTGTAATAAATAGTCTTGATTTTGACTGATACTAAAAATCCACATGCTTCACACATTTTAATGTATCTAAAGGTTATGGAGGCTAAGGAATGGATACATTTTAAGACATTGTTGTGTCTACCATACACTGCTAAAGGAATTGCTTAAGAATATTGTGGCTTTGTTTTGCCTCTGCATGGATCAGAAAAAGTCATACTTACAGGTTCAACTAGTAATACTTTGACAATTCTCCTACTTGGTGTTCATTACCTAGTGAACCAGGAAGGTGTCACTAATAGAATGAAGCCAGTCATGGTTTTGCTAGAATTTCATAGTAACAAAAGTACTAATTACAGAATCTATCAACTACCACCCCTCCCCCAGGTGAAGTCTGTGATATTTTAGAATGTCTTGGGTTCTGCCGCAGGAAAAGATCACATTGTAAGATAGTTCTCTTCAACAAGTGTTCCAGCAATACCCTAAGGGAGGCTAAAGCTGTATAGTCAGTCACACTTCTCTTTATAGGATGAGGGAAAAGACATCTGCCCCAGTGAGTTCATATTGATGTTTACCTTTCAGGGATTTATAGTTTTTTTTTTTTTTTTTACAAGTTACAGACTCATCTGAAACTTGAAGAAAATGTTCATTTATTCTAATAGAAAATGGGCAGTCTGTGGGTACCTTTCCATACATTCCTAACTGACCACCTCTAGTCCATTTTCCCTCAAGGCAACTCTCTGCTACCTATTAAGTTTAACCAATGGGTACATAGACCATTGCATACTGTAAACATTGAAGTATTCAAAACACTATAACAGGCAGTATAAAATCAGCAGTGAAACTTTTAAAGTTCACCATTGACCAAAACAAAAGAGCCTATGAATTTAAATTGTTTTGTTTAGTATAGGCGTGACATATTAAAATATCATATACATTAAAAAGAAGCTTAATACTTGTGGAACTTTAACATTGCTTTTTTTTTGGGGTATATCTTGAAAGTAGGAATATATCCCTGAGATTTCAATTATATCAGTGATGGGATTTTTTTTTTCGTAGTTCTTGAAAATAGATTCATCTCTCATACAACATGACCTGACCACAGTTTTCCTTCCCTCTACTCCTCCCAGCTCTCCAACATCTCCTCTCTCTACCAGATCCACTTCTCCTTTGTTTCCCTTCAGAAAGGAGCGGGCTTTCAAGAGACATCTTGCAAAACACAACAAAACATTGTACAATAAGATAAGGCAAAAGCCCTCATGTTGAGGCTGGACAAGGCAACTAAATAGAAGAAATAGAGTCACACGATGTGGCAAAAGAGTCAAAGAGACATACCATCCCCCATTGTTATGAGTCCTACATAAACACCAAGCTAACAACCATAGTATATATGTAGAGAATGTGGTGTTGATGCCTGCAGGGCCTGTGCTTGCCACTTCAGTCTCTATGAGCCCAAATGAGCCCCACTTAGATTTTTTGTTTGTTTGTTTTCTAAGACAGGGTTTCTCTGTATAGCCCTAGCTGTCCTGGAACTCACTTTGTAGACCAGGCTGGCCTTGAACTCAGAAATCCGCCTGCCTCTGCCTCACGAGTGCTGGGATTAAAGGCGTGTGCCCCCACACCTGGCTCCCACTTAGATTTTTAGTGAGCCATGTTCTCCTGGTGTCCTCCATCCTCTCTGACTCTATAATCTTTCCTCCCCATCTTCCACAGGATTCACCACTCAGCAGAGAGGAAACCAATGGAGTCTTCCAACTTAGACTCTCTGCACCCACTCTCATCTACATGTTGGAAATTTTTAGGAAGCTTTAAACAAAGTGTTCTTGGAATAAATTAAATTTTAAACAAAAAGAAGATGATGAATAGAATACTGAAAGTGGCAAATGGCCCTTCTTTTTTTTTTTATTACGTATTTTCCTTAATTACATTTCCAATGCTATCCCAAAAGTCCCCCATCTCCCCCAACTTCCCTACCCATACATTCCCATTCTTTTGGCCCTGGCATTCCCCTATATTGGGGCATATAAAATTTGCAAGTCCAATGGGCCTCTTTTTCCAGTGATGGCCAACTAGGCCATCTTTCTATACATATGCAGCTAGAGACAAGAGCTCCGGGGTACCTGTTAGTTCATCATGTTGTTCCAACTATAGGGTTGCAGATCCCTTTAGCCCCTTGGGTACTTTCTCTAGCTTCTCCATTGGGAGCCCTGTGATCCATCCAATAGCTGACAGTGAGCATCCACTTCTGTGTTTATTTGGCCCCGGCATAGATTCACAAAAGAGAGCTATATCTGGGTCCTTTCAGCAAAATCTTGCTAGAGTATGCAATGGTGTCAGCGTTTGGAAGCTGATTATGGGATGGATCCCTGGATATGGCAGTCTCTAGATGGTCCATCCTTTCATCACAGCTCCAAACTTTGTCTCTGTAACTCCTTCCATGGGTGTTTTGTTCCCAATTCTAAGAAGGGGCAAAGTGTCCACACTTTGGTCTTCGTTCTTCTTGAGTTTCATGCATTTAGCAAATTGTATCTTATATCTTGGGTATCCTAAGTTTTGGGCTAATATCCACTTATCAGTGAGTACATATTGTGATCACCCTTTGTGATTGGGTTACCTCACTCAGGATGATGCCCTCCAGGTCCATCCATTTGCCTAGGAATTTCATAAATTCATTCTTTTTAATAGCTGAGTAGTACTCCATTGTGTAAATGTACCATATTTTCTGTATCCATTCCTCTGTTGAGGGGCATCTGGGTTCTTTCCAGCTTCTGGCTAAGATTGAGAATTGACAAGTGGGACCTCATGAAACTGCAAAGCTTCTGCAAGGCAAAAGACACCATCAATAAGACAAAAAGACCACCAACAGATTGGGAAAGGATCTTTACCTATCCTAAATCAGATAAGGGACTAATATCCAATATATATAAAGAACTCAAGAAGGTGGACTCCAGAAAATCAAATAACCCCATTAAAAAATGGGGCTCAGAACTGAACAAAGAATTCTCACCTGAGGAATACCGAATGGCAGAGAAGCACCTGAAAAAATGTTCAACATCCTTAATCATCAGGGAAATGCAAATCAAAACAACCCTGAGATTCCACCTCACACCAGTCAGAATGGCTAAGATCAAAAATTCAGGTGACAGCAGATGCTGGCGAGGATGTGGAGAAAGAGGAACACTCCTCCATTGTTGGTGGGATTGCAAGCTTGTACAACCACTCTGGAAATCAGTCTGGCGGTTCCTCAGAAAATTGGACATAGTACTACCGGAGGATCCAGTAATACCTCTCCTGGGCATATATCCAGAAGATGTCCCAACCGGTAAGAAGGACACATGCTCCACTATGTTCATAGAAGCTTTATTTATAATAGCAAATGGCCCTTCTTACACACACTATATGAAGGGAAGTTAGATTGTGAGCTCCAGTCTGATATGACCTGTATCAGAGTCACAGAAATCTAACCTAGGCAGCCTAGCTTAAACTCGTTGTACCACACTTCTTTCTAAGGGCAATTGGAATAACTAGAGAGCTCTATCCCAGATGACTGCTGTGAAGATCAATTCTTTACATATGCATGAAGAATGGTATACATTAGCTATTTTCATTATATATAGTAGGTTGAAGAAAGTGGTTATCTTGACGGGAAAGTAAGCATACTATTATTATTGCCCATACTCACCACAACTAAGAGGATTCAGCTCCCCTTACAATCATGTCACAGTAGGCATGGGCCAGGTAGGCCTCAGTTATGCAGAGAAGACTTAGATGAACTTTGCATGGAGAAGCAGGGGTTAGAATTCCCATTGTAGTATGCTGGCTTTCAAGAAAGAAAGAAGGAAGCTAAACTGAGCATGCCTGTACCCAACTGAACAGATAAGATGCATTAGTCTTCCTTCTATGTGACATATGTATAAAAATGAGAAGTTCCAGCTGCGTTTGTAAAAAAAACCACCTCATTGTTGAAGACTGCTTCAGGAGAATGGGGCAAATAGAAATCTCACAACAAATGATCTTACACACAGAATACTGCTTGGTACTTTTTTGATCCAAAGTGGCAGAAGACCAATTTTAACACATGTGTAAAAGAGAGCTTTACACTCTTACATGGAAAGAATCCAAGAAGCATGCCTCAGACATGAACTTGCAGGTATTTAAAGACTAAATCTCTCCCTGCTTTTCCTGCACGCCTGCTGGGTATCGTTTAAACCTATTTTCTCTGGCTGAAGATAAAATTTGTCAACTCAGCCAAGAGCAATGGTAGAAACAGGTGCGCTAACCCTATGGCATAAAAATCAAGTCTCTCCTCCCAGATATGGGAAAAAGAACACTGAGAGGTTAACTGCCTTTATTGGCCTGCTGCTTGACTTCTTGCCTTTGACCCAATTCCTTGGCCATGGGAATGGTATACTACTCACACCCCTGTGATTGATAGTGTCACAAGAATCATGCTAGATGCTTCCACTTTCCTGAGCATCATGGAGTCTTTCTTATTTCCTTGCATAATAGAGGATTACAATATTGAATGAAGGCCTGAAAGAGAAAAGGTTGAATGTTGCTTGGCCATACCTCATTCCCCCATTATTTTTGACATTCAAATTAATTATTGCATGTATTTTAAAACTATACAATATATTTTTAAAACCTACTTCTCTAAGTCTTTAAGGAGTAGCCACAATTAAGGCCTTAGGGAGATTGGTGGAAATAAAGGATAGACTGTTTCAAATATAGATTACAGTGACCAATTAATAATTAGGAACATCTTTGAGTTCCTGGAAATCTTCTATGTCCAGGGCCAGATAAAAAGTCCAGGGAGGCCAGTGTAGCTGGGTCATAATGGAAAGATCGCAGCAGTGTAAACACTGGCAACTACATGGGGACTATTAAAACAGCTATCCAGACTAGGAGAACCAGGGGACTTGTAAAACAAAATGTGTTTGTTCTCTTTCATGAACTTTTTGGATTTGTTCATATTTGAATTCCACTAGCTTCTCCATGGACTCCCAGCTAAATTGTACATTTTTTGATATGTTTCATCATGGGAAAAAACAACATTCAACCTATGAATTGATAATCAAATAAGTCATAATGTGTGACTGAAATAATTTCTTTCAAATGCAAAGGGAACATTTCCATTTGTTGACTTATGCACAAGAACAGAAGCTTCAATTTTAAATGCCTGGTCAGAGAGATCATGTGGCAGCATGGTTTATGGCGTGTGAGTGCATGGAATGGGGAGCAAGCAATGAGGGGAGAATATTGGGCCACTCTTACAGGGACCTTTCCAGTAACCTTTTCAAATGGTGCCCCCAACTGTGTAATATGATACTAGGAGCATAGGGCTTTAATCTCATTTCCCATGTACATATTCATAAGTTCTATGCAGTGTTTCTTGTGTAATTTACTCTGGGATCCCAGAGAAAGCTCAGGCAGAGTGAAGAAGGATCCCAAATATGAAGGCTATGAAAAGGTTCGCTTCACTTGACTCTTGGACCTCATCAAATCCTGCAATCTCTGGGTTATCCTATCAGTACAGAGAAGGACAGATCTCTAGAACTTTGAATTGGTGTTCATGTGATGTGCTGTCTATGGAAGACTGTATTTTCAGTGAATTTTCTTGAAGCCAGTCTCTTGCCTCCTGACTTACCAACCAATACTTGAATTCTCCTCCTCCTCCCCCACCCCAATCCCTACTTGTGTATTTGTCAGGGATTGTCATCTTGAAGATCTGCTTTTTCTGGACATTGCTCTCAAAATGTATCATAGGATTTTTCCTTAGACAATCTGCTGAGGGTTTTAGGTATCTGACTAAATACTATTCTATTTCCCATGGTGAGTTTTAATAGGATCTACCTGTCAATTAATAAGTGGTTCTGTCTATATGATGAGCAAAAAGTTGACTTCCCACGCTAGCACCTAAGCAAGAGGGGTTCCCCAGCAGCTGCAATGGACTTCATTTGCAATATTCTTCTTCCCACTTACACAGCTGATTGCTTTTGGATTCCAAGTCAGCTCATTTCTGTTTCAGGATTTGCCCTTCCCATCAGATTTTGAGCTTGCCAAACTTACACAATTGCATATATGTACCAATTTCCTTAAAACTCCCCTCCTTCCATATTTATATATATTATATAAAATCTCCTCTATGTAAATGCATCTATAAGACTACATCGAATGGTTTCATAGAACAGTACTTTGGAAAGCTCTGCAGTTTCTCATGAAGCATGATTTGCTGTGTTTGTATTGCAAGCTTGGCTGTTGTACACACCAGCAGTTAATGACTCTCAGAACTGATTTTGGCACTATGGGTCAAGAGAGAAGTTGATATTTACTAGGAGCGACCAATGCAGAAAAGGGTAGAGTGACATTAGTTTATCAAAGGTCATTTCTTTAGTGTTTTGGCTATTTTTACTCCCTTGTTGATGAAGTTCCTATTGTAAGTTCCCCGGAGAGAATAACAAGGATTCCCTTGACATGAGACCTCAAATCTGGTCTCTCTCTATAAATTCCCTAAGACTGTCAGAGAGCCAACACAAAAATTTATATCTAAAAGTTGCTAACTTCTTCGTTGGGTACTAGTACTTTAGAGATTAAATAATATTATCGCTTTTCTTTTTATTTTGCATTACAGTGCAATGGTTTAATTGTTTTTAACCTTTTAAAGCATGTCCAAATACATTTATCATTTTGCTCTGGAAGAGTTGAGTAAAGTCTACTGTTTTCGTCATAGCCCCAAAGTGTGGACACTGTGCCCCTTCTTAGAATTGGGAACAAAACACCCATGGAAAGAGTTACAGAGATAAAGTTTGGAGCTGTGATGAAAGGATGGACCATCTAAAGACTGCCATATCCAGGGATCCATCCCATAATCAGCTTCCAAACGCTGATACCATTGCATACACTAGCAAGATTTTGCTGAAAGGACCCAGATATAGCTGTCTCTTGCGAGACAATGCCGGGGCCTAGCAAACACAGAAGTGGATGCTCACAGTCAGCTATTGAATGGATCACAGGGCCCCCAATGGAGGAGCTAGAGAAAGTACCCAAGGAGCTAAAGGGAACTTCAACCCTATAGTTGGAACAACATTATGAACTAACCAGTACCCCAGAGCTCTTGACTCTAGCTGCATATGTATCAAAAGATGGCCTAGTAGGTCATCACTGGAAAGAGAGGCCCATAGGACTTACAAACTTTATATGCCCCAGTACAGGGGAATGCCAGGGCCAAAATGTGGGAGTGGGTGGGTAGGGGAGTGGGTGGGGGAGTGTATTGGGGACCTTTTGGATAGCATTGGAAATGTAAATGAGGAAAATACCTAATTAAAAAATAATTAAAAAAATAAATAAAGATGCATATAAACTAAAAAAAAAATCATGGCATTATGTTCCCACTTATTCAATAAAATTTGCTAGGATAGATGAAAAAAAAGTCTATTGTTTTATCTAGGGTTTCCTCAGACCCTTGTTCAGATAGAGGCCTATGTGGTTGGTGATGCCTGTTGAGAACTAATAGAGTGGGTGGACTTGAGCAGACACTCGGCCAGTTGAGCTGTTGATTTCCTTTGTTTGCTTGTATCTGAGAATACTTTCATCGTTGCACACACAGATTTTGGAACTTTAGAGCCTGCGATTTCAGCAAAATGGTTATTTCAGCAAATAGTGTTGAGAGTGTGTACTAGTACAGTCTGTGGCAAAATGACCGGAAAACATATGCTAATTGTTGTGTGTTCAGGCAAGATTCAGCCCTCAGAAGAAGTAGCTATAACTGTTCCAAAATCTGTCTGACCGGAGTTTCCTGGTATCAGGCTTTACGTTTGGAGCAGTGGTCAAGAATGTTAGTTAGTTTCTGATTCTGATCCTTAGAGTTAATGACTTAGGCAAGTGGAGATCTCGACCTTGCCTTGATCCTGCTTACTTGCTCTGTTCCCACACACATAAATCGGAAATTTTAGCAGCACCAGATTCATTAGTTCCTTGCAATGATTTTAAAAGAGGGACCATGTGGAAGAATGGCAGCAGGTGTTCCCAAATGGTAAATTTACACAACAGTATCACTGCACCTGTGTTTTGACTATGACTGTTCCCTGAGATTAGGTATAAAAGTTTTCTACTTACAGTGCCATGTTAGCACACAAAAGAGGTTGGAATGCTAAAAGCATTTTTGTCTCAAAGTTTGAGATTAAGATACTCAAACTTGTATTTCACTATAAGTTAGTTGCTCAGAAAATATTCTTGAATGGCTATATGTTGAATAATGTGGCAATGTTAATAGGTGAAGAAAAAGTGTTGCAAACCACAGCACCAGCGGGGTCTATTTTTTTCTTAAATGAGAAGGTAGCCTTAAATCTATTTATTTATTTATTTATTTATTTATTTAATACTTACTTATTGTGTATGTATGCACATATTTCTGCATGCCAAGGACTATATGTGGAGGTCAGAACACAACTTATAAGAATCCGTCCTTTCTACCATGTGTTTTCTAGAACAAATCCAGGTCATCATGGTTGGCAGCAACTATCGTTATGCACTGATATATCTTACAAGCCCAGCCAGTAGATTTAAGTCAACATTATTTTGCTACGTATTTGGCACTGGCCAAGAGTTCAGTATGCAAATGGACAGTGTGTATTAATATTTCCAAAACCAAAATGAAACAACAGACACTAGAAAATAAATAACAAAAAGAAAGATCAATACTAATTATTTTCTACATTAAGCATATCTAGACTGTGGTAATCTTGTAGTACCTGTGTCATAAAATGCCTATTCTATTTTTTTTATTAGATATTTTCTTCATTTACATTTCAAATGCTATCCCCAAGGCCCCCTATACCCTCCCCCTGCCCTGCTTCCCAAGCCACCATTCCCGTTTACTGGCCCTGGCCTTCATTCCCCTGTACTGAGACATATGATCTACTCAAGACTGGACCTCTCCTCCCATTGATGGCTTACTAGGCCATCATCTGCTACATATGCAACTAGAGACACAGCTCTGGGGGTTACTGCTTAGTTCATATTGTTTTTCCTCCTATAGGATTGCAGATCCCTTTAGCTCCTTGGGTACTTTCTCTAGTGGCACACGGCAGTAGGATTTGCTGAAGAAGGCAGAGGCAGGAGGATCATGAGTTCTAGGCCAGCCTGGGCTGCCTATTCTATTTAAAATATTTTGGGATGCTCTCTTTAATAAAAATATCCAATTATATCTCACTAAAACTAAAATGATATTATATAATATCTCACTCAAAACACATGATAATTATGACATTGAGGGCATTATGGCCTAGTTCTTCTACTTGCTCTATTGCCTGATAGTTTGCTTTTGATTTATATATTTATTTTAAATATTCCTCCTCATCTGATTCTTGACCTCTATAGTTCTTATTCAGTTAAACTTCTGGCCACACCAAGTTCTGCCTTCTGTCATAGAGCAAGGAAGAACATTGTTTGTCTGTTCACATCCATCACATTTCATACCTTCTGAACCACCATCCTTTCTATGCTGTCATTTGATTTGAACTACCTGATCTTTCCCATGGTACTTTAAGAGCTTTGTCTTCATTACCTGTGATACTTCACATTATAGCTAGTAGGATATCAAGAACATTCTTAGATGGGATATCCAATTGATACAGTAAATAAGTTATCTGGGTGATGTCATTGAGAACAACAAATTGACATCTTGTCTTGGACTAAGCCACCATAGGATGTTAGAATTGTAGGAACCCTGATTGAGCTCAAAGGTATAATTCATTCACCTGTTTGGTGTGATGGTATTTTGAGAAAGGGTTTGTAGTAGGTGTAGCTTTAGGAACTAAGGAGTTTGGAGCTGCAACACTCATTTTGCTCTTGCTGCTAAATTCATTCCTTGCTGTCCTCTATATGAGTGACAGGGATCCTGACAAATCATAGACTGTATTCTCAGTTTCCAGCTGAGTTTGGCCAACAGAGAGCTCGACAGAAGGCAGTATTAGAAGTATTCATTTTTCACAGGCTCTAACTTGTCACTCTTCATGTTTCCAGTCATAACTCCATTTCCTCCATATCCAACTGAAGAGGTTGCTACAGGTTCTGATAATTTTGTGTCCATTTTGGCATACCTGGTTTTGTATGTTGCTAATCTCTGAGCCGCCCTACTCATTCTCATTTAGATTTGTTAACTAAAATGTGTAATACATATAAGATAGAACAATTAAAAGTGGAGGGACTCATACTCAATGTCTTTACCACTGCAGTGTTTATTTGGCCTTTCAAGAAATCAGGAGATGGAAGGGAGGGGAAGGAGGAGAAGGAGGAGGAGGAGGAGAAGGAGAGGGAGGTTAAGGGTGAGTGGGAGCAGCACAGGGAGAGTGACTGGGACATGGAGAGGGAGAGAGTTGGATACAGGGAAGGATTGGGAAAGGAGGAAAAGGAGGAGAGGCACAAAAGAAGGAGAGGAGTAAAGAGAGGGAGGTGAGATAGGGTCAGGGAAAAGGATAGAGGGACAACCAATGAGGGAGAAAGAGAGAGTGAGAGAGAGGGAGGGAGAGAGAGGGAGAGGGAAAGGGAGAGAGACAGAGGCTGAGAGCAGCTGGATCAGATACAACATATCTGATGATATCACGTGTTCTAATATGTACATTTAAAGGAATGTAGAAACAACTAATGCAGAGATCCACTCTGTGCCACACCTCTGCTTTCCTGGGGATCGTCCTCTTGCTCACTTGTAGTTCTCTGAACCTCTTCTTACCCTGAGGATTGTCACATTCAGGACTTGTATTTTTAAAGAAACCTTATTTTACTTAATTGACCTAAAAATTGTTTTCCTGTTTTGAAAAAAAAAGTATTCCATCCTTAATTAACCAAATTTCTTTTTATAAAATTCTCTTGCTTGAAATATATACTGAAAGGACACCATCTAGTTAAAGATGATGAAAAAGGAAGGATTAAAGACATGAAAATCACAAAAAGAATGTCCTTTCCATGAAAAAAACCTACAAGAGCAAGTTACTAAAACAACATGTATATCCCACTGACAACAAATGGGAGACCCTCTAGAGTTACTAGCAGAAAAGGGGATTTAATCACTGCAGGAACTTGAGAATCGATTTTTTTTTCTGGCAGAGCTCAGTGGAGCCTGAACGGAGACAAAGGAAAGCTTGTGATGTGATGGAGATGAGCTAGGAGAATTGACTTTGGCACTCTGACCCCCGGAAGGAAACGAACCATGCATAAGCACATAAGCAGTAAACAGAGGGTCAGCTGCTACTTGGATGAGTTTTGATTTTAGCTTGGTGCCACTGACAGGTCTGACAGCAGGACACAACGTCTCCCTATACAGGATTAGTAACCCAGTGGACCAAATCACCATGAGCAATTGCTGGTGACAGAGGAGCTTTCTGGACACATCTGGAAGTCACTGGTGGGCTTCTAAGTTCATATTCCACCCAGCAGTCCAAAGATGCCTTTCGAAGTGGGTGGGTTCTTTGCTATAGAAGCTGATTGCTTGCTTTTGTTGTTGTTGAAACTTTTTTGGAGTTTATTTTCGTAGAACTGGAAAGACACTCTAAGGCTTCTAAAGACTACTACTCAAGGAGAGGTGAAATTATTTTAATCAAAAAAAGAAAAACAATTTAATTTGTCCCTTTATGAACTTGTGTTTGTAATAGAGCACAGTCTGCAGAAAATTAAAGCAAATTCCAACCCTGAAGGTTACATACATTTTCATTTGATTTTGACAGTCTAGCCAGTGAGAGTAAGCCTGGGAAAGGCTGATTTTCAATGGTTTGAAAGAATTTAATTTTCTCTGCTGGTCCACAAAATGTTGCTTATTGATCACTATTTCATGGTCTTTTTGTTTCTTACCTTTCTTGGAGTTGACAGCAGAGAAGCTCACTGGTTTCATTGGGTTTTGGTTTTTGGCTTCTGTGATATAAATTGAGGTTAATATCTGGCCACTCAGCCTTCACAATATTTGATGACATTTCCTCAGGATTCCCCAGAGGAAGCAAGTCTGCAGTCTTTCACACTAAACCAGAGTGCCAGTGTTTGTCCAAACTTGGGGGGAAACTAGTCACTGACCTTTGAACCAGGGTTGTTCTGGTTTTGTGGACATCGATTAGTTGGGAATGTCTCAGGGATCAGATTTTGTTTAGGAAAATTGAACTTCATTTCTTTTCACTATTTTTTTTTAAAGCTCTATTCAAACCCTTTCAAACTGTTATCAAACCTTCTTTTAAAATTCAAGGTTTTACTGAGAAGATTTATTTAGAATTGAGATTTTGTATATAGCTTACATGAATTGCTTTCTTTAATTAATTTTCAACCTACATTATTTTCAGTGCCAAAACTAGACTCAAGACCTTAGTAAATACAAAGCCCAAACCAAAACTCTTTGAGACCTGGAGAAAACAGAAATAAATTACAGAAACTGCAAAGTACTTATTTTGATTTTCAAGAAAAACATCAAGAATTTACTCTAGGATGGTGTGAAGCTAAATTTTAAGGAGTGGACCTATGCATAAAGAACCTGTTCATCTGGTTGGTGACTTTTGATTTCACAAGCTTAAAATCCTACACACATCCAAAGGAGCATATGACCTGTGGAAAGACATGATAACCTAAGCTGGGCAGAGAACCTTGAAATACTCCCATCTCACCATTCAATCAGCTTCTTCTTCTAAACATCCCTGATACCAGATGATGGGGGAGGCAGATCTGAGCTTACAGTTCCTGGTCTTCTGATCAGCTGACAATGTAATGAAGCTGCTCCTTTTGAATAGATAGATGGTCCTGAAGAGATGAAAGCAGCCTGCCTCTGTGCTTTCTCAATGCTCACAGAACTTCCCCTCCCCCTGTTCTTTTATGTAGCTAACAAAGGGATCCCCTCCCTCCCCAACCTTTCAGAAAGGACATGATCAGGTGTCAGAATATTGCTATCTCCATTTTCATAGAGGCAATCCCTAAAGAACACTCCTTCCCCCATCCCCCCCATTGCAAAAGATGCCGGCTTGAGAATAGACAAATGGCAACCTCCCTCAGCCTTGTGTCACATGTTTGGGCCATGAGAGAAGGGTAATCAAGCATCCACAGACAGCTGTGGCTAGTTGTAAAAATACACTAGTTCCTGAGAGCACCATAAAGTTACTTCCCAGGTCAGAGGAGTTCTCTCCCTCCCAGTTAAGCGATTCTGCCCCACTGCCTGCTGATTAAAAGATGACTTCCCTTGTCTCCTCCCCCTATCACCCTAAAATCCAAAGAATCCCTGATTATGCTTGTATAAAAACACCAAACCCCTAGGCACATGGCTTCTGGCCCATCAACTGGAGCATAGTTAACCCACCATGGACCACATTCCTAAAACCAAACAAACCAAAGCCTTTTCTTTCCTAGCAGCCATCAACTGTCAATAGGCATGGGAGCTTATGTCTTCTTCCCTCATACATGATGGATGTTGACTGACTTTATTTGTGATGGTCTTGTTTAGGCTGTGAATTCATGAGTGTAATGATCCTGTGATATCTAGAAGAAACAATGCTGCCACATCTTTCATGGTGTTCTCATTGAATGAAGATGCTTCTCTGATGAGGACTGAGTGTTGTACTAATTTATTGTAATACTGATATGTATTTAAAGGCAGGTGGATAAGTTGTCTGTTTAGCACAATAATAGTAGTAGGCTCACACTTAGGGGCTCTAGCTCATGGATTTTTGTCCAGGTTTTCTGTATTAGGCATGAGATATGTCCTGAGGAATGGACCTTATATGCAACCAGAAATTGGCTGGCCACCTCTAAAATATTCATGCTACTATTTTATTCATGGGCCATATCTTACTAGACCAATCATTGCTGTAGCTCCCAGGGTTCACAACTGGATAAGACTGTTGATAATTTTTCTGTTCTGATATCCTGAATAACTTCTGGAACTGTGAAGGTTAGCCAGTATGGATAAAGCTTCCAAGTTAGTACCAGCTTGGTACTTCCAAGTACTTGACTGAAGTGTGTGGTGTCTTGGAGAATAGAATCCTATCATAAAGTTCTGTTAGGCAACCAAGAGCAGTGGTAATAACCTTCATTGTATGGAGGGTTCAAGGAGCTCTCCTGACAACAATTCAAAGAAAGGTGTCCTGCATCAGGCACTGGATCTTTTTTTTACACGTGACAACTATATATGGCAACTCATGGTTTTAGAGAAAAACATCTTGCCTCATGTGCATATAGTATCCCCCTCTCTCTATCATCCATCTATCATCTATTCAGTAGGGTTTCACATTCATCCTTAATGTTAGTTAGCTCTCCTTCCCATGTTCTACCTTTTCCTTCATATCTATCACCCTCCCCACTTAAACCTAACCCCAATTATTCCCTTTATTGCCTTAATATTTACTGTTTTCTCCCTCTTTTAAAAATTTAATTACCCCTTCCTACATACAATATCTCCTTTGCAGTTTTCCAGATCTAGAGCTACAGCATTTTAAACACATAATTCAACTGCTTTGATATTAGTATCCACATAAAACAGAATATGCAGTTTGACTTTCTAGGTCTAGGTTTTTTTTCTCAGTATATTTTTCTCAGTTTTATTCATTTACCATCTAATTTCATTTTTCTTTATAGTTGAATAAAATCCATTTTGTAAGAGATACTATATTTTTCTTAGCCTTTCATTAGTTGCCGAACATCTTGGCAGTTTTCCTTTCTTATCTCTAGTTGGATAGAGTAGCAATGAACATGGATAAAGGTTTATCTTTGTGGTATAGTACAGAGTCTTTTGGTTATCTACCCAGGGTTGTTATACATGAATGATAACAGTAGGTCTACTTCAGCTTCTTGAGGAATTTTCACAATAATTTTCATAGTGGTTGTACCAGTTTTCATTCTTATCAATAATAAATGAGGCTCTCCTTCCTCTACATCCTTGCCAGTAATTTTTGTCACCTATTTTCTTAAAAAAATTTATTCTTTATTTTTGTGTTTGTATACATTTATGAATATGTGAATGTATGTGTGTATTCATATAGGAATGTATGTATGTGTCTGTGGACATGAGTGTAGGTACCCATGATGCCAGAAGAGAATGGTCTCCTGGAGTTGGAGTTACAGGCATTTGTGAGTTTCCCTTTGTAGTTACTGGGAACTGAATTCTGGTCCTCTAAAAGCAATGTGCGAACTCTCTATCTCTTTGCTAACAGTCTAGTCAAGTCATTTGCTTATTTAATCATAAGCATCCTACTGTGTTAAGATGGAATCTCAAAGTATTTTAGTTTACATTTCCCTAGTGACAATGGTTATTGAATATTTCAAAAGTATTTCTTAGCTCCTTGTATTTATTCTTTTGAGAACTATGTTCAGTTCCATAGCCCATTTTTAAATTAGAATTTTTGTTTTCTTGCTGCTTATTTTATTTTTAGTAGTCTAGATGGTATTCTTCTAGCAGGTACATTATATGCAAAGACTTTTTTCTGCTATTAATTTGTGTGTTCTGTTATTATATATTAACTATAGTACAGAAATTTTTTAGTCATGAGATTTCTCTTATTGATCATTTGTCCCAACTCTTGTGTGACCAGATTTTTATTTAAAATAGTTGTTCTACCCATAGCAATCTATAGATCCAAAATAGTCCTCATAAAATTCCAATGAAGATCTTTATATATAAATTAGAAAAATTATCATAAAATCTATAAATCCTTAGATAGCCAAAATAATCCTGAACAATAAAAACACCGCAGGAGGTATCATCATTTCTGATTTCAGTTCATACTAGAGAACCAGAACAGTAAAAATATTATTATGCTGGCAGAAAGCAGACCCATTGATCAATGCAATATAATTGAGGATCCAGATATAATCCCTGTGTGTATGGCTATCTGATTTTGGACAAAGATGTCAAAACATCATTCACAAATGGTGCTGGGAAAACTGGGCATCTTAGGCAGACCTTAGGAAAATAAATTCCAAATAGATTAAAGACTGCAATGTTAGACCTCAGCTTCTGAAGCTTCTGAAGACAGAGGGCACACATCAAACATTCCTTTTAAAAATTATTATTTTTCTAAGTAAGCATTCAAATGTGCTTCATTCTGGCTTTCTCATACATACGAGTCATTACATTTTATTTGTATTTGTCCTTTTCTCCTACTGACCTCTATTGTGCCACCTGCCCCAAACCCTGGCTAGTGCCTCTTGCTTTAGTTTCTCATGCTTTTCTTTATTTTCTTTCCCCATGCTTTCAGATACCACTCCCCCATGATCTCCTTTCTAGCTTCATGAGTTATTTTTCAATGGGTTTTATATCAAAAAGCAAGTCATCAAAATACTCTTGGGTCTAATTGTCTGTTATCTACGGAAATATCTTCATTTCCACATATGACAATAAATTAAAATCAGGTTTATAGTTATTTATGCTATGCACCTACATTGCCTTTCGAATATTTTGGGAAAATGATAAAAACCCTTTGTCTCTCAGAAAACTGCATCTATGGTTAATATAGGGCCACACAAGATGCTCTGCCACCAGACTAGAGTGTCTGCTAAACATGCTGACCAAAGGCTGACCTAGCACAAAGCCCGGCTTGCCACCCCAACAGTTACTACTAGCCAGACTTTCAATTACAGTATCAACTTTCTGGTGAAAGACTAGAAAATAATCATTCTTCTTTTCCCAGCTATAACTGAAAGAAGGACACAATTGTAGTCATTAAGCATCAAGATGAGGAGGTGGTTCATTTACTTTGCTTCTACATACAAATGCTAATGTAACCATGTAAATTGTGCCAACAATGGAAACAAACAGAAGACTGAGTTAAACCACAAATGGACAGGCCCTTACCACTTGGCTAAACATAAGAGCAAGCAGTATTGAAATCATGGCATTAGGCTTTCATGTAAAATGAATCGTAGGACTGTATGGGGCCAGCAGAGCAATTTATCAAATTGAACCAATGTGACCCTGGATATAGGGATATGTTGAAATAAGGAAATATATTTAAAAAGAGGGGAATAAGAGAATCTATGTTATTTCTTAGGAACTGAATATTTAAGTCTCTCCTATCTCAAATATCCTTCCCCATGTCTACAATTTTTCAATCCTTAGACTACTGAAGGTGGAGTTTGGGGACACTTCTAAGGAACACACGAGCTTTCCAGAGGGTAAAATAAGAAGATAGTGGGGATGAAGAGCCAAGGGAAAATAGTTGTGACTTCAGCCTGTTAGGTGCCACAGCTAAAGCATAAATGGGGTCTTTTACTGACTATAATAAATTCTACATATACCTACAACAATAAATCATACCCAATTTATCTTGCATCCACATGGTAGAAATGGACAATGGTTTCTAGAGAGTCTTTCTAAAAACAAATGACTTTGTGTGTGTTAGTGAAACCTAGTGTTCTCGCTACACTTTGCATATAAGAAAGTTCAGTTCTCATACTTCAACAAGGTGTTTGTGCAAGCTAATGTATACTAGAACTGTTGCTGACTGGTGCTCAGCATGAGTAGCAGCTAGAGGAAACTTCCAGGACAATGCTGGGGACCAGTTTCTTGCAATTGTATAACATTATGTAAATCATTCCCTTTTCTATACTCCTATCATCTGTAAAATGACTGTGAATTTCCTTATAAGATAAATATAAATATAAAGGGTGTATGTGTGTTGGAGCTAGAGAGATGATTCAGTGATTAGAAACATTTACAGCTCTTAAAAATAATTTGGCTTCAGTTTTTAGCACACAAACAGTTACCAGACCGTCAATTCCAGGGGATCCAATGCCTTCTTCTGACCACTGTTGGCACTACACACTCCTGGTTCCCATACATGTTAGTTTAAATGACAATGACCCCCATAAGCTCTTATATTTGAATGTTAGTTCTCTAGTTTATAGAACTATTTATAAAAGATTAAGAAGTAAAGGCTTATTGGAGCCCACTGGGGGATGGCTTGGGGGTTTGAAAAACCCATGTCTTTCCAGTCTCTCTATTTCTGCTTCTCTCTCTCTCTCTCTCTCTCTCTCTCTCTCTCTCTCTCTCTGTATGCTTCATGATTGTTGTCTCAAAATTTAAGCACACACACACACACACACACACACACACACACACACAGATATACACACCCACAAAATGCACACACTAAGCTACACTGAAAACAAAAGAAAAGCATAATTTGAATGTTTTATTTTTTAAAAACACTACTCTGCATTAATTAATATTTTTCAGGATGTACTTTTTGAGTCCTGTAGGTACAGGAGTAGGAGTGGAAGAGATTATTCTAGTCTCATGGTTTAGTTGGCCACATTCCTTAATTTCTTGGAGCCTTATTTCCTTCATCTGTAAAATAAGAATAATGGCATCATTATCTGCCAAGATATTTGTAAAATTCAAAGACATCATAACATATTTGAGTACTAAAATTTATTAACAAACAGTGTATTATAAGTATTGTATTGCAGTTATTTATAATGTTTCTCTGTCTTAAGATTCACAGAGTATTCTATGCACACTGATTTTTAACAATTGAACTATATAAGTAATAAGGTAGAAAAGCTCCAAGGCTCCTCTTTTATTCCAACATTATCCATTGAGGTTTTTCTTTTTTTTTTTTCAATAAATATAAGTTACATCATTTTCCAGAGTTAATATGATGAGAGAAAGAATAAGAGTTGGGATATCAAGAGTTCCTCCTACCCAGAGGATGGTGCTATTCACAATTCACAGTGGGCTGGGAATTCTATCAATTACCAATCAAGATAGTTCCCACAAATAAATGCATATAGGCCAATCTAATTGGGAAAATGTCTCAAATGAGACTATCTTATCTGTTCCAGATAAGGTGTTAATGGATGATGTCTGGTCAGTGGAGAAGAGATGCCATTTGTTTGTAAGAAGTTCATCATTGATTTATCTATCCTTGTTCCTGGTTCCTAGGTGTCTAAGGCAGATACTTTAGTATAAGCCTCAGTCTAATAAACCAGCTCTGTAGCCTTTTACCCATCCTTTCATGTGTCCCTCAAAAGTATATTTGTGAAGCATCCTAGAACAAAATATATTCCTCATAGGTAACATTTGCATTTTAAAAGTAGTGACAGATATCTTATACTAAGGAAAAGAATATTGAAAAGCCAGGTGTGATGGTGCCAATTAGAGGATGGTAAGACCCTCTAAGTTGGTGGTCACCTGATCTACTTAGTGAGATTCCACCTTACAAAACAAAAGGAAAACAAAGTAGCAAACCCCCCAACAAAATCTGGATTTTTAAGGGGCTAGAGAGATGGGTTACTGGCTAAGAGAACATCTTGCTCTTCCAGCAGATCCAAGTTAGGTTCCCAGAAACCCACATTGGGTAGTTTGCAACTTCAACTCCAGAGGATTTAATGCCCTCGTCTCAGTTTTTGCAGGCACCTGCATATGTATGATATATATGCATATTTTAGTGGCTTGAATGAATATAAACCAGATAGATTCATATATTTGAATCCTTGGTCCCCTGCTGGTGGAACTGATTGAGAAGTGTTAGGAAGTGTGGTCTTGTTAGAGACGGTGTGTTCCTGGGGGTGGGCTTTGAGGTCTCAAAAGTTCACATCAGGGGCTGGTGAGATGGCTCAGTGGGTAAGAGCACCCGACTGCTCTTCCGAAGGTCCAGAGTTCAAATCCCAGCAACCACATGGTGGCTCACAACCATCCGCAACGAGATCTGGCGCCCTCTTCTGGAATGTCTGAAGACAGCTACAGTGTACTTACATATAATAAATAAATAAATCTTTAAAAAAAAAAAAGTTCACATCATTCCCAATTAGTTCTTTCTTTCCATGTTCAGATAAGGATATAAATTCTTAACTATTGGGCTATCAACATGCCTGCCTGCTGCCATGCTTCCTTCCATGATAGTTATGAATTCTAACCTTTTGAATGCATGAACTCCAAATTAAACATTTTCCTCATAAGTTGCCTTGTCCACAGTGTCTTCGTATAGCAATAAAAAGTAATGCACCAAAGTAAGTAATCCATAAATAAATTAGTTAAATCTAAAAACCCAAAGAATATTGTAGACACTTCAGTCATAGGGCAAAGGAAAGGATACTCTCTTAGTATGTATTTTCTATCTCCTCACATGGAAGTAATCTGCACCATTCATGTCTTATATCTATTGTGGGAAATATCAAAAAACAACTGGCATGTTCCTGCAATATTGCTGGGCACCAGGAAATTAAGGACTAGCCTATTCTGTCTTGGTAGAACTAAGCTATCCTAACCTGTAAATTGCTTCCTTTTTCTGAACAGTATTATGTCTGTAGATGCAGTGAGGCAATTCTAGCCTAGTGGCTGTCTCACCACAACTGAAGCAGCTCCACTGATGCTCAATTTCTTCTTTGAATCCAAGAAAGGGAATGCTGTTAAGAGCAGACCTATCTCAACAACAAGTGAATAAATAACATTAAATGTCACATACTGTGGATTTCTGACATTTTTGAAAACCAACTATCTATGAAAAGTAATCTGGACTATTCTTTGTTAACTACTGTCAGCTATTTCTAATTAAAATCTCTGAAAACACCCTAACAATAAACTCAAAGCCATGAATTTGGTATTTAGCCCTTAACTCACAGGCTTAATCATCTCACATCAATTTATAATAATAGTAATAGAAGGACTGGGTCTAAATCCTGTACTTTAAAAATTTTTAGTATCAATAGAAGAAATTTATCCCATTGAAAACCTTGATTTTGCATCAAAATAAATTCTGTACCAAAATAAGAAATTATGACTTCAGCTTAGTAACAATTAAAATGATTTCTACCAAATGAGATTATGGTCATGCAATCAATTCCTCCCTGTTCCAATTACAATCATTTCTGCATTCCCTAGAAAGACAACCTATAATAACCCCCTTCAGCCCTAAAGCCCAGGGAACTGGGACAATGACTTCTTCAAGCTGAATATGGGTGTTGAGATATTTTGAAATTGGGGTCAGGGTGGGGGTTAGGGAAAATAGGAGAGTTGGTTGACCTAAGAAGGCCACGAAAAATGATTGATTTAGTCTCTGATGTCTGTTTCTTGAGTGGATCCAGCTGAAAGTCCAGGACATCAGGAGTTTAAACAGGCCAGTTCAGCATGTCTGAAGAGGAGGTTCACCAACGCTGTATATTCTGTAATATACAAATCTCAAAACAAAATTTTGGTATCATCAAGATATATTTTTGTCTGATTCTCTGGAATCTAGTCCTCTGGGGGTCTCCCTTCGTCATATCTGATCCATAGAACCCTGGAAGGTGTAAAGACCCTAATTACCGTTTCTAAACACACAAAGAGAAAACTTTTTCCCAAAATAGTTTATCCTTTACTTGGCAACCAGGAAAGCTTGTATCCTGCCTTTCCTTCCAGAGGAATAATAAAACCACAAAACTCAAAAATCTCGCCCATTTTGAGACTTAAAACAAACCAAAACAAATGAAGTAAACTGAAATACCGTATGTGCCTATTATTAGGCCTTGTCTATTTTGCCAAGCAGGATAAAAAATCCAAGTTTCCCGTGGAGCCCACATTAGACAGAATTTTAGTATCCTGTGAGGTATATAAAGCGAACTGATACCATCTTACTGTTCAGCTCTCTACCTAGAGCAGCCATCTTGTTATACCATTTATCTGTTCAGCTCTCTTTCTGGAGCCACAGGAGTCCTTTATTAATACCTGTATAATATCTATTTGTTGGTCTCACTATCTAGAGCCACAGACATTAATAATTAATACCCGATCAAAGCAGGCAATGATTATCACTGCACTCTCTACTCTGGAGTCAGTGACTAATGTTCCCTATCCTAGTTCTGAACCACGTACGAATTTCCCTCACATAATTCGGACAGAATCTGTATATAAATCTATCCTAGCACTCAGGAGGCAGAGGCAGGCAGATTTCTGAGTTCGAGGCCAGCCTGGTCTACAAAGTGAGTTCCAGGACAGCCAGAGCTATACAGAGAAACCCTGTCTCGAAAAACTCAAAAAAAAAAAAAAAAAACCAACCAACCAAACAAACAAAAAAAACCCCAAACTATCCTAAAAGCAAATAATCCCAATTTTAAATTCCCAGTTCAATCCTTCTGCCCTAAAAAGGAGGAAACTTCATTCTTCTCTTAACTCAGAGCAGTCTGCCATTCCCCAAAGCAGGGGACCTCAGAGCTTTTGTTTGTTTCAAATCCCTGCGCTTGAGTCACATGACTCATCTAGTTCTCTCTTCCTCTCACTTAGAAAATGAAACTAACTCTCAGGCTACTACTAATCTTCAATTTCAAGTGGATTCATGCCCAACATGTTGTTGGTTCGCCACCTGTTGCGGGAAATACTAGAAAATGACCAGTACCTTCCTACACTATTGCGGGGCACTGGCAGGCCACATGTCTCCAGCCAGGTGATCTCAATGATCAACTAAATCGATGATCTCTCTGGGCTGGAGCTTCAGAGTTCCCTTGGCGGATTGTCGCCACACCAACCCCACGCAACAACCATACACCCAGTGGTCAGCCACCACAACACCCATTTAACAAAAACTCTAGAAGCTTATAATTAACCAAACAGATTTCTATATCAATAAATACTGAATTCACAAGATGCTAATACAATAATGTCAGAACCGATTGATAATAATCAAAACTGCCCAACCAGATTAGACAAGTATCCCAAATATTTTAACCTGTGGCTATCTAAAGCCATGCTGGTTCAGGTTCTTCTTCCTGCCCATCCTCCTCCACCTTGGTCTTCTCTTCTTCCATGCTCTCTGTCTCTGCAACTCTTACCTCCACCTCCCTTTTTCCTGTCCAATCACAGGCCTTCCGCTGCAGGAATATTTTAATGTAATTGAGCAGGGAAAATCCTGTCACATATATCTAAACTTTGTGTTATCTTTAACATTTCATTGGTATAACCTCAGCTATCTTCTGAAGTAGATAAGTGCAGGACTGTGGACTGCAGCAAAGACAATTAGTAAAAGCTCAGCATTTCTTAGGATTTCCCGAGTTTCCTTTCCTTCCTTAAATAAAGGAGATATGAGTTTGAGCAGGAGAACTGAAAGAAAAACGTAGAAGTCAGTTTTCTTTCTCCATCTAGTGTCCTCTGCCCAAATGAAGGTATAGGCCATAGGTGCCCAGCTTATTACAGAAAGAGAGCCGAGAACTAGAAAAATGGTCTCATTCAATTAGATTTCACCTAAGAGAGAAAAATAATTTTAAGTCATGATGTTAAGGGCTATTTTTTTTTATAACCCATCACACTACAATGAAAATGGGGAGTTTTATATAAAACATTTTCCCATTCTTATAATATATGATTTGTGAGCTGACCTTTTAGAAACAAGCTTGGTATGTGAAGGAAACTTCTACTTGTAAATGCAGAGTTTACTCAAGTTTTACAATGACAGTCTCAATAGCCTATAACCATCCACTAAGTTTATACGCATGCCTAGATTATTGAGGGCATTGTAAATTGAGGGATTGAATGAGATGTGGTCTCTGCTCCTAGGTAATAACTATAGTAGTGCAGTAGGCATTGCAGTGAAGGCTGGTGGCTGGACATGAGAAGGTGTTGCAGGGACCACATCTGCAACCTGAAGCTCCTCGGATGATAGGATCTGTGCTTAATAAGAGATACTGATGTGGGCTGCCATGGTAATTCTGAGTTTGACAATAGTTTCGTGGTTTTAAAGAGATTCCAGGGATTAAAATAGATGTTAGTCTCTCTCCATTTCATTCTTACAGATACAAGAATAAAATAAATTAAATCAGTGTACAAGAGGTGCAAACCAATACTCTTAACCCTTAAGCTTTGATGTCATCACCTGTTTGACAGAAGGCTGCGGACGTCTTTCAGCCCCGAAGCCCCACGCCATGCTCTAAGGAACATGCAGATGGTAAGGATGCCAGATTTTTTGGGTGGTGGGGTGGTGGTGGGGGGTTAGGTAATCTGAAATCTCTAAGCAACACGATTTTTTCTTTCTATCCATTAAGTTTCCCCATCATTATTTCTATTGGTTAAAAACCTCTGCTCCTCTCAAATTGAAACTTTCTGCTTCTAGAATGTTTCCCTTGGGCATTTTGGCTGTTTCTGTAAAGGTTTCATTGTTGTCTGCTCTCCAGGGTGTCTGTCTGCTATCGGGCCAGCGTGGCCAGCTTTGGAACTCATTGTTTGTCCTGTGTTCACAGCACTAACATTTGCTGTCTCTTTCTTTCTTATTAAAACTCTTAATGTTTTGCATGATCTCCCCCAGGATCCAGACAGAGCTTCCTCATACTGGAATGTTCCAGCCCTGCTATGGTTTCCAACCTTCTCACAGATGATTGAGTCTCAGCTTGGCGTGAATACCAAGGTTAAATCTGTTGTGTCTTTGAGGAAAACAATGAAAGCAAACCCCAAATACAGATTACAGTTTACCTTGGTATTCAAGTTTTTTTGGGCTGTAATACTATTGTATTTTGGTTCTATCTAAAACATGCTTCTTTTAAAAGTTGTTTCTTTTATCTTTGTGCGAATATAATTATGTCATTTCCCCATCCCTTTCCTCCCTCAAATCCATCCATTTCTTTCAGTCCCTGTTCCCTTTCCAACTAATGACTGCTTTTTCCATTGTTCTTATATTCTTATGCGTGTCTGCGTCTGTCTGTCTACGCCTATGTCTATGACTATGTTTATGTCTATGCATTTGTGTATCTGCTTTTTTCCAAGAGTTGTCCAGAAATGGTATTGGTGTAGCATTTTACAAACAGGAAATTCTCATTCTTATAAAACAGTATGAAGTCACCACTCTGAGTGGAAAGGCAAAAGTGAACACTACCTGTTGGGGGCCTTGTGGATTCTCACTATTTCAAGTGGCTATGGCTATGCTACCCACCCCCAATAAAGTTATTTGCTAATCAACATCTTCTCACTGTCTTTTTCTACACTATCTTATCCTTGGTCAAGTGGCTTCTTTCTTATGCTCATAGGAGTTCAGAGAGAACACAGAGGAGGGAGAATATGCATTTCCTGAATTGGCTAGTTTTATTATTGTTTCAAGACAGTAAGTTAAGACACAAACCACACTGAATTATCAAACCCCATTCAAAAGTGGACTGCAGCAAAGTCACATACTGGGGAAGGGATTAGACTCTGGAGACAGTAAGTAAGTGAAAAATCACATAGAGACAAAAGAATTCTTGGAAAGTTTTAAGGATGATGCTTCACTGGAAATCAAAACAGAGCCAGTTTTTCTTGTGACTTTCAAGCAGATGAGCAGCAGATGAAGATATTGGCATGTATTTAGAAGCCGTGTTAGTTCCAAAATATGTATTTTTAAGTACTTTAATCGCACTTAAGGGAAAATCATATCTGCCTATTATAACTCTGGGGAAATTTCTCATGGGATGGAAGGCAAGAAATATTGTTCTTAAAGTCTCATCTGCAAACTCAATTCCTGAACTTTATGTCTAACTTTGTATAACTTAGATGCATAAAGAGTATATCTCCAAGGTTCTCACTGGAAGAAATGTCAGTTTCTATCATTAAGAAGGAGCATGGAGTTATGCAGTATATTCTATTGGATGACAGTTGCAGGACTCCTAGAAGATTTGTACAGAAGGGATGGGAGAACACGTTCTCCATCAGGAGACAGAGTTATTCTTGCAGAGGGAACTGAGGAAGGCAGGGGAAAAGGCACCTTAGGATAGAATCTCTAATCAACCATATTGAAGCTGAAGGTCTAAGTGAATAAACTTGTACTTGCCGATTCGGAAGGCAAAGTTAAGGTAAAGTCTTAAAATATAGAGAGCTCAAATGCACTATGGCTGTCCCCAGAGGGTTAGAAGACCTATCATAGTTGATTGCTCTGTAGATAGCAACCACAGCAAGAGAAGATCTGTGCCTGGAGAAATTCTCTTTGTTGAAATTTTAGTGTCACATGGCAAAGTCCATTGGCTGTGGGTTGTTGTATTAAGTCAGGGTGGTCATGATGGTTTCCATTGTCTTCAGCACTGTATCTTTTAATTCTTTGTTCTCTGGTCAGTAAGTTGAAGTCTAACCTGCCAAGAAAATAAACTTCGACTAGTTTCTGGGTAGAATGTGAAAAAAGTTGTTTACTTCATTTATTCAAAGGAATCTTTGCTATAAGGTGGCCAGAGGAAATAAGAATTCCAGTGAATTTTGTCCTTTAGACACTATTACCTAAAGGGCATACTTATCAAGGTGCCTTGCCCACCACACTGGGATCCAAGCTCTGCTTTAGGGCGATTATTTCTTTGATAAAGAAGATGTGCTAGACAACATGATAATCAAGAGTGCAGATTCTTTGACAAGTCAATGGTAGGGTTTTCATGTTGACTCTGGCTTATACCTAGAAGAGTCAGTGAAGAAATCTGCATGGGAGAATCTTCTATTAGAAAAACCACACACCAGGACTTCCCAGATTTAGGCCTACATTTTTCCACATTTGGGTGAATGCCAAGAAAATCATTAACAATTCACTCTGTGTGTGTGTGTGTGCTTATGAAGATTTATTTTAATTTTTAAATAAAGTAATAGCAAATGTGTAGTTTTCAGGGCTAACTGTTAGGCTTTGACTAGTCTAAGATTTATTGTTGGGCTAGTATTCTGTGAGTCAATCATGAGCCCTCCCTTTACATAAAATTAGAATTAACAGTGTTCTGAAATGCATTCATTAAAGTCCCTGGCTGGAGCTCTTCTGTGTTGACAACTTTGATTCTGTACTTTGGACTTTGGTCAACAAAAAAAGCCATGTGCCCTTTAACAATCTCTATGACAACTAGTTTCTGATGGGCAGTCTGGCTCCAGAGCTGGGTTTTGTGAGCTCTTTATGGAAAGTGCAGATTAGCTAGCTGATGCCAAGTTGCAGAAGAGAGAGGAAACAATGACTGAGAACAGCCTATGGACCAAGTATTCTGTTAACTGTGAGGCTTTTTCTGTTTTTATTAATGCTCACAATAACCCGAAGAGCTCGGATAATTCAATTTTATTCAATAGGTGGTTTCAACGAGGCTTAGCAAATCGTTTACCTAAGCTCACAGATCTAGAAGGTGAGAGACAGCGCTTCATCACAGGTTGCTTATTGCTGGAAAGGCTCTTTCAAAAATAATGTGATGGTCTATTGACTTTCCGTGTTTATTGCATTTAAAGTCTTTTCTGCTGTGCTTTGTAAAAATGGAAAATAACTTCATAATATACACGTGATAAAAGTTTTTGAATTGCCATCTTAAAAAAAGCATGTAATGAAACCAACCATTAAAATTTATATAAACTTACTGTATAATAAAATAAAATATTGTTCCAATTTTAAATTAAATAGATCAAAATAAATACCTAGTGTAATTCCCGGAACTGTCAGCTATTCACTATCTGTTCAGTCAATTAGACATTATCAGCTGTTTGTGTGTTCGAGAGCTTTATTGAATTAACTGCCTGCCTTTCCGTGTTTTGCTTGTTGCTATGGTTACGGGTACTCTGCTTTGCTTTGAAAGCTGCTGTCAGAAAGAAAGGAGCATACACATCCAAACTGGTGACTTTTCCAGTGAAAAGGCTTACAGAAAGACTGGCTCATTGCTAATTACTTGTAATGAAGACTGGGGAGACAACTGGCCCATAACCAGCTCACAAGAACTCTCCCAGCATGGACGTTTAAGATTTCAAATACAGCCAATGCCAATAACACAATTTCTGTACAACCTATTGTTTCCAAAATGTGAACAGAGTGTCATATAGCTCAATTTCAAGAATGGAGTCTCCACCTTTTCTAAGGATGAGTGGGAATCATGCAGGGGAGGAGCCAGAAAGGGCTTAAGAAACTCTGAGAGAATCGCGCCTTCTCGTGTTTTCATTTGTCCCTTAACAGTTTTGGGGTGACTGTGGTTTTTCCTGATTTTTCATGGTACAGTAAGATTTTTCTTGCTGCTGAGGTAGAAGAGTTATTACACTCCAGGAGGGGTAATTTTGGTTTAAAGCTGTGTGTGCTTCATGCTTTCTGGCCACACAGGCTAGCCCTCACCCTCAGTGTGGAAATCAAAATCTTCATTTGTGTAGTTTATGGACAGGGAACATGAGAGAGAGGGAGGGAGGGAGGGAGGAAGAGAGAGAGAGAGGGAGAGGGAGAGGGAGAGGGAGAGGGAGAGGGAGAGGGAGAGGGAGAGGGAGAGGGAGAGGGAGAGGAGAGGGAGAGGGAGAGGGAGAGGGAGAGGGAGGGAGAGGGAGAGGGAGAGGGAGAGGGAGAGGGAGAGGGAGAGGGAGAGGGAGAGGGAGAGGGAGAGGGAGAGGGAGAGGGAGAGGGAGAGGGAGAGGGAGAGGGAGAGGGAGAGGGAGAGGGAGAGGGAGAGGGAGAGGGAGAGGGAGAGGGAGAGGGAGAGGGAGAGGGAGAGGGAGAGGGAGAGGGAGAGGGAAAGAGAGTCCTCAACATGGACTGAAGTCCCAGATTAAGCCACAATAGACTAGGCTTTCAGTAAGAACAGTTCCTGATGTTCCCTGTCTAATACAACCCATCCTTCTCTGTCTGCCCCATTGTTTCTGCTGGCCCATGGCTTTTCTTCTCTGTTTCTGGCTGTTTCTCCTGCATTGGTTTTCTCACTGCACTGGCTGGTTAGCATGTTAAGTATCGTGAGAATCTGCTGCTCCCTGTCCTGGCATAGCTTTTTGAAGGAAACATTTCCTTTCCTTGTGCATGCCAAGGAGTTACTTCCGTAGGGAGAAAGCCCGAGTGCTGATTGGAAACATGCTAGGTTGCTGGTTTAGATTTGGCTTGTTTGCAACTGACAGAGGTTGGGAGAGATAGGAGACGGGGCTTCTCTTGATTCTGAGGTAGTTCTCACATCTGCTTTGTATTAGGAATACTGTGGAGTAAAGACTTTAAAATTAACTTAGTTGTGGAATAATAAGCAGGCTTCTAAATATGGGGGATTTAGACGATTACCCTCAAAAATGAAAGGACAGCTTTTCATCCTCTGAGTACCTTACTTTTTCCAAGATGGTTTAGCACTAAATAGTAACTGGGGATTCATCCTGTCATCTCCTCCCCAGGGGAATAAGGTGCTGTTTTGCTCCCTCTTCCTCAGCGGGTGGCATGCATGCTTTAAGGGCACATGCAACCATCCAGAGTTCATTCCCACCACCTCTCTGTTCTCTGACAACGACCAGGTTTCCTTCACTGGTGTAAAGCAGGCTTTCTGACCTTATTTGTTCTGGAGCTGTCAGCTGTCACCTTGTAAGTAGACATTGTGACCTAGGAGTACAGAAAGTAAAAATACATACATTTTTAAAATCTCCTGCAGGTTATACGAAGAAGAAAGGAATAATAATGTGGAGAGTGAATTTAAGTGGTTACAGGAATGACAGGGTAAAGCAGAGAATGGGGATATGGGAGGAACCACTAACTATAAGGATGTCTGAAAAGACCATATGGAAATCTACCAACCTATCAGATAGTTTATTATACATTTGCATATGTATATAGTCATATAGGAGAATTTAACTGCAGTTACCCTACATGGGATTATGCTCATCCCAGTAGTCATAGGTTGCCAAATAAAAGCCCAGTGACAAGTGTAGGATACTTCTCCTCAAACTTTGGTCAGAAATGTCCTGGAGATACCCAAAACAATATGGGGCTTTGCAATTGCTCTTGATGGCAACCATATATCGAGGCTAAGACCCTATTGCTGAAGATGCCATATACATTGGTCACAGAACACAAAGAAATCAAGTCATTCCTGAAACCACTTAAATTCATTCTCCACATTATTCCTTTCTTGACAGATTAAAGCAGTGTCTTATGGACACCACAGGCCTGCTGTACATGCACTAATAACAGCAAAGTCACTCATACAAGATGAAGGTGGTCAATGTTCACATATGAAGTGAAATATTCTAAGTGTGCCACAGCAGAAGATTGGCTGCTGTAAGTCAAGGTAGCAATGGAGAGCATTCACTATACGTGAAGGGCACTTCTAGAAGCTTCTGTAGGCTCTTGGAGTTTTTAATGGTGTAACTGGCAAGAGGATTAGAGTCCTAGAGTTGTTATAGATCTACCTGAGACCAGTGTGATTTGCATTTTGGAACTAGGAAGGAGGAAGCCACTCCTGGCCTATGGAGTAGAAGCCTGGTAGTCTTGAGGAGCGCTTTTCAGACAAGTCCCAGTAGCCTTACGGGTGCTTTTGCATTCTGAAATCATCTCATATAGTAAGCCATCAATTCACAGGCAAGGGGCTATTAGTTCACTTCTTCAATGGCCATCTGATTCTACAGTTCTGTGATTTCCCCTTATCAAACAGCTCCTACATCATTGCTTTTACAGTTGCTTATGTCTCATTTAATTTTAAAAGTCAATTCATAAAGTCATAGAGGTCACATTAGGAAATGAGGGCCTATGACAGGGAGTGATTTTACATCTTGCCATGAGAGTATTTGCAATGCTACTTCGTACTTCCACTGATACAGAATGAGGGAGGTCACTTAATTATGCCTTAATTGAGGTCAAAGACGTTGTAATTAAAATCATTGTTATTACCCTTCGCATATGTATGAGAGAGAGGCAGGTCATCCCCAAAGGACTTTCCAATCAGGACTCAAGTCTCTGAAATGACTGTGGAGAAAAATCTTATTCTTTGTTATAAACAGTTCATTACTTTTAAATAATATCCTGAATAGAGAACAAAAGTGTCTTTGGAAACCATCTAAACATTGGCTATCTTTAAGAGCTCCAAATATTTTATCTTTTTAACTTATAAGAAAAAGTGTAATTAAGGGAGTCCTGGGGCTGAGAAGTAAATTCTTCCTCAACTTTGATGAAATTGCCTTGAATTTTCATGTCTCCATTTACATCTAAATTTACCATGGCATCTCTAACTCCTCTGCTGGTAAGAACTAGATGCTTCCAAGTTGTATGAGTAATTGACTTTCTTTTCTAATTCAGTATTTCCAGGAATTGGTAGGATTAGCTGTGATGAGACATGGCCAAAATCTTGGCTCCTATCTATGGGCCAAATGACCATTCTGGATTCTGGTTTTCTGGCTTCTATAAGCTGTCTCTGGGGATAGCTACAGAAAAACCTTCCCCATTGAAGTAACTATGTATGTGGTCATGATTCAGAACCTTCAAGTGTTCAAACATGAGGTAGACATAGAAACCTGGCTGGCACAGTTTTGTTAATTTTTCCAATGCCAACTTTAGAGAATAATGTGGAAGAATTTAACTTCCAATGAAGCTGAAAGCAACACTCAATGTAATTTATATGAATGTCTACATTTTAAACCTCAGCACTTGAACAAGTATCTTAGCCAAGATCACAAAAATAGTTAAAGGGCAGTTAGAAAAAAACTCAGGTGGACTCAATTTAGGAGATTTGGCATAGCTTTGGCAAATTATCTCAAAAGCACTGGCTCTCCACATACCAATCTCCCAAGCCCACCATGTTCTTGGTAGAGAAGAGATTGTTAGCAAACAAATTCCTTAAAATCATAGTAGGAAAATCAAGTAAGAATTCAGTAAACAGTTTGATTTCTGGGAAGCATTAAAATGGTTATTCTATCTCATCTAGTTTGTGAAATGAAAATACATTTATTCAAGTTCTGATAATATTGTTCAGGTTCTTTGAATCCTTCCCATTGAAGTACATTATACTTCCCTGACTCTTTCTGTGTAAGAAAAATGATTGGTATTGTGAATGCTACAATTCCCATTTCAATATTGGTAAAAAGAAGCAATGTATAACATAAGGATGCAATTCCTTGTTTTCAAGTACAGAAAACAATACAGCCAGATGTGGGACATTGGACTATGCACAGACAAGCTAGTCTCCAGTCGAGCTGAGATGCTGAACCCCTGGATCCGGTGGTCATAATTTACCTACATGGTACAGAAGGAGATCTCTCATGTCTACTGGAACTCTGGCTCCTGTCTAAGTTACCGCCCCCCCACAGTCCCCACAAGAGAAGCATGGCTAGCCATCACATAGGCAATGTCCCAAGCTTCTGACCTTCAGGCTAAACTCCTCCCCAGTTACCTAGCAACAAAAAAGATAGCAGCTCACTTTAAAAGGGGTTGTTTGGCCCCTCCTTGCTCTCTCACTCCTCTCACTCCTTTGTTCTTTTACCTCTCACTCCTCCCCTCCCCTCCCCTCCCCTCCCCTCCCCTCCCCTCCCCTCCCCTCCCCTCCCCTCCCCTCCCCTCTCCTCTCTCCCTCTCCCTCTCCCTCTTACTCTTTCTCTCTAGCCTTTCCTCTTGCTCTTTCTACCTTCTCTATTTCTCCCTGCCTTTCTACAATAAAGCTCTAAAACCATAGACAGTCTCTGCTCATCAAGATCCGCTGCGCTCACTCTTGCCCGTGTGGGAACCTGTCTTCCCTCTTCCCTCTCTCACATAACCCCGGGGCTACAGGGTATGCCCCCTGGGTCCCCAATTTGGGTTGCCCCTTGTTCACCCCCCCAATGTTGAGTGGGTCAGAGCTTGGATGCCCACCCAGGACTGAGTGGAAAGTGTCTGGCAGCCCTCCCACATCCACCTGTCCAGAGCATAGGTGGAACTCTGGTGGGACGTGGGCCTTCCCTCCCCCCTCTTCCTCTAGGCCCCTTTTTAGTTCCCACAGCCAGGAGGAAAGTCTATTGATCTCTTGGCAGTTCCTATGGAGGGATTTTCCAAGATACTGATGCTCTGTATAGTATCTTAATCATTTATGTTAAAATTACACTTTTAAAGTAGCTATAAATCATCCAGAAAGGGGGATATTATAAAACTATTTTTTCCAGATATTATTGTGAAAATTAAGAATTCTTATTTAATAGATCCAGATTTAAGTGTGATTATTTTGGCATTAAAATTATGTAGAATTTTCCTCATTGTTTTTGTTTTTTTTGTTTGTTTGTTTTTTTGTTTCTTTTTGTGATGGGTTGGTTGCAGAAATTGTAGATACCAAAATTTTAAGATGCTCAAATCTCTTATAAAATGGTACAGTATTTCAGTATACCCTATAATCACCCCTCCTTACATTGTCTTTTGATTGCTTATGTTACCTAAAAAAGAAGATGACAAATAAATATGGATTGTAAACTGAATAAAGACAAGAAAAGTGTCTGTAAATTTTCAGTACAAGAACAATTTTATTTTTCTTAGTTTTGATCTATCTTGCACAACTTTGGCTACTTTGTAAGGTCTTCTTTTTTCATCCTTCTTTATATTTCAACCCCCTAACACTAGAGAATAGAGGGGGGGGAAGGATAGAGAGGAAAGGGGGTGATGTTATTATCATTAGACTACTTCCTGCTGACTAAGGGTGTTGAGTTCCTTGGGGCAAATTCAATCTTTCCCATCAGGGTATGTCATTCCTTATTTTTGTTCCTTCTTTGCATATGACTACTGTTAGCATCAGGTACATCCATATGCAGCCAGCTCTATAGCCAGTTCCCAGACCCAGCTATGAGACTCGTCATTTCTAGGGAACAGTGCAGCTCCTGCTTGCGTTACCATAACACTTGCTACATGTTCTTTTTTTTTTTTTTTTTTTTTTTTTTTTTTGGTTTTTTCGAGACAGGGTTTCTCTGTATAGTCCTGGCTGTCCTGGAACTCACTTTGTAGACCAGGCTGGCCTCGAACTCAGAAATCCGCCTGCCTCTGCCTCCCGAGTGCTGGGATTAAAGGCGTGCGCCACCACGCCCGGCTTTTGCTACATGTTCTTTTGCGCATCCTTTGCGCATGCATTACATGTGTCATAGCCCATATAAAAGACACATACACTGACCCACCAGCCCTTTTCTCTTCTCTTCTCTTTCTCTCTCACCCTGTCAGAGGCAACCTCTACCAATAAAACCTGGCACATGAGATCTGTCACTGGCATGCTCTGTCCCGGACTGTGCCACACTTTTAAACAACCATCAACAAACAAATAAGCAAACAAACACCACAGCCAACAACTCACATACCTTGTGGGACCTAGCATTTATATACCCTCTGAAATATCCTCAGAATTTCCATCATCACATAATTACAGAAACTATCTGTACCTGCAAAAGTGCACCAATGCTTGAGCAAGAGGCAAATCATAGTCAACTGCTGTGGACAATATGAAGTAACCCCATATCCCACACCCAGGATTAAAATGACAGAATATTTTTATAATATTTCTCTGTCTTTTAAAAGAAACACAAATTCTCACTACAGAACTATAATTGGTTGAGTTTACAGACAGAATTGTCCAGTATAGAGGGCCCAGTATATTTCTCTAAAAGATGTAAGTGTGCTTTTACTCCATTTGGGTGAATTTAAGTGTTACTTATGGTCTACCTTTTGCTGGCTGCAGTCTGAATCAAGGACTGAGGACATGGAGGATGCTGATTTGTATTACTGGTTCTTGTGCTAATGAGTGCCTTAGGTAGTAACTAGTACTTGATATTTCCATTTATTCCATTCAATACTTGTGATGTTTAGAATGTGAAAGAGGAAATAAAAAATGATAAAGAGGGTTTATTATGCAGATGTTTCTAAAGAAAATGCTGTACTTCGTTCTTTGACCTATGACAATGTCCAGAAGGATACCCTATGAACTGGTATTTAGAACACAGCGATTCATATCCTTTCTGGTTCAAGAATTGTTTCATCTCCTTGGTCAGGGCAAAACTCTGGGAAACAGGGCAGTCAATCCAGTTGCTGCTGTCTTGTTCAGAGATTTCTGACTTTTCATCTTAGGTCAGTCTTACTAGAAAAGTAACCTTGCTGAATTTGCTTTAGTTGTCTTTAAGTAAATGTACTTAAATCAGAATAATTTTAATTGTAAGAAATGGATATCGTCATAGAAGTAGGCATAGAAAAATTGTTTCTTTTTGTTTCTCTCTCTCTCTCTCTCTCCCTCCCTTCCTCCCTCTATCCTTTATCCTTTCTTTTTTCTCTTTCTTTCTCTCTCTCTCTCTCTTTCTTTCTCTTTCTTTCTTTTTTCCTTTCTTTCTTTCTTTCTTTCTTTCTTTCTTTCTTTCTTTCTTTCTTCCTTTTCTTCATTTCTTTCTTCCTTTTCTTCCCTTTCTTCCTTTCTTCTTTTCTTCCTTTCTCCCTTTCTCCCTTTCTCCCTTCCTTCCTTCCTTCCTTCCTTCCTTCCTTCCTTCCTTCCTTCCTTCCTTCCTTCCTTCCTTCCTTCCTCTACCATTTTAGATAGTCCATAGAAGAAAGATGACTTTTTGAGCATTTTGAAAATGAGCTAGAGACTAGGACAAAGGGCAGTAAGACTGATGCATTATCTGTTTTTCTTGAAAACTCAGACTGTTTTACCAGCAAGCAGTTTAAGAAACCTGGGAAAAATCATTAACAAAACCTTTAAACGTTATTCAACTTCTCTTAGTTGCCAATGTGAAGTTGGAATCACTTTCTATACCATCCGGTTCTCAAGACTAACTCAAACCCATATTATAACAGAATTTAGAGACAAGAAACTCAGTATTTCTTATATGCCACAGCCTTCTTGTCTAACTGATGTGTACTCTATCAGAACACACTGGGTCCCTTTTCAAGCTGCAGAGACAATGGATGTAGTAACAGGTGATATTTCAACAGCAACTGTGGTGGGAAAAATTATTGTTTCTTTTCCTTTGTGGCTTTTCTAAACTATTTTAAAAAGTACAAGTAAAAAATCCAAAGCCAGATGACTTAGTCCAGAAGAACGAGCTAGTGACTCTATGATTAATATGATGAAGAACTTCATCAAGACATTCAACTTTCATTCATTGATTTATTTGTCTATTTATTTACATATATTATGGGGTATGAGCCTGTGTTAGCCACTATATTAAGGGCTACTCTGCAATAGTGAGTAAAGCAATTCTTTTACTTCGATACTTTGCTTACATGTACTTCAGCATGAATTCCTACTATCACCATCCCATTCATAATTCTTCCCTCTTTATCTACACGCACACACACTCACACACATACATATGCATATACACTCAAACACATATACATACACACACATACAGACATACATACACACATATACACACACACTATTACCACCTTTGTTGTTTTTATTCTTCTCAGTTCATATTATTGTTTAACATATGCTGCATGCTACTTATTTACCGTTTTCATCATCACAGTGTGTAACGTCATGTTGCCATGGATTTCTGTGTCTGCATGTGTATATGTGTATACTCAAAACTGGCAAATAGGCTCTCAACAAATGTTGATTTAGCCAGTGAATTAATGCATGAAATGATTGATGGCAAACCCCAACTATAGAAGGACCTGAAGACTCTTACATTTATTAGTATCTATTTAGTTTTTCAACTTCCTTCACATCTTTTCATCTCTTCTCTAAAAGAATCAGGAACCTCAAATTCTGAAGAACTGTTGAAAGCATAATTAATTATATCTGTGGTTTTCTCTGATGCACACATCAATCATGTTAGCAGTAAAAACAATCAAATTATCCTGGAAAACACTTGTTCTTCATAAATTTCTGAACATATACTTCCAAATGGATTCAAAACCATGTGCTCAAAAATTATTATTTGGGATGGTAATACCTAGTATCTCATTTTTATGAAAAGCATGTGAGATCAAGTCTATAAAAATGTTTAAATATAGCACTCACCATTTAGAAGAGGCAGAATAAGGAGTGAAAATAATTGAAAAGTAACAGCCAGAGAGATAGGGACAAGCAGGGTTTAGGCCACTGAAGGCAAGTGTCACTATGGTTGATGGCTAAATTAAACTCAGCATTAGCAGTGGGAGGATTATTGGTGGGTGTTACAAAAGCTACTTCTGTGAGTGCTAAGGGGAGATGCATTGAGATATATTTGGGATGGAAATAAGTAAATAAATGGGAACAAAAGGAATCAATAACTTTTTGATGCAATTTTACAATAAAAATGGAATAGAGTGTAGTGTTTTCTTAATATTTTATGGTTCCCAAAATAGCATCCTGTTGATTAATTATTGATATTTTTAATAGGAAAGAATAAAATAAATTATTTGACTTAAAGAATGATGATTAGGGATTGTGCTCATAGATGAGAAGGAATAGAGCTAATTGTTCATCAAGCAGTATTGCGCTATACCAGAAAGAAGCCTGGAAGATGATTTTAATAATATTGCCAATTTGACAAAGGTAGTCAGGACATTGAATTAAATTGAGTGTAAAACATCTTTTATTTATGAAATCGATAACCTGAACTATGTGGATCTAAATTAAGGCAACTAAATAAATTAATTTAACTTGGAAGGGAGATAATTAAGTGTTACAACGTTTTACAATGGGGCTAAATAGATGGGTCAATAGTTAAGGACACTAAGTACTTTTGTTGAAGACCCCCTGTTGGTTACCAGTATGAATGTTAGGTTGTTCACAACCACCTGTAACTCCTGTTCCAGTAGAGCCAACCACAAGCACTCACATGCACACATATGTATACAAATAATTAATAAAGATACATATTTCAAAATGTAAGATTTAGATGCAGTTACTAAGACAGATATACAGTTTTATTGTTTAGGTTATTATATTAATGATATAGCTTAAAATCTTTAATGAGCTCATTGATGGGATAAAAATTAACATTCTTTTCTATTGCAGAAAATATGGAAATACAAACAAAATATTTTGTCATGCAGGCTATAGCTAACAAAGTATAACTAGAATATACTGTGTTCTATAACTAATGATAAAATGCATACAATTGGTAATTTAGGTAAGAAAATACTTTGGTTTTAAGAGCTTGATGATTCAATAGGTAGTTTTTTTTAACTTCCTAATTTTTAAAAATCTTAAGATCTATCATAAAGGAAATAGATAAACATTACTATGTATTCAATATTAGGGAATTAAACTAGGGTTTTGAATACAAATTATGCAGTTTGATGTGGTTTAGGGCTTTATGATAAGGGAAGTATTTATTACAAAAAGTAAATACTATATGTGAGAGATGAAACTGACCACTGAGATTGCAGAGTCATTTGTCAAAAAAATGTCATCATATTAGAGGTTGGACTCAGTGGGTCTAGGCTATGGTTCAGGAGGTAAAGTGCTTGTTACAAATACACAGGGACCTGAGTTCTGGCCCCTAGGGCCCACATAAAGGTCATGGGGGCATGGGTCTATCACATCACTTGTACTGTGAGATGGAGGTACAAACAGGAGAATCCTAGAAGCTCACAGAGCAGCTAGCTTGACCTTTTGAAGCAAACAATAAGAGAAAGGAAAGATAAAGACCAGCTCCTGAGGATGTTGTCTGCACAACATCTCTACAAGCTTGCTGTGCCATGTTCACACACACACACACACACACACACACACACACACACACCATATGCACATGCAAACTCACAAACAATAACAATAAACTTAGAACAAATTAACCAGACATTTCTTTTAACTTTCATATTAAAAATAATAGGGTTAACTTTATTAATATGTGCCAGTCATCAAAAAGTCATTTTATCCAGTCATTGTAACACGATTACCAGATAAGTATTATCTTTTTTTCCCATTTACATTTGATCTCTCAATGAGATCTAATGATATCCTTGTACACATTTTAGTGAAATCTTCAGTACTGGCTTGTCTCTCAATGGGAAACTTTATGTTGAATATATGAACAGACAAAAAGAACCCTGACTTGAAAGATTCTTTCCTGTGTATCATTTGACATGATAGTTCTTGGGTATCAACCTGAATACATCTGAAATTAACTAAAGCTCAGGAAGCTAGGTATATCTGTGAGGGTTTTTTTTCTTAATTAAAGCACTTTGAAGTCAGAAGTCCCACTTTTAATCCAGATTTTCTAAGCTGGGTAAATCCACCTTTAATTAAGAGCACAGCTTCTGCTGGCAGTGTATGGAAAGGACCTGGAAGAAAGAAGCTTGCTCTTTGCGTGATTGCCCTCACTCTTGCTGTCAAGTCCATCACTGACATTAAAGACTATATCTCCAGTAGATTCTGGCATATACTGAAGACCAGCTGAGACATCTAGCCTCATGGATTGAACAACTGCTAGATTCTTGGACCTTCCATTGGTAGACCATTATTTTTAGACTAGTTGGACAACAGCCTGTAAGCCGTTTCAGTAATTCTTCCATTACATATATTCATCCTATAAGTTCTGCTCCTCTAGAGATCCCCAGCTAAAGCAGCTGCCTCACAGTAACATTTTACAGGTCAGAAACGTAGCAGCCAGAAGTTATTTTAGACAAAATAAAGTAAAAGTTGAACACCTACCTAAATTACTGTGAATTGAAAACTCCAGGAACAATTAAATGTTGAAAATATCCTGAACTAGGATGGGCAGAAAGGGCAGGTTCCAGTATATTGATGCGAGATGTAACATGTCCAGTCTGTTGAACACAGAGTGGAGGTAGATGGGACATTCCTGAGAGAAGACCTTGTGCTTCCTTGTCATCAGGGGTCCCAGGAATCTTGAGCTTAATGTGGGGTGTCTCCAATAGATTAACTCAAAACATTGACCTTCAAAGGTATTGTTCCAGGTCAGATGTGCTTTGATATAAAATCAATGCTAAGTCATAAAACCTCTTTTACAAAAAGAAAAGAATAAGTATGAAAATTCTGTATCCTGCACACACACACACACACACACACACACACACACACACATTAGAAATTAGGTTATACCATGACAAAGTTTTGTTGGTGTATAAAGTATTGTTTTAAACTCTCCTTGGTTCTATGGTTTAATAATAGCTTTTTAAACCAGAAGGTATACTTTATCATAATCTGAACACAATCTTTTTCCTGTTTCATCTTCTTGTTTGTTTGCTTTTTGGCCATTTTCCCCTTTTTTTTCAACGAAGATCTTAAGAGCAATAAATTCACTTGTGGCTATGAACCTAATGAACTTTTCAAGGAAGCTAATATGCCATTGCCCAGATATAAACTGAGAGAAATTATTCAAAACTCATGTTGGAAAAAACTGCCAGAGTACAGTGTCTCAGAGCATGAGGCTATGGCCTCTTGTGGGCCCCAGTCTGAGTACTGATAGATCCCAAGGCCTGGTTCTTTGGCACAACTATCTTGTGATGTCATTTCTGCAACTATTCTTAGTACTTATCACTCTCCTTATTTATTTACTGTGCCTTCTCTCTCCTCCTTTCCTTAAATTGGTATTTGGGGACCTGGCAAGAACTTATAGGAGCCCACAAGATATTCAGAAACTAGATGTTACCAATAAAATTAAAGTGAAGGCTGTTCATAAATTCAAGAGATATGTAAGTTATAGTCATTCGCTCTAGGTGGAAATGGTAGTAACCTAGAGATGCGGGCAGAGATGAGTACTCTGCGGAATTGTTTCCTCAGTCTTAGTCTCAATTCTGTATAATAAAAACAGGACATTTTTTAATCATAAAACTGAGGATGGTTTGCATTTCCCTGATGATTAAGAATGTTGAACATATCTTCAGGTGCTTCTCAGCCATTTGGTATTCCTCAGTTGAGAATTTATTGTTTAGCTCTGTACCCCATTTTTTAATGGGGTTATTTGTATTTCCGGAGTCCAGCTTCTTGAGCTCTTTGTATATATTTGATATTAGTCCCCTATCTGATTTAGGATTGGTAAAAATCCTTTCCCAATCTATTGGTGGCCTTTTGATCTTATTGACAGTGCCTTTTCCCTTACAGAAGCTTTGCAATTTTATGAGGTCCCATTTGTCAATTTTTGATTTTGCAGCACAAACCATTGCTGTTCTGTTTAGGAATGTTTCCCCTGTGCCCATATCTTCGAGGCTTTTCCCCACTTTCTCCTCTAGAAATTTCAGTGTCTTTGGTTTTATGTGGAGGTCTTTGATCCACTTAGACTTGAGCTTTGTACAAGGAGATAAGAATGGATCAATTTGCATTCTTCTACATGATAACCGCCAGTGGTGCCAGCACCATTTGTTGAAAATGCTATCTTTTTTCCACTGGATGGTTTTAGTTCCCTTGTCGAAGATCAACTGACTATAGTTGTGTGGATTCATTTGTGGGTCTTCAATTCTATTCCATTGATCTACCTGTCTGTGGCTGTACCAGTACCATGCAGTTGTTTTGTTTGTTTGTTTGTTTGTTTGTTTTGTTTTGTTTTTGTTTTTGTTTTTGTTTTTGTTTTTGTTTTTGTTTTTGTTTTATCACAATTGCTCTGTAGTACAGCTTGAGGTCAGGCATGGTGACACCAGAGGTTCTTTTATTGTTGAGAATAGTTTTTACTATCCTAGATTTTTTTTATTATTTCAGATGAATTTGTAAATTGCCCTTTCTATCTCAGTGAAGAATTGAGTTGAAATTTTGATGGGGATTGCATTGAATCTGTAGATTGCTTTTGGCAAGATAGCCATTTTTATTATATTAATTGTGCTAATCAATGGGCATGGGAGATCTTTCCATCTTCTGAGATCTTCAATTTCTTTCTTCAGAGACTTGAAGTTCTTATCATACAGATCTTTCACTTCCTTAGTTGAGTCACACCAACGTATTTTATATTATTTGTGACTATTGTGAAGGGTGTTGTTTCCCTAATTTCTTTCTCAGCCTGCTTATCCTTTGTGTAGAGAAAGGCCATTGATTTGTTTGAGTTAATTTTATATCCAGCTACTGCACTGAAGCTGTTTATCAGGTTTAGGAGTTCTCTGGTGGAATTTTTAGGGTCACTTATATATACTATCTTATCATCTGCAAAAAGTGATATTTTGACTTCTTCCTTTCCAATGTGCATCCCCTTGATCTCCTTTTGTTGTCGAATTGCTCTGGCTAGGACTTCAAGTACTATATTCAATAGGTAGGGAGAAAGTGGGCAACCTTGTCTAGTCCATGATTTTCATGGGATTGCTTTGAGTTTCTCTCCATTTAGTTTGATGTTGGCTACTGGTTTGCTGTATATTGCTTTTATTATGTTTAGGTATGGGCCTTGAATTCCTGATCTTTCCAAGACTTTTATCATGAAGAGGTGTTAGCATCATGAATGCTTTCTCAGCATCTTATGAGATGATCATGTGTTTTTTGTCTTTGAGTTTGTTTATATAGTGGATTATGTTGATGGATTTCTGCACATTAAACCATCCCTGCATCCCTGGGATGAAGCCTACTTGATCATGATAGATGATCATTTTGATGTTTTCTTGGATTCGGTTTGTAAGTATTTTATTGAGTATTTTTGCATCAATATTCATAAGGGAAATTGGTCTGAAGTTCTCTTTCTTTGTTGGATCTTTTTGTGGTTTAGTTATCAGAGTAATTGTGGCTTCATAGAATGAATTGGGTAGAGTACCTTCTGTTTCTATTTTGTGGAATAGTTTTAGGAGCACTGAAACTAGGTCTTCTTTGAAGGTCTGATAGAACTCTGCACTAAATCCATCTGGTCCTGGGCTTTTTTTTTGGTTGGGAGACTATTGATGACTGCTTAAATTTCTTTAGGGGATATGGGACTGTTTAGATAGTTAATCTGATCATGATTTAACTTTGGTACCTGGTATCTGTCTAGGAAGTTGTCTATTTCATCCACGTTTTCTAGTTTTGTTGAGTATAGCCTTATGAAGTAGGATCTGATGATGTTTTGGATTTCCTCAGGTTCTGTTGTTATGTCTCCTTTTTCATTTCTGATTTTGTTGATTAGGATACTCTCCTTCTGCCCTCTAGTTAGTCTGGCTAAGGGTTTATCTATCTTGTTGATTTTTTTTCAAAGAACCAGCTCCTGGTTTGGTTGATTCTTTGAATAGTTCTTTTTGTTTCCACTTGGTTGATTTCAACCCTGAGTTTGATTATTTCCTGTAGTCTACTCCTCTTGGGTGTATTTGCTTCTTTTTGTTCTAGAGCTTTGAATGTTCAACATCCTTAATCATCAGGAAAATGCAAATCAAAACAACCTTGAGATTCTACCTCACACCGGTCAGAATGGCTAAGATAAAAAATCTAGGTGAGAGCAGATGCTGGCGAAGATGTGGAGAAAGAGGAACATTTCTCCGTTGCTAGTGGGACTGCATGCTGGTACAGCTACTCTGGAAGTCAGTCTGGCGGTTCCTCAGAAAATTGGACATAGTACTACCGGAAGATCCAGCAATAGGTCTCCTGGGCATATACCCAGAAGATGTTCCAACTGGTAATAAGGACACATGCTCCACTATGTTCATAGCAGCCTTATTTATAATAGCCAGAAGCTGGAAAGAACCCAGATGTCCCTTAACAGAGGAATGGATACAGAAAACATGGTACATTTACACAATGGAGTACTACTCAGCTATTAAAAACAATGAATTCATGAAATTCTTGGGAAAATGGAGGATATGATCCTTAGTGAGGTAACCCAATCACAAAAGAAGTCACTAGATATGCACTCACTGATAAGTGGATATTAGCCCAGAAACTTAGAATACCCAAGATATAATTTACAAAACACAAGAAAATCAAGAAGAAGGAAGACCAAAGTGTGGATACTTCATTCCTCCTTAGAATTGGGAATGAAATACCCATCAAAGGAGTTACAGAGACATAGTTTGGAGCTAAGACAAAAGGATGGACTATCCAGAGACTACCCCACCCTGGGATCCATCCCTTAAACAGCCACCAAACTCAGACACTATTGCATATGCCAGCAAGATTTTGCTGAAGGGACCCTGATATAGCTGTCTTGTATGAGGCTATGCCAGTGCCAGCAAATACAGAAGTGGATGCTCACAATCACCTATAGGATAGAACACAGAGTCCCCAATGGAGGAACTAGAGAATGTACCCAAGGAGCTGAAGGGTTCTGCATCCCTATAGGTGGAATAACAATATGAACTAAGCAGTACCCCCAGAACTCGTGTCTCTAGCTGCATATGTAGCAGAAGATGGTCTAGTTGGCCATCATAGGGAAGAGAGGCCCCTAGGTCTTGCAAAATTTATATGGCCCAATACAGGGGAATGCCAGGGCCAAGAAGTGGGAGTGGGTGGGTAGGGGATCAGGGTGGGGGGAGGGTATTGGGAACTTTTGGGATAGCATTTGGAATGTAAATGATGAAAACATCTAATAAAAACAAACAAACAAACAAACAAACAAACAAACAAACAAACCAGGATGGAATAATATAGATATTTCCCAGAAAGTTAGCAATGGGTCCTTTGGGGTCAGGGACGATGGTGACAGCCCCTTAGGACTTCTCCATATAGGTTAGGTATTGGGCAGTGGGCTGTGCACAGACAGCCTAGTTTTCAGTGGAGCATTGGTCTTGAACCCTGGGGGACCCAATGGGTGGTGATTTCCAGCTACATGGGACAGAAGGTATTAGATCTTGTCTCCTGGACCCCTGGCTCTTTCGAAGTTGCCGCCCCACAGCCCCCACAGAAGAGGTGTGTGACTATCAGTCAGTCATGCAGACAATGTCCCAAGCTTTTGGCATTTTGGCTCCACCCCCACAGTTACCTGCCTATAGCCAGGTATGCTCCTCCCCACAGTTACCTGATAGCCCAGCTCACTATAAAAGGAGCTGCTTGGACCCTTCTCACTCTCTTAAGCTTTTACCTTTCTTACTCTCATCTCTAGCCCTCCGTCTCTCTCTCTCTCCCTTCCCCCCTCTTTCCACGTGGCCATAGATGGTCTCTCTCATTCTTTCTACCTTCTCCCTTCCTCCCTGCCTTTCTACAATAAAGCTCTAAAACCATAGGCTGTCTCTGCTCATCAAGGCCTGCTGTTTTTGAAAGATTGGATAGGCTTTCTTCTAATGAGCCACATCTAATCTCCTGCCAGAAGGCCTTCCTGTGCCCAAGCCATGGACTGGACCAAGGACTCTCTCCCACGTGAGAACCATCCAGCACCCCCTATCCCTCTTCTCCCTTTGGCCACAGGGCTGACTGAGTTGCCCCCGGGGACCCCCATTCTGTTCTCAGCTCTTCCGCGTTGTATGGGATGCCTGGGGCTGAGAACATGGTACCTAGGACTGCACCTTGTCCACCACCCAGCATGCTGGAATTCTGTGGCTTCACACAGCCAGACACCCACCTGAGGCTGCGTGGAAAGCATGCGGCAGCCCTTCCGCGTCTGCCTGCCCAGAGCACCAGAACTCTGGCTGGACGCGGGGTTTTCTCCCACTCCCTTTATTCCTCCATGTTCCCTGTCCCCCAGTTAGGTGAGGATGTTTTTGTAGACAGACAGATGGGGTCCTAAAATTACAAAGACTGCAGGGTCAGCAGTAGGACCTCATGTTTGCTCTTTTATGAAAACATACTGTCTCACACATGTCTGAAAGATACTGATTTTCTAACCACAATACTGATGCCCCAACCTTGGCAGAGACTGGTGGTTGGGAGATATAAAAAAATTGTGCTCGCCGTAAAGTTTTTTTTTTTTTTTTTTCATATCTGAACTTTTTATTTTTTTTATTTTTTTTTTAATTTGAAAGAATAATTTTTTTTTATTACATATTTTCCTCAATTACATTTCCAATACTATCCCAAAAGTCCCCCATAGCGCCCCCCACTTCCCTACCCACCCATTCCCATTCTTTTGGCCCTGGCATTCCCCTATATTGGGGCATATAAAGTTTGCAAGTCCAATGGGCCTCTCTTTCCATTGATGGCCGACTAGGCCATCTTTCAATACATATGCAGCTAGAGACAAGAGCTCCAGGGTTCTGGTTAGTACATTATGTTGTTCCAACAATAGGGTTGCAGATCCCTTTAGCTCCTTGGGTACTTTCTCTAGCTTCTCCATTGGGAGCCCTGTGATACATCCAATAGCTGACTTTGAACATCCACTCCTGTGTTTGCTAGGCCCCTGCATAGTCTCACAAGAGACAGCTATCTTTGGGTCCTTTAAGCAAAATCTTGCTAGTGTATGCAATGGTGTCAGCGTTTAGAAGCTGATTATGGGACGGATCCCTGGATACAGCAGTCTCTAAATGGTCCATCCTTTCATCACAGCTACGAACTTTGTCTCTGTAACTCCTTCCCTGGGTGTTTTGTTCCCAATTCTAAGAAGGTGCACAGTGTCCACACTTTGGTCTTCATTCTTCTTGAGTTTCATGCGTTTATCAAATTGTATCTTATATCTTGGGTATCCTAAGTTTTGGGCTAATATCCACTTATCAATGAATACATATTGTGTGAGTTCTTTTGTGATTGTGTTACTTCACTCAAGATGATGCCCTCCAGGTCCATCCATTTGGCTAGGAATTTCATAACTTCATTCTTTTTAATAGCTGAGTAGTACTCCATTGTGTAAATGTACCATAATTTCTGTATCCATTCCTCTGTTGAGGGACATCTGGGTTCTTTCCAGCTTCTGGCTATTATAAATAGGGCTGCTATGAACATAGTGGAGCATGTGTCCTTTTTACCGGTTGGGACATCTTCTGGATATATGCCCAGGAGAGGTATTGCTGGATCCTCCGGTAGTACTATGTCCAATTTTCTGAGGAACCGCCAGACTGATTTCCAGAGTGGTTGTACAAGCTTGCAATCCCACCAACAATGGAGGAGTGTTCCTCTTTCTCCACATCCTCGCCAGCATCTTCTGTCACCTGAATTTTTGATCTTAGCCATTCTGACTGGTGTGAGGTGGAATCTCAGGGTTGTTTTGATTTGCATTTCCCTGATGATTAAGGATGTTGAACATTTTTTCAGGTGTTTCTCTGCCATTCGGTATTCCTCAGGTGAGAATTCTTTGTTCAGTTCTGAGCCCCATTTTTTAATGGGGTTATTAGACTTTCTGGAGTCCACCTTCTTGAGTTCTTTATATATATTGGATATTAGTCCCTTATCTGATTTAGGATAGGTGAAGATCCTTTCCCAATCTGTAGGTGGTTTTTTTGTCTTATTGATGGTGTCTTTAGCCTTGCAGAAGCTTTGTAGTTTCATGAGGTCCCACTTGTCAATTCTCGATCTTACAGCACAAGCCATTACTGTTCTATTCAGGAATTTTTCCCCTGTGCCCATATCTTCAAGGCTTTTCCCCACTTTCTCCTCTATAAGTTTCAGTGTCTCTGGTTTTATGTGAAGTTCCTTGATCCACTTAGACTTGACCTTAGTACAAGGAGATAGGAATGGATCGATTCGCATTCTTCTACATGTTAACAACCAGTTGTGCCAGCACCATTTGTTGAAAATGCTGTCTTTCTTCCACTGGATGTTTTTAGCTCCCTTGTCGAAGATCAAGTGACCATAGGTGTGTGGGTTCATTTCTGGGTCTTCAATTCTATTCCATTGGTCTATTTGTCTGTCACTATACCAGTACCATGCAGTTTTTATCACAATTGCTCTGTAGTAGAGCTTTAGGTCCGGCATGGTGATTCCACCAGAGGTTCTTTTATCCTTGAGAAGAGTTTTTGCTATCCTAGGTTTTTTGTTATTCCAGATGAATTTGCAGATTGCACTTTCTAATTCGTTGAAGAATTGAGTTGGAATTTTGATGGGGATTGCATTGAATCTGTAGATTGCTTTTGGCAAGATAGCCATTTTTACAATGTTGATCCTGCCAATCCATGAGCATGGGAGATCTTTCCATCTTCTGAGATCGTCTATAATTTCTTTCTTCAGGGACTTGAAGTTTTTATTATACAGATCTTTCACTTCCTTAGTTAGAGTCACGCCAAGATATTTTATATTATTTGTGACTATTGAGAAGGGTGTTGTTTCCCTAATTTCTTTCTCAGCCTGTTTATTCTTTGTGTAGAGAAAGGCCATTGATTTGTTTGAGTTAATTTTATATCCAGCTACTTCACCGAAGCTGTTTATCAGGCTTAGGAGTTCTCTGGTGGAATTTTTAGGGTCCCTTATATATACTATCATATCATCTGCAAAAAGTGATATTTTGACTTCATCTTTTCCAATTTGTATCCCTTTGATCTCCTTTTGTTGTCGAATTGCTCTGGCTAGGACTTCAAGTACAATGTTGAATAGGTATGGAGAAAGTGGACAGCCTTGTCTAGTCCCTGATTTTAGAGGGATTGCTTCAAGCTTCTCACCATTTACTTTGATGTTGGCTACTGGTTTGCTGTAGATTGCTTTTATCATGTTTAGGTATGGGCCTTGAATTCCTGATCTTTCCAAGACTTTTATCATGAATGGGTGTTGGATCTTGTCAAATGCTTTTTCCGCATCTAAGGAGATGACCATGTGGTTTTTGTCTTTGAGTTTGTTTATATACCGGATTACGTTGATGGATTTCCGTATATTGAACCATCCCTGCATCCCTGGGATGAAACCTACTTGGTCAGGATGGATGATTGTTTTGATGTGTTCTTGGATTCGGTTAGCAAGAACTTTATTGAGGATTTTTGCATCAATATTCATAAGGGATATTGGTCTGAAGTTTTCTATCTTTGTTGGGTCTTTTTGTGGTTTAGGTATCAGAGTAATTGTGGCTTCATAGAATGAGTTGGGTAGAGTACCTTCTGTTTCTATTTTGTGGAATAGTTTGTGAAGAACTGGGATTAGATCTTCTTTGAAGGTCTGATAGAACTCTGCACTAAACCCATCTGGTCCTGGGCTTTTTTTAGTTGGGAGACTATTAATGACTGCTTCTATTTCTTTGGGGGATATAGGGCTGTTTAGATCATTAACCTGATCTTGATTCAACTTTGGTACCTGGTATCTGTCTAGGAACTTCTCCATTTCATCCAGGTTCTCCAGTTTTGTTGAGTATAGCCTTTGGTAGAAGGATCTGATGGTGTTTTGGATGTCTTCAGGATCTGTTGTTATGTCTCCTTTTTCATTTCTGATTTTGTTAATTAGGATGCTTTCCCTGTGCCCTCTAGTGAGTCTGGCTAAGGGTTTATCTATCTTGTTGATTTTCTCAAAGAACCAGCTCCTTGATTGGTTGATTCTTTGAATAGTTTTTCTTGTTTCCACTTGGTTGATTTCACCCCTGAGTTTGATTATTTCCTGCCGTCTACTCCTCTTGGGTGAATTTGCTTCCTTTTGTTCTAGTGCTTTTAGGTGTGTTGTCAAGCTGCTAATGTGTGCTCTCTCTAGTTTCCTTTTGGAGGCACTCAGAGCTATGAGTTTTCCTCTTAGAAATGCTTTCATTGCGTCCCATAAGTTTGGGTATGTTGTGGCTTCATTTTCATTGAACTCTAAAAAGTCCTTAATTTCTTTCTTTATTCCTTCCTTGACCAAGGTATCATTGAGAAGAGTGTTGTTCAGTTTCCACGTGAAGGTTGGCTTTCTATTATTTATTCTGTTATTGAAGATCAGCCTTAGTCCATGGTGATCTGATAGGATGCATGGGACAATTTCAATATTTTTATATCTGTTGAGGCCTGCTTTGTGACCAATTATGTGGTCAATTTTGGAGAAGGTACCATGAGGTGCTGAGAAGAAGGTATATCCTTTTGTTTTAGGATAGAATGTTCTGTAGATATCTGCCAGATCCATTTGATTCATAATTTCTCTTAGTTTCACTGTGTCCCTGTTTAGTTTCTGTTTCCATGATCTGTCCATTGGTGAAAGTGGTGTGTTGAAGTCTCCCACTATTATTGTATGAGGTGCAATGTGTGCTTTGAGCTTTACTAAAGTTTCTTTAATGAATGTGGCTGCCTTTGTATTTGGAGCATAGATATTCAGGATTGATAGTTCGTCTTGGAGGATTTTACCTTTGATGAGTATGAAGTGTCCCTCCCTGTCTTTTTTAATGACTTTGGGTTGGAAGTCAATCTTATCAGATATTAGAATGGCTACTCCAGCTTGTTTCTTCATGCCATTTGCTTGGAAAATTGTTTTCCAGCCTTTCATTCTGAGGTAGTGTCTATCCTTTTCTCTGAGATGAGTTTCCTGTAAGCAGCAAAATGTTGGGTCTTGTTTGTGTAGCCAGTTTGTTAGTCTATGTCTTTTTATCGGGGAGTTGAGTCCATTGATATTAAGAGATATTAAGGAAAAGTAATTGTTGTTTCCTGTTATTTTTGTTGTTAAAGTTGGCATTTTGTTCTTGTGGCTGTCTTCTTTTAGGTTTGTTGAGGGATTACCTTCTTGTTGTTTCTAGGGCGTGGTTCCTGTCCTTGTATTGGTTTTTTTCTGTTATTATCCTTTGAAGGGCTGGATTCGTGGAGAGATAATGTGTGAATTTGGTTTTGTCGTGGAATACTTTGGTTTCTCCATCTATGTTAATTGAGAGTTTGGCTGGGTATAGTAGCCTGGGCTGGAATTTGTGTTCTTTTAGTGTCTGTATAACATCCGTCCAGGATCTTCTGGCTTTCATAGTCTCTGGTGAAAAATCTGGTGTAATTCTGATAGGCTTGCCTTTATATGTTACTTGGCCTTTTTCTCTTACTGCTTTTAGTATTCTATCTTTATTTAGAGCATTTGTTGCTCTGATTATAATGTGTCGGGAGGTATTTCTTTTCTGGTCCAGTCTATTTGGAGTTCTGTAGGCTTCTTGTATGTTCATGGGCATCTCTTTCTTTAGATTTGGGAAGTTTTCTTCTATAATTTTGTTGAAGATGTTTGCTGGTCCTTTGAGTTGAAAATCTTCATTCTCATCCACTCCTATTATCCGTAGGTTTGGTCTTCTCATTGCGTCCTGTATTTCTTGGATGTTTTGAGTTAGGATCTTTTTGCATTTTACATTTTCCTTGATTGTTGTGCCGATGTTCTCTATGGAATCTTCTGCACCTGAGATTCTCTCTTCCATCTCTTGTATTCTGTTGCTGATGCTCGTATCTATGGTTCCAGATTTCTTTCCTAGGGTTTCTATCTCCAGTGTTGCCTCATTTTGAGTTTTCTTTATTGTGTCTACTTCCCTTTTTAGGTCTAGTATGGTTTTGTTCATTTCCATCATCTGTTTGGATGTGTTTTCCTGTTTTTCTGTAAGGACTTCTACCTGTTTGATTATGTTATCGTGTTTTTCTTTAAGGATTTGTAACTCTTTAGCAGTGTTCTCCTGAAATTCTTTGAGGGATTTTTGTGCTTCCTCTTTATTGTCTTCTGCCTGTTTAGCAGTGTTCTCCTGCATTTCTTTAAGTGTGTTATTAACGTCCTTCTTGAAGTCCTCTATCATCATCAGGAGATATGCTTTTAAATCCGTGTCTAACTTTTCCGGTGTGTTGGGGTGCCCTGGACTGGGCGAAGTGGGGGTGCTGGGTTCTAATGATGGTGGGTGGTCTTGGTTTCTGTTAGTAAGATTATTACGTTTACCTTTCGCCATCTGGTAATCTCTGGGGTTAGTTGTTATCGTTGTCACTGTTTAAAGATTGGAGCAGAAGCTGTGTTCCACTCACCAGCAGTCTCTAAATCCTGCGGCGGGGGTCGTGGGTAGCTGACTGTACCCCGGTGCTGGTCCAGCCGGAAGAGGCCTGTGGTCCTACTCAGGCCGTTTTTCTGCTTCCCTAACTAATGCAGTCTCTGGTCCCGCGTGCAATTGGATTGGAGCAGAAGCTGTGTTCCACTCTCCAGAAGTCTTAAGATCCTGTGGTGGGTGTTGTGGGTAGCTGGTGAGTGTCAGCCGACCCTGCGCCCCAGCTGCCCCGGTGCTTTTCTGACCGGAAGAGGGTTGTGGCCCTATGTAGGCCGGATTTCTCTCTCCCCAACCAGAGCAGTCTCAGGTCCCGCATGATTGGACTGGAGCAGAAGCTGTGTTCCACTCACCAGCAGTCCCAAAATCCTGCGGCGGGGGTCGTGGATAGCTGGCGGGTGTCAGGCAACCCTGCGCTTCCGCTACCCCGGCGCTGATCCTGCTGGATGAGGCCTGTGGCCCTACTCAGGCCGGTTTCTGCTTCCCTAACTAATGCAGTCTCAGGTCCCGCGCAATTGGATTGGAGCAGAAGCTGTGTTCCACTCACCAGCAGTCCCAAAATCCTGCGGCGGGGGTCGTGGGTAGCTGGCGGGTGTCAGGCAACCCTGTGCTCCTGCTACCCCGGCGCTGATCCGGCCTGATGAGGCCTGTGGCCCTACTCAGGCCGGTTTCTGCTTCCCTAACTAATGCAGTCTCAGGTCCCGCGCAATTGGATTGGAGCAGAAGCTGTGTTCCACTCACCAGCAGTCCCAAAATCCTGCGGCGGGGGTCGTGGGTAGCTGGCGGGTGTCAGGCAACCCTGCGCTCCTGCTACCCCGGCACTGATCCGGATGGATGAGGCCTGTGGCCCTACTCGCAGTAAAGTTTTTATGTTTGCGATTGTATAGTTCCTTTTTTTCTGTTCTGAATCTGTACTACTCTGTATCACAAGAAAATATTGGCAGTGGAAAGTGGACAAACATTTACCCACCCGCTATGAACTCTGTAATCCAACTTTCTTGTATGATTTCAATAAAAGACAGGGGCTGAGTCAAATCTAAGTGAGCACCCTGATTCCCAAGTTCAGGGGCTTTCATGGTAAGGTCAGCCTGTAAGTTCTGTATCTCAGAAAAAAAAGAAAGAAAGAAAGAAAGAAAGAAAGAAAGAAAGAAAGAAAGAAAGATAGAAAGGAAAGAAAGAAAGAAAGAAAGAAAGAAAGAAAGAAAGGAAGGAAAAAGAAAGAAAAGGAAAGAAAAGAAGAAAGAAAGAGAGAAAGAAAGAAAGAAAGAAAGAAAGAAAGAGAAAAGGAAAAAGAAAAAGAAAAAAAAGGAAAAGGAAAAGAAAAAGAAAATCTCATGCTGACATTTGACTTCATTGGAAGAGCCACAGCATACTGTCAGTCCACATGGGATTGATCTCCCTTTGCAACTCCTTTGTGAGTCTAGTAAATCTATTAGGTTTGTGTCACTGGGAAAATGACTTTGGGTAAATAAACTTGTTTACAGTTTCTACTAGTTATCTCTCAACTTAGAAAAGACTTAGAAAAATTTATCTTCAGCAGGAACTGTGCAAATGTGGAAAACAGGGACCTTGTCTCTAAAGTTCTTATTCTTATTTATAGTAAGTGGAGATTCGTCCTGTTCTCTATGGAGTTGACTTCCAATGTCAACAGTTGATGATATTCTTCCTCTCCCCTTCCCTTCCAACCCAGTGTGTCTGTGTGTGTGTGTGTAAGGTTCTCTAACTTCCCTGAAAGTAGGCTATGTTGGGTAGCCAGCAAGCTCCAGTGATCCCCCTGTTTCCTTCTCCCCCGTGCTGTGATTATGTGCATGTACCATTTCTGGCTTTTTAAATGTGGGTTCAGGGAATGAGCTCAGATCCTTGTGTTTCCCAGTCAAGCATCTCACCTATTAAGCTGCCTCCTGAGCCTTTATTCTTTTCTTCTAGGAAACAGTACCCAGGCATTTATTTTATTGTAATTAAATTTTAGGACTGTATTTTACTCTGAGAACACATGTCTTATTGTGGGAAAGTAGATGATGGTGGTGGGGTAGCTTATGGCCTTACCAATCCTGTTGTGTGAAACTCAGAGATGGGAGTTGGATAGGAGATAAGTCATATGTTGAGAGTTACAGCCCATTTTATTTTTTATTACCTGGTCATGAATATGATTTCCCATTCTGGTACATGAGAGAGAGAGAGAGAGAGAGAGAGAGAGAGAGAGAGAGAGAGAGAGAGAGAGAGAGAGAGAGAGAGAGAGAGAGAGAGAGAGAAAGGGGAAGACAGTATTTTGGAACTTACGTTGACAAATGGTCAAATACATGCACTGTAAATAAGACCTGCTGTTTTCATCACATCCCTTCTTTGGGGAAATACTTTTAGGAAATCCATGCCAAAATACACTTCTCTCACTGTATGCAAGTAGGATGGGAAAGCTATGTTAAAAGAGAAAGTATGGAGACTTTATTTTCAGTATTGTCTTGCCTGTCAAGTGGAGAGTTCACATGCAGAAAAAGTCAAATAAAGAGCACTAAGCTGAGATTCCCGAAGAGAAACTCTCAGAAGACAATTTTTCCTATATCCAGCTCTGTCTCTTTGTATACAAGTGGCATGAATCAACAAACTTTTCCATCCTTCATATTCTTGTTTGGATTTCATTTTATCACGTACAGCCAAAAACCATGTTAACATATATCTAACGTCTGTAATGTGAAGTAAAGTAGGCATTGGATTATCTGTTTCATTTGAAAGATTGTAGTGGCAAATTTTTTTATGCTATGTTATGAAACTGGTGTTACTGAACCATGGCTGAAGCTGGGCATTGCTCATAGACATGGTGACTATTTGATTAGGATGACTTGAATCTATGAAACACTAGATATATAGGTATCTTAGAGGTGGCCCTTGCTAGCCCTCTGTATTAGTGACTCGTCAGTGTAACTAAATATCTGACTGAAATAACTTAAAAGAGGAAGGACTTAGTATGTCTCATGTTTTACAAGGTATAGTACATCTCAGTGTGGTGGTCTGCTGGTGGCAATAGCTCCTGTATATAGCAGTAGAGATGTCCCATGGTTTGTTCAGTGACACCTATCCTCTAACTAATTTCGACTCCCTAACCACTCCACAATCCCCGCCCCCAAAACTTTACCAGCTGTAAGCAAACAATTCATCACACGATCTGGCAGGGTTTGTTTCCCATCCCAACTATCCCACTCTCCATATGAATGCCCTGAGGAAGCTTTGCTTGGATGTCTGTTGGCTTTTGCGCATTTCCCAGCCACTTTACTTAGTGGTACATTCACTTCCTTTCCTTAACAGTCTGTCTATGGCTCCTATATTTTCAGATAACATATTTTTGTATTAATGAATTTGTTCTGAATGTATTTTCTTTTAAGTAACACTGTCTAATAATTATTTTATTTCATTCACCAGGTAGAAC